>NC_135497.1:18268710-18595849 GCF_052857255.1 Amblyomma americanum | reverse complement strand
GATGCGAAATACTTATCAAAGCAGCTTTATGAATTCCGAAGAGATATGCGCGCTGAAATGCTCACACTCAAGGACAGTGTCAAGTTTTGCTCGGACACTTGTGATAATGTGATAGGAATTCAGAAAGGCATTAAAGAACCGAAGGACGACATGAAACAACCCATTCGAAAACAAAAACAGAGAATTTGAAGAGAAAAATCTGGCCTTGCAGGCTCGAGTTGACGAACTAGAACAGTACCAGAGGTCGAACAATCTAGAAATCAAACGACTACCTGAAAGCTCTAATGAAGCGGCTGCAGTTAAAACCATAGCTGAGACACTGGGTGAGGAACTGACAGATGCCGATATTGACATATGTCACGAAGTTGGAAGTGCGAATTCCTGTGATAAAAACATAATCATCCGCTGCACTCGCCAGTCAAATCGAAATAGAATCTTGGCAAAGGCACTGAAGACACGCCTAAAAACTGAGTCCCTTGGATTTGATGGCCCAAGTAAGTCAGTTTTTGTTAATGGACATCTCAGTCGAACCAATAAAGTGCTGCTTGGTGCTGCTATTTCTTGTAAGAAGGCAGCAGACTGGAAGTTTGTTTGGACGTCCAATGGCAAAATTCTTGCAAGGCAACGCGAAACATCAACGATTCTACGCATAACGTCAGTGCGTGATTTGGATCTCATGACGTCTGCAACCGTAGACCCTTCCGCAACTGTAGAATCCTCATGAGTAAAATCGATGGCAACTATAGAAAACTTCGACAAACACCAAAATCCATGTCCCGGTCCTTCCAAAAGATTTGAAAACCAACCTTGGAATTGACTACCTTTTCGACGCTCCCCTGAAAAGCTTTCATATTAATGCCCAGTCTTTTGAAATAAATTTGATGAATTTTCCATGCTGCTAGCAAGTTTTGGTTTCGACTTTGATGTACTCATGATATCCGAGACGTGGTATGTAAATGACCATGTATTCACGCTTCCCTCATACGAAACTTTTTTCTCAATCGTCAAAATAGACGGAAAGTCGGGGGTGTGTCCGTGCTGGTGAATCAATCCGTGAAGTGTGAACTGCTCCCAGAGCTAAGCTTCATAACTCATTGTTGCGAAGTTTTACAATAGTAACGTGCCGAGAATATTTAGTCTCTATAATATACTTTTGTCCTTGCGCTACAAACAGGAAACACGGGACAAAATATCAACAAATATCTCAAATAGCTACGCTTGAGCTCCTAGTGCCTACATACCCGCTGCGCCGACCACGGCACTACACCCCTAACACGCCACGAACTAACTACGGGCTACAGATGCTTAGATATTATCTTCCCGCACTACTCAACCGTCCCTTGATGCAAGCATTCACATTAATAAATGCAGCAATGCTGATCTCCGGACGTTCTTTCACTAAAAAAATCTCTTTTTTATGGTTTGTGGTAGTCATACCTCGGCAAAATCTCGAGTGTTCACTCAGGCTCACTCACAAAAGTTTGCTCAACCTGCGAGCACACTCAAACTCGCACTCACAGAGGGCTGGGCTCACTGGAACTCATGAACTCAAACTCATTTATGATCAAAACTCACTTGGGCTACTTCAGACTCACCACTCATGCGGGGTCCACCGCTCATAGCGACTCACGTCTCACTCAGACTCACACCTCACCTAGGCTCACTCACTTATTTCAACTCACGACTCATTTGGGCTCACTCACTCATTTCGACTCACGACTCAGCTGGACTTACGACTCATCTGGGCTCACTCATTTCGACTCACGACTCATGTTTACTCACTCATTTCGACTCACGACTCATCTGGGCTCATTCATTTCGTCTCACAATTCATCTTGACTCATCGGCGCTCACTCATTCGGGCTCACTCGCCCATTCCAACTCATGACTCAGCCACTCTCCTTGACTTAAAACTCCTATAAGCTCACTCATCGAACAGATAAATCTGCTTTACGCCCAACGGCCCATGTTACGTGCCTGAAAGAGCATTTACATATGGCAACTATATATAGCACTTGTACTTGTACTTTTGTAGCGATAGTTACATTACGCTAGCATTTCGAGTCTTCAGCGTAGGGGAGCCGTGGCCCGTGGCGGCGTCGTGGCCTCCGTGGCTGGTCGCGTGGTTGGTCACTTGGTGCGGAGCAGTTGACGGCGGCACGGCGCGCCGGCGAAACTGGAGCTGGGCGCCGTGGCGTCGGCGCGCCGCCGCCGACCGCACTCGCTGCGCCGCCGTCGCCGACACAAACTGATCGGCGCGCCGCCGACGTTTTCACTCAGCGCGATGGCGCGCCCTCTAAATATGAATATATTTTCCCCCGCGAATCTAGCTGCGTTTGAGATTTGGTTTTGCCTTGTTTGAGATTTGGTTTTGTCTTGTAAATGAACACAAAACAAACGAAAGCAACCCTGCTCTCCGCTCGTCTACGCATGCGCATGTCACTAGACAACGTACTGCACCATTTCCTTTTCCCAAAAACCAATTATCAATTATCACTAGACAACGCAAAGTGGCATCCCGAAACTTTTTGAAAAGCGCAACATGAAGCAACAAGAAGAAACAACGGTTTCGGAATATCGGCATCACGACTTGAGGGTCGCGGGCACCGTGGCTGCGGGTGGAATCAACGATATGTCCCAACACGGCATCAACACATCGTAACACATCTCAGCTACAAAAAATGTTCACCTGCTGCAGAAAAGAAGCATTTTTATTTCTTTTTCATTCAGGTAAAAGGCCTTATATGAAGAGTTACTTTAAACAAATAATGATTAATATTCAGAACAAGTGATTTCACAAGCTGTCCAGACGGAAATGTTCATCTTTGAACATCTACTGATTGGTTGGCAGGTAATGGGCTGAACCAAACAAAAGTTGGCCATACAGGAGGTCCGTTTCATTTTACGTAAAGAATAATGTGTATACACAATCTTACTTAGAACAAGTGGAAGTACGATTAACATATCGAATGTCACGTGCGTCATGTGCGCGGTACATGCGGGTAATGTCCTGAAAGCTGGTGACCGGGTGCGGTAGCTCTTCCGGCTCGTGCTCGGCCCAGATTGACATTTCTTGGGCATGGTAGTCGGCGATGATGTTGCCTGCTACCTGCGAGTGAACCAGGACCCACACGAGCTCTATGGCTCTTGGCTCTTCCCGGAGGCTTGCACTTGGACAGAATGCCTCGGGCAGCAGAGGAAATTACCCCCCTGCGGAAGCTTCCGTAGGCTGTCTTTGACATGGTGACCACGGTGTCCACGCTCTGCTGTGCGAGTGCGAGGGCCAGGGCCGCTTCTTAGGCAACTGCGGGGTGTGTTGTCCTCAGGGACGCGCTGACGATCAGCCTGTCTTTTGACGTAACCACCACCACTGCCCGATCACTGTGTTTTCGGAGCGAGGCGTCCGTGTAGAGGACCCTAGGGTTCTCTTCCAGCTTCCAGGCTATGGCTTTGGCCCGCGCGGTGCGCCTCTCGTCGTCCTTGCCCGGCGTCATGTTCCGGGGAAAGGGTTTTGGTCTGATTGGTCGTCTTCCAGTCCTCCGGAAGGGCCGCCTTGATGTGTACTGGCTCGATCTGCCATCCTATCTTGCGTAAGACTGCTCGTCCGTGTTCCGTGTGGCTGAGCCGGATTCTCTGATTCAAGAGGTGGGCTTCGATGAGCTCCTCCCCCGCGTTGTGGGTGCCCATGTCTAGCAGTCTTTGCGTGGACGAGCATATGGGCATGCCCAGTGCTTGCTTCGTTGCCTTACGAAGCATCGTGTTTAGGGTGCCTATATTCGCCTTCGTCAGCTGGAGATACGGGGCAGAGTAGGTAAGCCGCGTACCAGGCGCATGGCATCGTCCTCTTTAAGGCCTCGGTTTCTGTTAAATACCCTCCGAAGCATACTAAGTAACTGTTCGGTTATAGTCTTGATCTTTGTGACGGCGGCGTGTGCCTTCCCGTCGCTCTGAAGTAGTAGGCCGAGAATCCTAATCTGCTGTGTTGGCTTGATGATCGTTTCCTCGATGGTGATGATCAGGTTCGGCAGGAGCTCCTTCTTGGATTTTCCCGGTTGGATCATGAGCAGCTCTGATTTCAGGGGGGCACAGATCAGTCCGCACGACTGCGTATTCGTGCACGGTCGTTGCCGCCCACTGCAAGGCTTCCTCCGTCCAGGCATCGGATCCGGCTCGGGTCATCCACACCGTAATATCGTCAGCGTAGAACGCGTAGTCCACACCTTCGATTTGCTTGAGTAGATCAGGCAGGGGCAGGAGGGCCATATTGAAGAGCAGGGGCGATAAGACCGATCCCTGAGGAGTGCCCCTATCGCCGAGCTCGGCAGGGTCCGACTTCTCTCCTATACTGACGGTTGCCGTTCGGTTTTACAGAAAATCTGTTATGAAGCCGTTGCCGTTCGGTTTTTTCAGAAAATCTTTTATGTAGCCGAATGTCTTTCGGCCACACCTGGTCTTGTTGAGACTCTACAACACGCTTGCGTGGGACACGTTGTCAAACGCTCCCTTCAGGTCGAGGGCGAGCATCCCGCGCGGTGCGTGGCTCGTTGCGGGCTTGACGACCAGTTCTTAGAGTTGGATCAACACGTCTTGGGTACTGAGATGTTGCCTGAAGCCGTACATCGACTCCGGCATCTGATCCGCTTCTTCGAGGTGTTTCTGCAGCCGGCGAAGGACCATGCGCTCCATCACCTTCCCCATGCAGGATGTGAGGGAGATGGGCCGCATGCTGTCTATCGTGAGGGCCTTGCTGGGCTCTGGAATGAAGTGGAATGAAGGGCTTTGGAATGGAAAGGCGGCGAATCAGATGGATGCCTCCCAAATGCCCTCCAGTGTCACCAGCATTTAAGATTAACAAACAATTGTGTACTTAGTCAACATCTTAACCAGGCGTTCGCCTCACCGCACTTATACGACGTAAAGGAAGGGAGGAGTAAACAAAGTGTGGTACCATTCTGATTTTGGAATTTCATAAAGGGGGCTGGCGCGAACGCCGAGCCCCGACTACCAAAAATTATATGCCCCATCTACTCCAATTAGAAGTAGTGGCGTGCTTCAGCCTTCCGCAGTGCAATGGCAGGCCTCGGCACGGGGCCCCGACCTTGTTGATCGTCGGTGACCCAGCACCAGGTAAGTATGCGAAAGACCCGACAGAAATCGGATGTCATGCGATTCATACCTCTGTTCAGTACCAGTGGCCAATGCACTTCTTACGGAGTTCCTTTTTCCGCAGTAGGCGCAATTTTGTTAAAAAAGCTACAGCGGGACGGAGCGGGACTCAGACAGGAAGGAGTAACTGAAGTTTACCTAATAAATGATTTTAACAACAAGAAACAAAATAAATTAGCTGTTAGTTGTGTTTGCACCTTGCAACGAAATCGAGTTGCGCGTGCGGCAGCGACCGTGTTAGGGTGTCTAGGCAACGTAATTCGGAGCTACCTATCCAAGCTTTTTTCAATTGAATGGTGGTGGTGGTAGTGGTTTTATTAAAAATAATAGTAAAAAGGAAGGAAAAGATTTTTGCTAGCCCCGGCATCTGCCATCGATACTGAAGCACCTGAGCTGGGGCAGCGGAAATAAAGGACAGCAGGCAGAATGGAGAAATGAAATGAAAGAGGTGAGGGGACAGCAATAGAGAACAGGGGGAGAAGTAATATGTACAAACTATTTACACAATAAGAAATGTGTCCAGGTTGTGCGCGTGATTAGTTCATTGTAGAGGAATTAAATCACACACGCGCACAGCACTGTGTTGGTTACAACACAGTGCTGAAACATATTTAAAATTTGATTAAGAACTGGCGCGGTATATATATCTTACATATCGGCGGACACCTGAACCGCGCCGTAACGAAAGGGATAAAGGAGGGAGTGAAAGAAGAAAGGAAGAAAGAGATGCCTTAGTGGAGGGCTCCAGAATAATTTCGGAGATAAGGGCTAACGTGGTCCTTGCGTTTTTTTGGTTGTTGGGGCCGCGCATGGTGACTGGGACCGTCTGAAGAGGCAGTGGCGTCACCATTGCGCCGCTTCTGGTCGAGCCTTTAGGGCTCGCGTCTCAGATGAGGTGCACGTGGTGACGGCGAAGCTGCGTATAGCTTAGCGCACCCCGTCGCCAACGTCGCTTATGTGCGCAAGGAAAGAGGAGCTTTCGGAGCATCTACAGCGTCTTTTACGATCATCCTCTTTGAGAGCGGCTGTATGGGGTGGTCCACGCAGTCCAAGTGCTCATCCTGAGGTGCTTGAGTTTCCACGCCAGGAGCTGCTGTGCCCTCAAGGTGCCCCTGCTTTTACATCTTCCGCCAGGGCTGTGGCCCAGCCAGTTGGCAAGAATTTCAGAGCATTTTTCGTCAATTTCCGGGATATTGCTCAGTCGCTCCTTCTGGTTGATCGCGAGGACGTTTTCGCACATCCATTTTTTGCAGGCTTGCCGCAGGTTGCCGCTGAACTTAATGACGGCCTTAGGGCTCCGCCAACAACAGGTGAAATCAAGGAGGCGTTAGATTCCATGAAACGAGGCCCATTGCCTGGGCCAGATGGCCTTCCTGTGGAGTTTTGTTACAATTCTGGCATATTGTAGACCACGTTTTCTCAAATCTGTCAAAAATCTGCTTCACTCGTCATGCCTTTCCTGATTCATTTAAAAGAGGCCGCATTGTCCTTATCCCTAAAAAGTCTTCTTTTTCGATGTCCAGCAGATTGGCGCCCTATCACCTTACTAAATTCAGATTATAAAGTATTAGCAAAATTACTCGCCCGCCGTCGACGGGCTTTCCTCCCGTCCCTCATTTCTTGCCACCAGGTTTGCTCCATCCCGGGTCGTGAAATACATAGTTTATCTTCCGTAACGCAAAATATCCTAGTGTACACTATACGGCGGCGCGCACAGGGTCTCCTTGTTTCCCTCGATCAAGAGAAGGCGGTCGAATTTTTAGAGCATGGGTATATTTATGGTACATTGGATGCTTTCGGTTTCTCACCTTTTTTCGTGCTTCTCATTAAAGAGATGTACAGAGACATTTCAAGCACTCTCCTCCTCGATGGTCGGGAAAGTACCGCATTGATGTTCGCCGCGGCATCCGTCAAGGTTGTCAGCTCTCCGCCCTTTTGTTTGTGTTAGCATTAGAGCCTTTCCTCTTGGCAGTCAATCACCACTCCCTTTAATATTATAGTTCTGGCTTTGCCGGGCAGTGAGGCAGTACGCGTCACCGCTTATGCAGATGACATCACATTCTACTTAGCTGAAGAACGCAGTCTGCTCAAAGCTTTAAACGTTTTTTGTGAGTACGCCTCCTCGTCGAGGGCTGCTCTTAATTATTCGAAGGGTCGTTAGTTTTTGTGGGGTCTCCTCACAGACGTATTACATGTGCGATAGCTTTGCAGTGGTGCGCGCTGATGCGCATTTTAGGCGTGACCTACGACTCTGCTGGAATATGGGATGGTATGTGGTCTTCGGTCGTAGGGGGCATTACAGCTCGTGTGCGCAGGACCCAGACATTTGACCTGCCTCTGCTTGAGAGGCGCTACCTGGTTCAGCCGGTCGTGCTGGGTGCCTTCTGGTACTTTTGCCCCATTGCTAAATCTCCTATGCACGCCATAAGGCGGGTGCAGACTACAGTTTTTTCTTTTCTTTTTTTGGTCGGGCGGAACCGAGCTTGTGTCTCGTGCTGTTTTTGGACAACCACAGGAGAGAGGAGGTTTTGCCTTTCCAACTTTGTCCATCACGTTCTCGTTGTTAGCTTCGAAGTGCATTCTGCGTATCCTGCCGGGGGACGCGTCTCCAGCGCGAACCCTGGTGCGGTACTTTTTGGGCCCTTCTTAGCGCTTTTTGAATCCCTCCGCCCCTGTTTATCATGGACCTCAATCAGAGCAGCCTACCGCTTTCTATGCTACGTCAGTGGCCTTTTTCAGACATGTGAGCGCAGTAGCACCTGATGTCAACATCGTTGCAGACCGTGTGGCGTACATCAGACACTTTTAGTTGGGGCGTACGCAGTAAGCTTGCGTACGCATCTCTTGCTGCGTTGCGGATGCTGTGAATAGCGTAAGCAGGACACCTTTAGTTGGCCGTGCCGTAGCGTCCATCACTCTAACGCGTAAACAGTAGCGCCATCTAGTGACAAGGCGACAAAGCACATCAACGCTCAGTTGTAGAAATTTTCATACGTGATTACTGATAACTATGGTGAGTGAATTGCGAGCCTTTTTTGATCCAACAATAAAAACTATGCAAACCGAAGAAAATGTGAGAACTGAGTAAAAGCTAGAAAACTCCTTCGCCAGGTGTCGTTGCACCCGCCGCGGTGGCTCAGTGGTTAGGGCGGTCGGCTACTGATCCGGAGTTCCCGGGTTCGAACCCGACTGCGGCGGCTGCGTTTTTATGGAGGCAGAACGCTAAGGCGCCCGTGTGCTGTGCGATGTCAGTGCACGTTAAAGATCCCCAGGTGGTCGAAATTATTCCGGAGCCCTCCACTACAGCACTTCTCTTACTTTCTTTCACTCCCTGCTTTATCCTTTCCCTAACGGCGCGGTTCAGGTGTCCAACGATAAATGAGACATACTGCGCCATTTCCTTTCCCCCAAAACCAATTATTATTATTTGTCGTTGTTACGAGGAAAACGCACCGAATTTAGTTAGGCCGAGGAGCTTGAAAATCGCCAAACTATCTGAAAAACAGGGGCTAGTTATCGTTTATACCGGTACGTGTGGGCAAGAGTAGGCGAAATAAAAGCGAACCGCTACCATTTGAGCGAGCTATTGCGTAAGATGATGATGGTCTCTGGTTGAATAGAATCCAGCGGCGACATGTATTCATTCCGAAGCGGGCGAGATGGTCGCCGCCATCTTCTCTACGCAGCAAGAAGCGCCCCACGTTGTTACGCTACGCTATGCTTTTTACACCAGGCGGGCTACCGCAACGCGCGGCTAGATACGTTGCGTTCTGCGCATGCGCATTTGTTACCCGCAGTGTCGTTGCGTGCGCAAGCTCACTGCGTACGTCCAACTAATAGTGTCTATTATGGGCTCGCTGTTGTTGCCTGTTGTGCCAGCGGCTCGCCGCTCACCAATGCGCCGCGTTCAATGGGCGCGCATAGCGTCGACACCTCTCCCAGACCATCTAATAATAATTGGTTTTTGGGGAAAGGAAATGGCGCAGTATCTGTCTCATATAACGTTGGACACCTAGTTGGACATAATAATTGGTTTTTTGGGAAGGGAAATTGCGCATTATCGCTCATATATCCGGAACCGTGCGGCAAGGAAAGGGATAAAGGAGGAAGTGAAAGAAGAGAGGAAGAAAGAGGTGCCGTAGTGGAGGGCTCCAGAATAATTTTTACCACTACCTGGAGATCTTTAACGTGCACTTGACAGCACACAGGCGCCTTAGCGTTTTGCCTCCATAAAAACGCAGCCGCCGAGGTCGGGTCCGAACCCGGGAACTCCGGATCAGTAGCCGCGGCAGGTCCCAGACCATTTACGCGACTTTAGAAACTTGGTTGGGCAGTGCTGCATACTTTTGATCAGCTAGAGCGGTAGGGTGTTTCACGCTCCAGAACCTGTCCGAATTTCCCGCTTCCGGAATCTAATCGCTACGCTAATCACCTGCGTGGTATCGCGTGTCTTTCGGCGAGCGCTTCATGAGAGGATTCCGTGGGCAGGGCATTTTGAGCTTTGTCTCCCGCGGCCGCTTCCCCGGCGGCCGTTTTGCTCGCCTGTTAATTGTTGCGGCTCTTTTAAAGCGAAAGCTTTACTGGCGGCGAACTTGCGATTTCGCCGTGGCGGTAATCAGAGGAGGCACGTGACGTGACAACGCGCGCCTCGCCGCGGATATTTCTCTGTCGCTGCATAGTCACTACTGCGCATGCGCCACGAGTAGCACCGAGCCACACGTGTTCCGCCGCTGCGCAGCGCCGCGCCTTTCCTCAAAATCCAACTGTCAATTTTCTCTTTCTTCTTTCCCTCCCTCCTTTATCTCTTGCTTTACGGCGCGGTTCGGGTGTCCACCGGGATATGTGAGACGGTTACTGTGCCATTTCCTTTCCTCAAAAACCAAACAAAATAAGTGAGCCGACGGCGTTCATAGAGTTCATTGGCGTTGACAACTTTGCAAAGGCCGTTCATTTTCACGAAAGGAAAGGCGCACAACCGGCTCCGTGGATTAGTGTAGACGTCAATCTCGCTTTCATACATGCAGCCTTGGTGTCCAACTGCAAAAGCCTGCTTTGATTGCGTTCCGCACACTGGATAGGCAGTGCGCCCTCCTTTCCACCCTGGAAGGTGGCATGCAGTTAATCGTTGATCGCGAGAGATTGATCGCCAAATGAACGCTGCGGCGTAGCTATTGCTGCAGTGCCGCATGTCCGCCACAACGCTGTCAGCGCTAATGCATTCAGACCACATCTCTCTCTCGCCACCGCCACATGTATCAAAGAATGATTGAGGTGTCTGCATATCCAGGGATCCAGTTATGCGCTCTTCCTTTTTTTTTGAGACGTGCGCGAAATAGTAAAACGAAGCCAAGCTATTTTAGTGTCAGGTTTGCTCATGGCAATCATAAAATGTGTGTAAATATGCTCTTGTCACGAGGTAATTACGTGGTTTGCAAAATTGTAGACGGCTGCCGCAGCTGGCGATTCTTTTCTTTTATCGTTGTATCGAATTTAAACGGCTGTGGCGCTACAGCGCCCAATTCATACCAGACTCCAATAATTAGGAGTGCCTGAACAGACGTTTGACTCCTCTCTCTGAGCGGTTCACCATCTAATTCTTCGGTGGGCGTTCGAAGCGAGCGGACGTGTTTTTTAGCTCTCTACTCCTTCGGACGCTGGCCCTAAGGCTTCGCGGCGTTGCGAGGTGTCCCCATGGAGGCCACAGACACCGTGAACGAGCGAAGGCCTGTGTTTGGCGGTGACAATCAGCAACGCAGGGCAGGCCGCTCTCGCTCACGATCACGGAGACGAACGCCGTCCAGAGGAAGGTCGTCAAGCACCATTCGGCGAATGCAGGCCGAGATCGCTGATCTGCGGGA
This sequence comes from Amblyomma americanum, assembly GCF_052857255.1. NCBI lineage: Eukaryota > Metazoa > Arthropoda > Arachnida > Ixodida > Ixodidae > Amblyomma > Amblyomma americanum. Next base: position 18,584,825 of record NC_135497.1, on the reverse strand, counting down.
CACGGTGAGGTGCCTGACGGCGGCGCTCATCACCACCTCGGAGAACCTTGAGTCCGTCATCGGGACCTTGGACGTGTCGCCGGCGGACCCACGCGTTCTAGCCTTGCGGGACGCCATGGCGCTCGCTCACCAGACGCAGAACTCCATGGCAGCTCCCTCCCCGCCATTTCTGGCCACCCCTGCGCTTCCTGCCGCCATTGCTGCTCCTGGGGAACCGGCTGTGATGCCCTCTCCCCCTGATGCTGCTGCTGCGGGCTCACCGCGGACGCCTGCAGCCGAGGAGAGCATGTGCACCCCAATGGACGAGTCTGCTCTCCGGAAACGGCGACGCTCAACGGGGTCCGAGGAGGAGAAGGACTTGGAAACCAAAAGGGACATCGCGGTGGCCAAGCGGGAAGCTCGAAGGCCCCCCACCGTCACTGCTCCCTCTCCCTCCACACTCGAAGGAGCAGGGCCTTCCCAGCAGGAGCCCCATGGAGCCCACCTCCAGCCTGCTGCTGATGCTGCTGCTGTTGCTGGTGGGGCGACGGCGTCCGGAAGAAAAACGGGTGCGACCTCACCAAATCCCGCCGCACAAGACCAGGCTGCGGCTGGGGCTTCGTCTGCTGGCAGCGAGCGCGCCCAATTCCGCGGCGCGCCGCAGCAATGCCCCGCAGGCAGCGGCGACGCTGATGCTGGGGCCAGCCTGGTCCCGTGGCGCATTATCACTACCAAGGCGCAGCGGCGTCGGAGAGCTGCCCTGGAGCGAGCCGCGGCTGCCGTGGAGGTCCCGTCCAGCCTCGTGGGGACGGTGCTGTTTCGGCCGGCGAACCGGGGCACCGCCTTCACCAGGGAACAGGGCTGGGAGTTGGCCGAGGAGATCGGATCCCGCCCGGGCGTCCTCGCCGTCCGGGTAAACATGCGGCGGAATGTGGTGGCAGTGGACGCGAGGAGCAGCGATGCTCTCCAGGCCCTGCTAGCCACGGCCGTCATCCGCGGCGTGCCGGTCTGCGCCAAGGAGCCTCCTCCTCGGAATCAAAGCTCCGGCCTGGTCTTCGGTGTGGACGGGCGCAGGACGGCGGAGGAGCTGCTAGCGGCGGCGGAGTCAACGGTACCGACGGTGTCGGCGTCTCTGTCGGGCAGCACACTCGCTCTCCGTTTTGCGGCGCCGACACCCCCGGCGTTCATCACCATATTCAAGCGCAGGCTCGCGGTCCGCCCCTGCCGTCCCCTGCCGCTCCAGTGTGCCAAGTGCGCCAGCCTGGGGCATGCCACTGAGGTGTGTCGTGCTCCTGCCCGATGCACGCGCTGCGGCGGGCCACACGAGCCTGGTACCTGCGCGAGCAAGCCCCGCTGCATTAACTGCGGTGGGCGGCACGCAGCCATTGACCCAGCGTGCCCGCACTGGCAGCGAGAGCGTCACGTGGCCACTTTAATGGCCACATCCATGGCCCCAATGTCCAGGCGGGTTGTCCGAGCCGTCGTCCAGGCTGAGACAGCGGCCCCAGTCCAGCAACATCAGCAGACGCCGCGCGCTCTTTCTTATGCGCAGGTCGTCAGGGGAACACCCCAGCAGCAACAGCAGCAGCAGACACAGAAGCAACGGCAGCGCCGGCAGCGGCAGCGGCGATCCGGTTGCCCGGCGTCCCGTACAGCGTGGCCCGAGCCTGCGGCCGCTTCTCACGGCCAGCCCCCTGACGCACGGGACGCGGAGATCGCGCGCCTAAAGCTGGCGTTGCGCGCCCTCAGCGAACTTTTCCCGGAGGGCACCGATGGACACCGGGCTTGCTTAGAAGCAGCGGGTGCTCCCGCACAGATAAGCCAGCATGATGGCTAGCCGCCGGGCTCCCTCCCGCATACCATCCATCCTGCAGTGGAACGTGCGCTCACTTGCGGCGCGGTACGCAGAAATGCGAGTTCGCATCGCACAGGATTCGCCGGAAGTTATCGCGCTGTAGGAGACGTACGTACGTTCACATGACGGGGAGCCCCAGATGCGGCTACCTGGCTACATTGGCTACCACTCAGCCACCACGTGCGAGGAAACTACCTGTGCTGCAGTGCCCTGTTGTGTCACATCTCATCGCCCCGGGAAATCAAGGTGCGCGATATACGTGCGGCCGGACGTCCAGCACACCCTCGTCGGCTCGGCGGCGGCGACATCTGACGCCCAGGAGTGCGTGGTGGTGACAGTGCGCGTCGGTGGTGTTGACACGTCGGTGGCCAGTGTTTATGTGCGTCCAGCTGTCGCGTGGAACGCGCTGTGTTTTCGTGCTGTGTCTTCGTGCTGTGCCCCGCGCCAAATCATCTGTGGTGATTTTAACGCCCACCATAGTGCGTGGGGCAGTGCGCGCCACTCCGCGCGGGGAGACGACCTGCACGACGCAGCAACGCAGCTGGGACTCACCCCCTTGAACACCGGCGAGCCCACCTTTCGACGACGCGGAACAACCGGCTCCTGCATCGACGTTGCCTTCGCATCCAGAGGCATCGAGGCGACATGGCGCCGATCACCATCTCTCTGGGGCTCGGATCATTACTCCATCCTAATTGAACCCACTGCGATGGAGGCGCGCCCCAAACGTGCCTACTCCATTACCAACTGGAGTGCGTTCAGGCGGGCGGTCGACGAGGCGGCGGCCACTGGCGCAGATTTCTTTTCAAGTCTAGTCCGAAGCGCTCTCGCAGCCACCCAACGAGCAGAGGTAAGGGCAGGGCAGCCCACACCTGATATGAAGCTGCTCAATCTGCGCGAGAAGAGAGATCGCGCAGAGCGACGGGCGCGACGGACTGACAGAGCCGCCGACTGGACTGTCTACAACCGCTTGGACGCAGCAGCGCGCCGCCACGCCAACAAGCTATACCGCCGGCAGTGGGCTTCACTATGCCAAAGGATGGAGGAAGATGTCAGCTCGCGGAGGCTGTTTGACACCCTGCGGCGCATCACCGAACCACAGGCAAACCGTCAACCGCTGGCCGCCCTCGCAATCTCCAGCGGGCTCAGCTTTGTAGAATTGGCAGAGCGGTTTGCCGATCGGTTCGCGCCGCCCAGCCCCGCAAACGCCGCTAACATAACTCCTCCTGAGAGCCCCAGAAGCGACGCCAGTCCCTCGCCCGTCGCTTCGGAAGGTCCATGTGATGCGCCGTTCACCGCGCCGGAATTGAACAATGCGCTGCAGCGCTGCCGCCGCCGCTCGGCGCCCGGACCAGACGGGGTGACATACCAAATGCTGCGAAACCTGGATGCGCAGCAACGACAGATCCTCCTGCAGCAGATCAACCTGGTGTGGGAACGCGGGGAGCTACCGGAGGATTGGCGAACCGCGGTCGTTTGTCCCATCCGAAAGGCAGGGCGCCCACCTACGGAGCTGAGCGGATACCGGCCAGTGGCATTAACATCGGCGGCAGGTAAGCTCATGGAGCATATGGCGTTGCAGCGTCTGAACGAGCGGGCTGCGGAGGCTGATTTGTTTGACGAGCGGCAGACGGGTTTCCGTGGGATGCGGTGCACGGCTGATTCTATATCGGACGTTGTTACAGCGCTGGAGCATGCCAGGACAGCAGGCCAGGTTGCGCTGCTGCTGCTGCTGGACGTCTCGGGCGCTTTTGACAACGTTCACCGCGCACCAATTCTCGCGGTGCTTGAGGGGGCCGGTGTGAGCGGGCGCCTTTTGCGATACGTTCATGGCTTCCTGAGCGGGCGCACCATGCGCGTTCGAGTAGGGGGTAAGCTCTCCAAGCCTCGCCCGGTCGACATGGGCGTGCCGCAGGGCTCTGTCCTATCACCATTTCTGTTTAATGTGGCCATGTCGGTGGTGCCGGCCTCCCTACCCACGAGCGGGCGACACCATGTGTACATGTCCATATATGCAGACGACATAGCTCTGTGGTGCCGGGGACCACCGGGCGAGGCGTTCCGCGTGCAGGGGTGCCTTCAGGGAGCCCTGACCGCAATCGATGCCAGCTTGCGCGGCCTTGGTCTGTCGCTGAGCGCGGACAAATCGGTGGCCATGGCCTGCGTTTCGCGCTCGCGCGCGCACCTTGCGCCACTGTCACTGGACGGGACTCCGATTCCTTGGCGTAAATCGGTGCGGTACCTTGGCCTGGACATCGACTGGCGCCTTTCCTTCCGCCCCGCGGCGACCAAGGCCTGTCTGCAGATGAAGAGGATCACCGCCGCCGTGCACAAGCTCACCGCTCGAGGCCAGGGCATCTCCCAGCAAGCCGCGCTGCGTCTATACAATGCCGCAGCTTTGGGGGCGGTGCTCTATGCGCTGCCGCTCGTCACGGTGCGCAAGCCGTGCTGGAAGAAGCTCGAGCTTCAGCACCGCAAGTCCCTGCGCGTGTGCCTAGGCCTGCCCAATAACTCGCAGTGCGCCGCAACGTTGGCCGAGGCAGGAGCGTGGCCCCTTGAGCTCCAAGCAGCGCGCAGGGCACTGAATCACATCGACCGGCTTCACCGCGCACCGGACGGCGGCTCGCTGCTGCAGCGTATGCGCTCGCACCCGCGCTCACGAATGGGCGCGGCGCTGCTCGAGTATGAGCAATTGACCCAAGGCCCACCCCCCCACGGCTCCTGCGCGCCCTGGCCTGCTGCCTCGGAGGTACAACGAGAGATCGTCGGCATCGCGGGAAAGCGGAGCACACCCCTCTGCGCTGTGCAGCAGCTGGCCAGAGCCGTCATACACGAGGAGCTCCAGGACCATCTCCTCGTGTACACCGACGGCTCAGTGGCCCGCGACAGCTGCTCCCTTGCTGCGGCGGCCACCATCCCCGCCCTGCGACTGCACAGCCAGCAACACGCTACCTTCCTGGGCTCCTCCACCACGGCGGAGTTGATGGGGATCCGGCTCGGGCTGGACCTGCTGCTCACCCTCGGCCCTCCGCCGCCCAGGAGTGCTCTGCTGTGCGACTCCCGCGCCGCCCTCAGCCGCCTGCAATCTAACGGCCGCGGTACCCCACTAGTGCGGGAAATTCGCTCGCGCATCGAGCGCCTTGCGCAGAGAGGTTGTGCCGTGCGTGCACAGTGGGTGCCCGGTCACTGCGGCATCGCCGGCAACGAAGAAGCTGACGACCTCGCGACCGCTGCACACCAACTACCTGCCAGCGATCTGCCCCTTGCGCTGGAGGACGTGCGTGCGGCCATTCACGACCATCTCCGAAAGCAGCACCCCGACCCACGCATCGCGGGAGGTGAGCGCATCGACAGTGTCACCGGCTGTCGCGCACTTACACGGTCGCAACGTGCAATGATCCTCCGCGCGCGCATTGGCTGCGTGTGGCCCGGGGAACGACGGGTGCGTCACGGAATCGCGACGAGTGATGTGTGTGACGGATGCGGTGCAGTGGAAACACTAGAACATCTGCTCCTTCGCTGCTCCGCGTTCGCCGATGCTCGTCGCGATATGCTCGCGGCCTATAGGGCGCAGGGCATACTACCAGACTCCATCAAGACGCTATTGTGGCCGCAGGGCAGTGCGCGCACTCGTGAGCGAACTTTGGTGAGCCTCTGTGCATTCCTCGAACACACGGGCTTGACGTCCCGTCTGTTCTCCGTCAGGTAGTTACACGCAGTGACCGAACGCTCCGCGAGTTCTACCTTGAACGATTAATAACTGGACGCCCCACTCCAGTTGTAACCTGCTCAGTGCTGTGCGCGTGTGTGATTTAATTCCTCTAAAATGAACTAATCACGCGCACAACCTGGACACATTACTTATTGTGTAAATAGTTTGTACATATTACTTCTCCCCTTGTCCTCTCTCTATTCCTGTCCCCTCACCTCTTTCATTTCATTTCTCCATTCTGCCTGCTGTCCTTTATTTCCGCTGCCCCAGCTCAGGTGCTTCAGTATCGATGGCAGATGCCGGGGCTAGCAAAAATCTTTTCCTTCCTTTTTACTATTATTTTTAATAAAACCACTACCACCACCACCTTCCTTTCCTCAAAACCATCGCCGTCTAGAACACTCTCACCGCCAACGCCAATGAACAGAGTGAACGCCAACCTCTTTCGCTTTGTATATCCTGGATTAGCTGAGCTAATCCACATTCATTTTTTAGTTTATGGCGCAATCGATGCACCACGGTCGCTGATGGCTTTCGATGCCGCGCTGTGTGGCCAATGCTTGGCCGTCTTCGAAGGGAGCTGAGCAGTTTCTTTTCGGAGGAACGCTTTTTCTTGGGAGAGGAAGAGTTTCTGTGGCAGTGGTCGTGCCCATTCATTTCTTTTAACGACGATCGTCTTGATGTGGTCTTCAGACGAAACTGGCGCTAAGGACTTTTTTTCCGTTTCAGATTATTGCGGTTTCACTCTTCAGTCAGTAGCTATGCTATGCCGTTTTACATCGCCCACATGTAATTCCTGTTACTTTCTCGAAGATGCTTATGGTAACTTTTTAATTGGCTCGCCTACTTGTCAAGTCTACTTGTGAATGCTGATGTATCCGGTAACCTTGGCATGTGTACGTATGTTAACAGATTTTTTTCTAATCAAAAGAAAATATTTACAGAACGTTTTGCATTTCTCTCACCCTTCAACCACTCTGTATTCTGTGTTCCGAGCCCTTAGTGCAAAAAGCCCTAAAATGTCGACTAGTTTAGCAAAGAAGGCTGTAGCAAAATAGCTTTTTTGAATTTGTGGTTTAGCTTTCCACGCCGCCGCTGTCGAAAAATGGCCTTGCGCCGCCGCCGGTAATTACCAGGCGCCGCGCCGCCGACGCCCCCGGGCGTAACCCGTCAGCACGCCAATATTATGTTGTCTTCAATCATGTATGTTGAAAATTGTTCTTTTTTATTCGTTGTCAATGTGTTCACTGCAGTGAAATTAAGTGCTATAATCTCTGTTTATAGAATGTTTAAATAATGCTTTCAGTGCATGCCTTGAGTTTTGCATAATACTTGTCCTTTATGTTATATCGCGCGCTTAGTTTGTGTTTCCCCTGTTCATTCATAGATTGTGAATTATGCCTTAGGTTTATGTATGCCTTTCTTGTTTGCATGTGACCAGTGGCGCCAGTGTTGCTGGATGTTGTGGGCCTCGGGGGGGCCTCTCAAACTACGGCTTTTTTTTTCCCGGAGCCCACTGCTCTCGGTAGCAAGAAATAAACTGAAACTGAAACACCCTTCGACGAGACGCAGGACCAATGGGGATGTTCTTCCAAGGCCACAAGGTGGAAAGAAACGCACTCTATTGATCATCGCGCCCAACATCGATACCATCGACGTCTTAGCCAGCTGCTCGCCAAAAAAGGCAGATGAGCTCTCTTATAACGTAGCAGTCGAAATCCTCAGCACCCATTATTATCCGAAACGGAATGAAATATCAGCCAGTTATCAATTTTTCACAAAAATCAAAAAGAATACGAGTTCATAAAAGAATACCTTGTGCAACTGCGGAAGCTGCCAGAGGAGCGTAACTCTGGCACAAGCCTGCAACGCATGCACCACCACCAACTCGTATGCAGCATGCGGGACCGCGACGTAGTACAACGAAAGCTGCTAACCAAGGCAAATCTAGCGTTTTCTGAGGCTGAAAGCATTTCCGAGGCACATCTCCTGGAGATGCTCGTTTTCCTTCATCAGTCTCTGATTTCCTTTGCGCATGCTTTACAGCTCTTCCCTCAGTTTCTCCAATTCACCATTGAGGAAAATCACTGATTCTTTTAATTGCTGAAGTTCATTTCGCAGCTCTCGATTCTCACTGCGGGATTCTCGATCAGAGCCATTCGCGCTTTTTCCCATTTTAGAACAGGAAGTGTGCTTACAATAAAAAATTACAAAATGCATGCACCAAACATCGTTTGACGTGCAGCAGCGATACCATGCAGAAGCGAAGAGTAGCTTAGATATTGTTGCACGACATGTTGCACGACAGTTGGTGCGGGCGGTTGTGCAACCGCGCCTTGTTTACCAAGCCCAATTCCAGCATTTGACGAGGGCTCAATGGGATCGTCTAGAAGCTGTTATTCGAGAGGCAATGAGGGTCATCACTTGCCTTCCCCGCATTACCCCGACCGTGGCGCTCCAAGAAAATGCACAGCTGAATACACTAGATGGGCTGGTGCCGCAACGACGCGATGCTCACTGCCTAAAGTCAAGCCTTACACACACAACATGTGCACTCAGGGCATGTGCTTCATCGCACTCCATTCTACAACAAAAGAACTGTAGCGCGACCAAGACGAACACAAGAATAGAGGCACACAGGACTAGCGCTAATGTGTTCGTCTTGGTCGCGCTACAGTTCTTTTGTTACAGTATGTACCATCTAGCCCAACAAAAAGTTCTTCTAAATCCATTCTACAGCCGCCCCCACCAGTTCTTCCTCCGTGGCGTTTTGTGCACTTAAGCGATAACAAGCCAACTGATCTATGTCGGCCATCATATACCCGCGCGGCATCGTCGTTTCGCGACCGAATTACAGAGCAAGACACTAATCTGCCGCATGGCTCCATCGTTATGTACGTTGACGCAAGTATCCAGGCCAGCGAAACAACAACGGCAGTTTACTGTCCTTGCAAGCTTTCTCTGAACAAAACGTCAAGGTTTCGCCTTTCAGAACCACCGTCCTCCTTGTGTGTGGAGATGCTTGCTGTTCAAGAGGCACTTTGCTCTGCGGCCGCCGTTCCCATGCTACCCACGACCCGCATTGTCATTCGCACCGACGCCCTTCACGTCACGCGCCTACTACGACGAGTCAGTCTCACCCCAGAAATCTGCAAAGACATCCATCGTGTAGCGGCACGCATCCCGCCGCAAATCCGTATTGAGGGGGTCCCGCGTGACCTCCTGAGCGCACAAAGCCGCGCAGATTCTGCGACCCGCCTTTCGACTCCAACCTCGTCTTCGCCTCGAGTCCTCACTCTGGATGACACCACCCTCCTTTTAACAAGAAAGGAACACCTCCGGCGCCGCACACGTGCTCTAATCCCTCCGTGTGCGGTAACCCTCCCCCGTGGTCTTACCCGTGCAGAGGAGGCTGCGCTTCGGAGGATACGGGTCGGGGTTGCCCTAACTCCAGCTGTGACACGCATGTGGCCACGTTTCAAAGATTTTTATCCCCGCCCCGGGTGTCCAGTCTGCAAGAACAGACTGTGAGGGGGATATCCACCACCTGTTGTGGGACTGCCCGGCGCTAAAGCCGACGAGAATTCGGCACCTGGCGGCAGTGGGACTCTCACCGGACAATCCGGATTCCTATATCGCCTGGACACAGGGTCCATATCATTGTTCACTTCTTGATGTCATCAAATCAGCCCACCTTTTTTCATTTATTTAAGCATCTTACTCATCTCTCACTTCATAGTTTTTATGCCCTGAGGCAATAAACATCGCTTCAAAAAACAACAAATGGCACATTGATGATGATGATGATGACGATGACGATGATGCTGATGATGATGATGATGATAATGATGATGATGATAACATCAGGCTTATAGCCACTCGGTGGTTGCGCCCGACGTTTTATTTCTTGTCGTCTTCTGTTGTTGTTTTGATAACGCCAGGATAATTCTTCCAGATGCTTGCATGCGGAACCACAATGCTAAACGCATTTTTTAAATGCAACGCCTTCCACACGCTTCCCATACTGGTCCCTGGCATCCAGTGCTCTCTTTAAACCAATTAAAAGAAAAAGACGGCATAAAGTGCCATCCTCGCTGCAGAAGCGATAGACAAACAGCAGCCATCATCAGCGGCCCTCCAGCGGTGCCACGACAGAAAGCGGGCGCCCGTCGGAGCAGTGCCACCATGAGCAGCGACGGGGCCAATGAGGGCGACAAGGCTGGTGCGGTGAGTGGCACTCACCGCTGCCGCGTCAGGGAGACCAAGAAGGTCGGCGTGGAGCCAGTGTTGGGTCTCCGCGCTTCCAGCCTGAACGCCGTGGACGTGAACCAGGCTTCCAGGTGCGTGGCCAGCAAGGTGACCGATGACCGCCGCAGCAAGTGCGGTTGTTGGAGGTGGTGGTCTCTATTTTTATAGGGGATAAATACGGTGTGCTATGGTACGCCGTATTGCAGGGCTCCGGAATTATCTCGCCCATCTAGCACCTAGGCGTCTTTAGCGTGCACTCACATCGCAGACAACACAGGCGCCTTTTGCATTTTGCCTCCATCGAAACACAGCCCCCGTGTAAAAATTTAGGCCGCCTGAGGTTCCAATGTGCTCTGACACGGCAGAGCCCACAGCGTTTTTCTTTTTCTTTTGCACTTCGCATTCATTGAAACGCAGTCTCCATGGCCGTAATTCGATCACCCGACCTTGGGCAGCAGTTAAATGCCGAAGCCACTAGAGTTAGGGTAAGGGGGGGGGGGCTAAAGGATGAAGTCACACAACGCTGCAGTCTTCTACCTTTTCTTTAATTATTTCGCTTCACGCCAAGACACGAATGGTTCTTTTGGAAGCCATGAGGCAATTTGGAAAAAAAAACACTGTCTTGGTGCGGTGCCACATAGGAGCTTCCACCGCTGATTGTTGAGCGCAGATAGACGCTGTTCCACCATCGTGTGCAAACTGATCGTGGCAAAGTTTGTGCCCGCCCTTTTCTTTCGACACTTCGCTTAGTCTGACCTGCATTCTCTTCTTGCTTGACTGTTTTCTGTCATTGGGCTCTCATCCAATCGCGCAGCGCTCTTACGTACGAAATGCTGCGCGAATGCTCCAATGATCTGTCCGTGTGGCAGTCGGAGCGCCGAAAGTGGGAATCGACAGCAACGAAAAAAGTGTCCGAAGACTCTTGCATAGTAGCTCTCTGCAACAAATGTGTTTCAGTTTCGTTCTAAACGTTATCGTACGGTAGTGGAAAATTTACAACCCTGGTTGATTACTGCCAATCAGCATTGTACGGCCACGAGGCTCACGCACCCCATCTCAGCAGTCACAAAAGTTGTGCCAAAACTCGGCATTTTACTACTTTTAGCACATAGCTGGCACAGAACTCTATTCATGCATCCTAGGATGATCTCTCAGCAATGATGTTGTTTGCTGTACAGTACTGACGTGCTGTCCACTCTGTTCTAAAGTTAAGCCTTTCATTCTCTTTTTTTTTCCGCTCGCTGCTAGCCCTCTCAGGATGCTAATCAGTGCACCTCGCAAAACATTTTCTATTAAGGCGAAAGCCTCTAATGGCTCATACTCGCGGCCACGTCCCTGTCCGTCCGTCCGCTACGCTCTTCAGCAACTCGATAAAAAAATTTTTGTGCACGATGGGATTCGAACCTACGCTACTTCCTGCCAATGCCTATGTAGTTCTCCCTGCCTAGAACGCTGGAGAGTGTTTCTGGAAAGGCGTCGAATCAGACGGATGCCTCCCAAACGCCCTCCAGTGTCTCCAGCATTTAAGATTCAGAAACAATTGTGTACTTAATCAAAACCTTAACCACACATCAGTAACACAAGCAGCAGCACCACCGCGCTAAGGTACCCTTGCGCCATAAAAACCCATCATCATCACTGCACTCAAACGTTCTATCTCCCTCCCCCCACTTGAGTCACGCTGTATCATTACACTCTTTTGCCTACTGCACAGCTTTTTCTACCATCCGACTTCAAAGCACCCTGCCGAAACCACCGGTCCGAACTTCCAGTCGCCTTAGCCACAGCCACCCCATAGCCAGCATCAAGAGCCGTACCTTAGCAATGAGCAGTTCCTTTTTTCCTGACGCACTAACCCATTGGAATGCCCTGCACAACGGTATAGTTTCATGCAACGATCGCAAATCATTTCGCGCGAAACTCGCGTCATTTTCAGAACACGTGGACGTTTTGTTGTCCTGTACTTTTTCCTGTATTTTTGTGCTTTTTTTTCCTTGCCCCTTTTGTAACCACTTGTTCCTTCTTATTTTATTTTTTCAGCGTTTACAATTGCAGTGTTGCGTTCATTGTGCCTATGTTTTTATCGTGAGTGCATTTACACAAATTCATTTTTAAGCCCCTCATGTAATGCCCTTGGGCCTTTAAGGATGAAATAAATGAAGTGAAATGAAAGTACCCCCCTGAGTTTTCTATTATTTCTCACCTGTCGCATTGGGGCTGCGCCTTGTGGCTATATGTTTTCTTGTTTATTATGATGTCAGTCCTAAAAAAATTTAAATCTCAGCGCCAACGGTCATATAACCAGTGCCCCATCAGACACCAGACTTTCCTTCTATGTTTAATATATTTTTAAAAAGTCAGCCGTGGTTGCCTCGCCATCGGAAAATCCAAGCTAACATTTAATGATTGAGACGCCTTTCATGACACCGGTAAATAGAGCCAGCCACCTTTTCTGCTTACATACAGGTCGCCTTACTTCATTTACGTTCATATCACAGATATGAAGGATGAAACAAACTGTTCTACGATGTGCCACTTCAGCGTTACATCTTTTGCCGCCTTCATTCCGTCTTCATTTTATTTTTGCCTTTTTTCATAACTGCTGATGATAACGATGATTACGATGGATTTTTATGGCGCAAGGGCATCTGCGGCCAAAGAGCGCCATGGCACAAGGTGTTTTCAACTACTCAATGTGGAGTCAAAGACCCATTTCCCAAGCATTTCGCCCTGATTAAGCCGAGCACCAGGCAGGGGAAGCTTGTACCCTTTGTATCACCGTTGGCTACCTGACGGCACTGGGGATCAAACCCCGCACCTTCCTCATGCGGGGTGGATGCTCAGCCTCTTTTTCATTAATGCGCCCAGGATACAACACTGGGTACATGTTGTTGGGACAGTTAGTGTATTCCTTCAAACTGTCCCGTGTCCAGTCCTGTATGTGTTCTTTATGAACAACTTTACCGTGTATTAAAAACATCCCGCGGCACGTTGTCGCCCTGTGGAAGCAACACTACTGTAGTTGCGGGACTGCGTGGCCAACGTGTCGGAGCAGACGCTTCGCGTGGACCAGTAGAATTTTTTTGTAACTATTTATTTCTGCATTTTATAGGCTTAAACCTTGCGGCAGAAATGAGGGGCTTTGTGCAGGTGGGGGATACAGACCTGTGTCCTCTTCTTCCTCGAGGCTGGGTGGTCCCGAGGTCAGCTCTGCAAAAAAAAAATGCCAGGTGGTTTAGTATGGCTGACTGCGGATTATCGGGAGGTAGCACTAGTTATGGAGGACATTTAAGGTCCTTACGTGCTAAAGGCATTTGACCTCAAGGCCTTTGCCATAAAGGCTTTGTACCTAAAAGTCTTTAACTGGAAGGCATTTGTCATGAAAGCCTTCACCCTAAAAGCTTTCACCTTAAAGACGATTGACTAAAGGCCTTTACCAGAAAGGCATTTGACCTAAAGGCCTTTACCCTGAAGACCTTACATTTACCTTGAAGGTCTGCACCCACGTGTACCCTTCACCGATGCCTTCACCCAGGTGAAGGCCGTACAGGTGGCAAGTTGCCCACAACCCGGTGGGCAGGTGGCCCGCCTTCCACAAAGAAGGCTTCGGGGAGGTACAGGGTCCGTAAAAAGTTCCTAGGCCCCAGGTTCTGTTCTCGAACGCTATAGTTGGGCAGTTAACTCACCCCAAAACCCCAAATCTCTATAAAGGATAGAAGAACTATCATTCTCACCTTTTAAAACCTTGATATGTTTATTGCTATCATAAGTTGCAGGATATGCCACTGAGATGCAGGCCCTGCGGCCTGGCAACTTTTGACCAACTCTGTACGTACGTATGATCAAAATCGAAAAATGTGCTAGTAGTGGTACCTCACTAAAACAGTCACGTCTATCCGCCTTCCTCAAGTATTCCAGAAGGGCCTTCCAGAGCGATAGCGGATCGATCCACTCATGCAGCGTGCTAGACCGGTGCCCGCCCAGCGCCTGTAGTACTCTCTCCCGAACTGCGTGCAAGGCAGGATAAAGCCACAGAAGATGTTCCGCCATGCCTCTAGCCGGGCTTTCCGCACATGTAGGCATCGGGTTTCTGAGGAGTATCTTGCCGGCGACAGAAGGTGACCAGTCTGGCCTCGGCGAAGGAAGACCACCTCTACCCTTCGAAATGAGCTCATTGAGCGGCGATATAGTCTCTCACTATTGGCCAAGCGCTGGACCTGCTCGCGATGAAATGTCCTGGCCCTATCTATTGAGAGCAACATCGGATATTCCAAGACGGTAGAAGCCCAGAAAGCGGAAACGACAGTGGATTGAGACAAGTGCTTGAAAAGAGTGCACCGCTTATGTGTCTTTTCGTTCCCAGTGATCCCTTCATGTGCAGGAATTCATTTTGATAACTATATTGAGGTCCTCGGGTCGCAGGCGGCGCACCTTCGTTCGAATCGCCTTAAGAATGGCAGTCTCCTCACCTGCGCGGCAGGAGGTGTACGCTGCTCGTGGGTCAGTGTAAACTTAGTAGGTGCAAGGAGTCGTATCCTGTCTTTCTAGTAAGCGAATGATAGCAAGACATGTGGCAATGAACTCGAGATGGGTGGCATTTTATTCACCGGGAAGCAATTGAACTACAGTAGTGTCTGACTCAAACTCGTGACAAGCTATGGAGGCACTGTGCTGAGACTGAGCGGCATCTGTGCATAGTTCGATAGCTCCTTCCTGGGCTAGTTGGCATGAAAGCTTCACGTGGCGTTTGACGACAACGTTCCGCCTTTGGGGATTAGATGAACTGGCGCTCTTTGTTAGTGGCATACCATCTACTAAATCGATAAGTTCCCATGGTGGTGCAGAAGACGAGAGCGGCTTTGATTCATCGACACTGTAGCCTGATTCCCGCAGGATCTGACGGCCAGCCGCCTTTGTGCATGGAGAGACGGACGCTCTGGGCTTGCGATTGCTGCTCTGCCACATCCTGTAGAGCATTTATTTTGCTATATGCGCGCACGTCCGCTACTCGGCAGTACTCGGTAGACCAGTAACTAGGCGATTGATGCGATCAAGCTGGAGGTTTTGTGTCAAGTGGAGTCGCATGTACTGATTCGTGTGTAAGATTTTCGACGTTACGAGGGCTAGGGCTATCTGACGGAGCCCCACTTATTTTATTCCACACCCACGTGCAGAGGAACGGCTCATAAGGTGTAGGGCCAGATGGCAACTAGCCAATGTGCTCTGAAGCCAGATTTTTACTCTTCCACCCTCGTCAGTTGGTATGCCGAGTGTCGAGGACTGTTTGTTTCCGGCTTCCTAATCGAAAGAGGGTGAGGTTGCGTTCTGCCTCGGCTCGCAGCTGCCGTCGGTTTACTACAGCCATGTCCTCAGTTTTTTCAGGAGAGTTTGCATGCCTCGCTAGTGGATTTAGACGTCGACGGCGTTGAGGCCTGCTTGTAGGGTTAGTCCTTGCTCCCCAGGGGACCCCCACTTGGCCCACAGCGTTTTATCGCCCGCTTACACGGCAAAAGTATCGACGTCAGCATTGCTGGTAGGCCTAACATAGCAATGTTCAAAAGAGCGGGAGATATGACAGCACCTTGAGGGACGCCGATTTCATAACATTGTCATTCACCCTGAGTATGGCCAACCATCACTGAGAGTGTTCTGTCCACAAGAAAGGCTTTCACGAAGCAGTAGAGGTTCCCGCCAATTTGTAGTACCGGAAGCCGGTGAATTATGGTAGAGTGGAGCACGAATCAAACGCCTCTTTTAGATCTACCCCATCGAGCACTCGGAGCTGCGCGCTGCATGGGTATGAAAGAACGTCATTATGAAGCCTTCTGAGATACCGTGTGCGCAGAGCCCTCAGGGAAAACTTACTTGCATAGAGGACATGACGTTGTACTTGTCTAAGAACCATTCAAGTCTCCTTAGAGCTATACATTCCTTCACCTTACAAACGTTGGACGTTAGGGATATCGTTCTCAGGTCTGGTAATATCCAGTTCGCCTCACCAGGTTTTGTAATAGGCATCAACGCTGAATCCTTATCACTATTGCTCCAGTATTCGTTATCTATCATCAGGGTCGGTTCGTGTGACTTGGAAAGGTTGAGAAATGTTGAGTAGCGTACGCCATCCGGTCTCGGGTGCTATTATGTGCGCAGTGGTGCAAAGCTGCCTTGTCTAAAGTGAAGGGGTCGACGTATTCACGTGATATACCTGGGGGTCCACAAGCAAGGCATCCAGATTTTCAAGTTGCGGAAATAAGACAAAAACCCCTCCCCGGCTTGTATAGCTAGCTTAGTGCGAGACACTTAATTTCAGGGCCAAGCCTTGGAACGAAGAAATCGGCCGCTGGCGTCCAAGAATAGCGCAAAATGTTTGCCATGTGCTCGAACCAGTGGCACAACAGCTGCGAATCACGTTGAGCAAGGTGAATAGTATACTGGCGAACCCGTTTAGCAATGCGCGAGTAAGCGCGCCTACGACGGGCTGTGCGACCCCATCGACGAAATGCCTTGAGAGCACGAAGCCTGCGATTCCACAGACTCAATAGCTAAGAGTTCGGCTTCGGGGCATCAAATTTGACTGAAGGCTTTGTTGCAGCTTTCCTTTTGTCAGCTTTGATCTGAATTAGAAGCTCGTCTAATATTGTGGGAACATCGATCTCACTGAGCGTCCGGGGCGTGAGACGGGCTCCTCTATTTGATGTATTTGTTGCAGCTGTTGCGCATGTGCCCTCGAGGGGCCCATGGCACCACCGCTGGATAAGGATCACTGCCTATGACATTATCAGCCCGTCTCCATAGGATTTTGTCGGGAAGAGAAACTAGCGTCAGGTCTAGAGAAATGTCTTGTTGGCCTCTGCACTGGCTGAGGAGAGTACGTAGCATTATTTCTTGGCGATGGTTAGTTTAACTTTGACAGTGCGTTGCCATAGGCCCCGACCATCCGACCAATGATATCCCCAGCAGGTGTGCATGGCGTTAAATTCATCCCCAACAATAACTCAATCACAGGGATATATTATTAAGAAATGTGGCACAAAAGATATATCCACTCCACATGTCGTAGTGCCCAGCAATATGGCATAAACAGAAAAAGCCAAGGCTTGTTGGCCACCGTCTTGGGTAGGGACCACTCTCGCTACGTCCTGCGTCTGCGTGCAACACACGTATGTGTGAAGCTCGGATTAGGCCACGCGCGAAAGAACAAGGACGCATGCCCATGCCTGTCCAATGTCTACTGGAGCCGCATATCGCGATTCTGGCCCACGACGTCTGTGCTCTATGGAAAGGGTGCAGTAAGGTTTGTACCGTATTAGTTTAGGCCTGACAGTGCCAGTCTCCTGAAGCAAAATAGCCAGGGGAAGCTTGGCCGTGGTGGATAGCCTCCCCTGAAGCTCTGCTTGTATGCGACGGACACCCCGGTAATTCCATTCTATAAGAACCAGATATGAGAGTCGGAAGCAAAATTATCATGAAGTTACTCGCTAGTACAAACTAATATTAAACTGAAAGGTACGTGGGATTGCAGATGTGGGGCCAACATTAAGCTCTTACCTCGGAGGAACCTGTGGCGTTCATAAGACTGCAAGCATGCACTTGATCACCTCGGCACTGACTACTTCGACGATGTGCTTGAGCTGCTCTTCATCTAAGCGTACAGTGCTCGAGCGATCCGTTGCAAGATGCGTTTCTGTGCCCTGTCGAGTAGTGCTAAGGGCGTGAGCATAGGCCCGGTGTACGCGTTCCTGATTGGATACCGTCGCAGAATGCACGAAAGGTTTCTTGGTGGAGACGGTGTGGCATTCCTTTTACCAGTGCTCACAGGTTTGGTGGGCCGTTTGCGCGTATCTTGCCCCTTTGTTTCGCCTGCTGTCCCGAATAATGACTGACTTTACACCAAGTACGAGGATGACGGCTGCGTTCTTGTAGGGCTCTTGACGTATTTTGCGTCAGCGGGGTTTTCCACGATGAAGCTCGGCTTGCTGCTGACACTCGTTTCATAGTGACAACGGCGGAAAATTTCGTTCCTCAGAGTTTTGGTAGCATGTTGCCGAGCAGGTGCTACGGGTCTTGGGCGATTGGTGACGTCCGCAGTTGTGGCATAATGGGTCTCCCGGACAGATTTCGAGGTTGACATGTGCGGGGCGACCGCAGAGTGCCCATTGTCGTTAGTAGACTTCTTCATCTGCTGTGTCCGATTTCGTGACAGGTCTTACAAATGGTAGCTTTTTGGTTATAAGGTATTACCAGTAGGAGTATGCTGAATATACGTATTTTGCGGAGAAGTCTGGAGCCCTCAAATGCGCTGAGAGCTGCTCCGTTCTTGCCCATGGGCCTGGCATTAATTATCCTGCACGAATAGCAAGCTCTTCGCTTGTAAGCGCGTTGGCACGCTGGATGACGTCGCTGATCTGACCGGGGGAATGGTTTCATAAGCTTGTATTGACTTTTCCGTTCCGGAAATTATGAGAACATGGTCCCTGGGATGCGTATGCGATTTGTCGATGAAAACTGAGTGCTTCCTTCAAGAAGTATTGAAAGCCGGAGTGAAAGTGAATTCTTCCAAGCTCGATGGCTCCCTGAATCCAGTGTTCGGAAAGTCGTCTGGGCAAGGCAAGCTTGATTGTCCCAATGTGTTAAACACTGACTGGTTTGGCAGCAGTAGTTTTGGTCTGTCGCCGAACAAGTTGTCAATCATCCTCTTCAGAAAAGTGGCCATCGGCGCCGAGGCGCAGCCCTGCGAAAGCGGAAATGCCCATCGGCGTAGCGGACATTTAGAGCTGCTTGGAAGCAGCGAAGTTTTTCTGCCATACTGCTTGTTCACGAAGCGAGCGTCTTCTAGAGGTATCTGGTAGGTGCCTAACGGAATCCTGAGCTTGTTAGCAAATGTCGAGGCAGGTATCGCCGGAACCGCTTGGCTGATTCGTCATCCGTCAAGCACGGTGGACGATTCTACTGCGTTATCTGTGCCGCTTCGTTACCGCGGCGTCTTGCCGAGGCTGCTCAAGAGCCATGCTGGCGCCGGCGGCGGGCGTAGATTCCGAATGGTTTCCTGGGGCAGTCTTTGACGTGAAATTTCTAGGATAGGCTCCCAAGAATGGATGGGCTACCACCATCATGTTACTCGTCACCTGTGGACCACTGAAAAAAAAATGGATGGGCTACCGCCATCATGTTACTCGTCACCTGTGGACCACTGTGGTCCACAGGTGACGATAACATGATGGTGGTAGCCCATCCATTTTTGGGAGCCTATCCTAGAAATTTCCGGAAACCGAAAGCATTTCGTGCTTTAAAGGCACGCTGAAGAGAAATTTAAGTTGGTCTGTATCGATAGATTGCCGCGTCAAACTAAAAATTCAGCTTTGGATTCAACGCAGCCTCCACCACCGCCGGCCGTTTTGGCTAGGAAACTGTGATGCATCAAACTAAAATTTTGTAGCGTAGATCTTTGAGGCCAGGTTGAACTGCCACTCACTTCTCTACAGGCATCGCGAAGTCCTTTCCGTACTTGACGTCACGAGTTGGAATCGAGGGATGGCAAAAAGGCATTTTGAATTTTTTTTTTTCAGAATAAGCGCGTGTTTTGCTGCCGGATAAGCATCAACATATCCAGAAATATCCGCAGAATCGATTTTCACCAGGAGCAAAAATATTGTACAGTTTAGTTATCATCAGTGCTCCTGGGCCCATTCGAGTGTCGCGTGGAGCAAATAAGCACGGTGTGTGTGCAGGTCCCTGGCAAGCTGGCGGCGCCACTTGGTGCCCACGAAGCCCTCGGAAGCTGGTCAGCGCCGAGGCTCCAGGCGTCCAGCGCAGCAGCCGCCCAAGCCGGTGGCCGCGCCGGACCCTAGCGTCGCCGGCACGGAGTCCATCATGAATGTGCTGAAGCGCGTGTCCGAGATCCAGGTGCGCCAGAGTGTCAGGCTGTAGCATCCCACTCGCAGCTGGTGTGACATAACCACACTTCTTTCCTTCCGTTTTGGACCTTCTAGCGCTTTCCAACAAATACCATACACGAAAAAATCACATAGGGGCTTCAGGCTTTACATGCTGTACAAGGCTGCTAAAATTAGGCAGCAATGTTTGTCTTTACCTACAGCAAACATATCACATTTCAAGCCAAGCTAATTTAACTATTTGCTCAACTCTCAAGCCGTTGGAAATAAGCGAGAAAGCATCTATAAAGTTGTTGCGTGTCAATTTAAACCAGGGACAGCCTGGTTTTCGCCAAATAAGCTTAATTGGAAAACTGGTTTCTCGGCTCTGAACACAGTGACCTTTCACCGACGTGGGGCGGATTTATCTTGCGAAGGGCGGCTGCAGCGGCAGAATGGCGCAGAAAGTGTTCCCTTCCTTCGACCTTCACTCCAGTTCGCGCATCTGCAATCGCAATCGACGCTCGCGCCGCAGTCTTGTTCTCAGTGTTTTCATGGCAAGAACAATGTGAATAAAACTTTCTGTATTAATATCGCGAAACTTTTCTTTTTCTAGCGAGAGCTACACTGGGCTACCAGTCGAGCATTTCGCGGTGCATGGGAGAGGAAAGTTGTGCGCAAGCGCCGTTACCATGGCAACCGAAGCGGAGCAAAGTGCGGCGTGCTCTTCACCGTCGCCGCGGCCGCGCGCCCGCTCCACCGGTAGTTCCAGTTCCAGTTCCAAAAACTTTTATTTCCATCAGAAATGGAGGCCCTCTACTCCCTATCCCTGGCGCGCAGGCCTAGGGGCAGAGGCCAGGGCCTCCGCGACTAGATGCAGGCAAAGAGTTGTTGGCTCTTCGCGGCCTCTGCCGCCAGATGGATGGCTTCCTTCTGGGTCGCGGGGTCCGCGCTTTGCAGAAGGGTTTCCCAGGCTTCTCTACTATCTATTCCTCCCCTCACCCCTGGGGAGTGTACACACTGCCAAATTATATGGTCGAGGGTCCCCCTCTCTCCACATTTTTACATTTATCTTCTATGTCCTCGTCTTGTAGGACTTGTGACACCCATACCGGGTTTATGAAATTTCCGGCCTGTAGCCTTCTCCAGGTTACTGCCTCTATGTTCCTGAGCTCGTTGTCCGGAGGAGGGACAGTTCTTCTCTGCAGTCTGTAATTCTCTATGATTTCTGTGTATGTTTGTAGTCTCTCGTCTAGTTCCTTGCAATCTGGCAGTTCCGCTGCTGCTCGGAGGTAGAGATCGCGAGCTAGAAGGTGCGCCGCTTCATTGCCTGGTACTGACGTATGAGGTGGTGCCCATATTAGGCTAATTTCTCTATTCATCTTTTTCCCCGTTAGAATCTGCACCGCTTCTGATGCGACTCTAGCTCTTCCATAATTGTAGATGGCTGTTTTACTGTCACTTACTATATATAGTTTGCCTCTGTCCCCACGCAAGCCAGCGCTATTGCTACCTCTTCTGCTACTTCCGAATTGCGGCTGCGTATCGTAGCTGCTGATATTGCTGTACCCTTGCCATCCACCACTGAGGCTACAGCTGCTCCCAGTCTACCGCTCGCCGCATCCGTGTATGCTACCGTCTCCTTATTCATTTCGTTGAAGCGTCTCATGAGGGCTTCGGCTCTCTTTTCCCTCCTCTCACTGTTGAAGGTGGGGTGCATGTTTCTAGGAAAATCGGAGCGTGACGTCACGCGGATAAGCAGTTGTGCGCATGCGCCGATACCATTGTAGCCAGAGAGACCCCGCAGCTGCGCCGCGTCCTTCGTCGCCGCCTCGCCGCACGCCGCTCTATCGCCCGAACCCCGCGTCGCAGGCGCAGGATTGTGTATAAAAGGCGGAGATCTAGTGTGCGTCTGTATCACAACGTTTGACATGCATGCAGAGAGGGAGAGTCCAGCCGCTGCTAAACGGCGGTATAGACAAGAGAGGATTAACTCTTCCGGTCCTGAGGTTGTCGCTTTGCAGTTGGTTTGAACCAAATAAGAACGCTGGAGTCTGTGTGTACATGAAACAAGGTATCACCGCTGTCAGACATCTCACTTCGATTGCGGTGATTAATTGTGAAGCCTGCTGTGTTCGGCTTCTTGCATCATCCAAGGAGTCTACGTGGCACCGGGAACATCAATCAATCCGACGATTGATGTGGTTGCCACGTGTATACCAGCCTACGGCCCGGTTTCACAGTGGTGTGTGACTTTGGGTGCTTTCAACAGCAAAAGAGGACTCTCTTAGTGAGTGTATAAAAGAAAAGTTTGACTTTAATTTAGCATCGGACTCTCACGTCCAGACTACTTAATGGGGAACTACTGTAGAGCTTGTATACTAAAGAGGCGCTACCAAATCGAAATACTATGTCGACAAAAACTGAGACCGCTGCATGCTACTTCACAGATCATTGGGCAGTCTTCGTCTCTGTCAAGCATAACGAATAAAAGATGTGTTAACCTAATGTCTCTCATTGTTAAACATAGTTGCCACAAGCTCAGCCAGCAAAACTTACCTCTCGCTACGTATATCCTGGCATAGCCGAGCTAAGCCACTGCCATATTTTTTGCACTCTAAGAATGTCTCAGGAAGGCTATCTAAAGCTATCACGAGTTTTATATAAAGAAAACTGTGCAATAGGAAGCCTTTAACAATACTGTTCGAATTTCATTTACAACTCATGTGCTATCGTAATGCCCTCGACACATGTTAGGCAGGGTGCGCTGTTGATTCGAGCTCTTGCGACCGCATCGTACCCACTATGCAGGCGAAGAATCCAGCGTCTCGTCCGAATCTCCGTTTGTAAACCTGGGGGTTTAATTATGCCACCGAGGCTCCCGTTTTGATACACAGAAAAGAAGAGTTGGTTTAGCTCGGCAGCTTTCCAGCGGACAAAACATCAAACATAAGCTGTAGTGAATAGCTGGCTACTACTTAAGCCACAAATATCACTCTTCCTTTCGGCCAAGATCACAAAGGCCTAGTTATTCCAATTACATTCTTAGATGTCTGATATATTTTCGTGAACATCCCGCTCTGGTGTCTGGCTGCTGAGCCAAACCTCATGGTGCGAGATCACGGTCGTGGAGCTGAATTTGAAAAACGTGAAATGCAAAAAATTATCCGTAGCCCCTATGTTCAACTTCCGGACGCTAAAACCTAATAAAATATTCCGTAAACTACTACGTATGGAGCATACAGACGAGGAAAATGAGTCGTTTGGCACTTTATTGCATGTTGTGTCATTACATCAAGAACATTTCGATCATATCAGGCGCTCTGAAGCAGTTGTCTCAGAACTGCATCTGATGGGTATTTTTTTGTGGGCCTGTGCTAGTCACCAGGCGTATATTTCGTCATTTTTTTATGTTGTACATTTTTGTGACGTATAAAGTGCCTGTCAGCCGAACTCTCGACTTCGTTAGCGAGGCTTGCTCGATTTCAGCTATTTTATATAATTCTTGCGAATTCCCTCGAAATTGTTGCTTGCTCTCAGCTGGTGGGCATTCTTCACGTACCTTATTTGGTGCCGAGCCATTGATTCTGATACTACAAAAGGAGGCCAGCCGTCCGTCACTCGTGTCCAGCCTACGCATAGCGGCCAACCTGAGTCGCGAAGTTACCCGAGACAAAAAAAATTAATGCGCAATCAGTGCAATTGATGTTGAAGGGAATGCGTTAGCGTGTGGGCTCCGATTAGTTCACCGCTTTGTGTTGACGATTCTAGTTCATTCACATCAGTCCTAATTTACCCTGCTGCGATGGTCAAAACCCCTCATCGTTCCGTGTGACTTTCTGAATGCCCCTCAGATGGCGGGCCTTTTATGGGGGTATTTTTGGGGGCCCAAATGCCTGCGTGCTCTGGCGTTTGGACTGACTCGCGCACGGATGAAGTTGATGACGATGTCCAAAGCATAGCGCGCGAGGCTGCGGCGATGGCCTAGGGGTCTAAGGCAGCGAAGCTCATCTGTTCGCGCCGCCGTGAACCTGAATCCCTCTTCAGACCGTAAGTTTTTTTTTTTCTGCTCCCGTTTTCTTTGAGCCTTCAGAGACGGCCGTACAAAAATCGATGCAATCTGGGTTCTAATGTCATTGCATAAATAACGCTACTGCTGTACTACGAGTTCTTAACGTTTAATGGTTACACCAGCTGCGCACCTTACGCCGCAGATCGACCTAAAAATGGTGTGGGTCGCCAGCCAGCGGACCCGCGGAAACAATCGCGGCGGTGGTTCGCTTTCAAGTTTACGCAGGGTTTCCTGCCGAAGAAAACTACAATGTACATGTTCCCATTTTGCATAGAAAAGCGCAGAATAGGCCAGCGCTACATAAAAGAAGCGCGGATTCTAGGTTTTACTGCGTCACAGTTACCTAACGGCGGATGTGTTCTTTCTTCGGCTTTTCACTAGTGTGCGCCCCACTACCTGTGTCCGCACAAGTTGTATTGATCAGACAGGTTTACTATATTTGGCTGCACTAGTTCACAGAGTGCAGCGCCTCCGTTTGTTTCAGTGGGGCGCGCGCCTCCTGCGCATATTTCTTTTGCCACGCTTCAGCACGAGCCCCGAACTCGCTCGCTGAAAGTGCAGCGATGGCCGCTGGCGTGCGTGCCGAATGCGTAGCTGGGCAGACGGCGAAGGGAAGGGAGTCGACGCTGTTTTCCACCCCGACGAGCTGTTTCATCCCGACGGCAGCAGGTGAGTAACGTTGACGGCCGCCCTGTGGGCAGCGATTGAACAACAGCACACACGCAGTTAAGTTTATTGCTTAAAGAGACTGATGCCGGCTATTTCAGGATAGAAAATGTGCCCCTTGTTTTTTAAGGTTAGTCACGTACGACTACGGCGCGTACGGGGGCAGGGCTTGAGCATAACAGTATCCCGGCGCTCAGGGCACTACAATTTTTCGACACAAGTTATGAACCCATAAATATTAAAAACACGTTCCGGCTCAAGGTAGCCCGCTTAGTGTGAAAGTTATGCTGTCCAGATGTGCTGTTATTACTTAAAACTCTTCTCGCTCCAGACGGGGAGCGTTGCAAGCTCAAATTTACCAAAGCGATTACCGACGCAGCACACCTCGTGGACGCCCTGCGGGTGGGGTCCTGCTGGCAGCTTTGGCGGACCCTTCAGACGGCCGCTCAGATCTTGTCGATGACGAGCTGTGGAGTTCCTGGAAACGAAAAAATTCTTTATTCATATATATTATGAGCTGAAAGAGCTTGTAGAAAAACGAGGAAAATTTGGGTAAGTTACCATTTCGTATATTTCTACATTTCTGCTGACACTGCTACGACTGTTACTGTGATGGGAAGGACGCTATCAGGTCTCGAGTACCACATCAACCGTCCAGTGCTTCTGGCGCCTGGCAAACCTGAGCTTAGTAATAAAACATTAATTACTGAGCATTTGTGAATGCACTTGCAGCAAGGCTACCGATGAAAGGACCGCGAACGGCGCAGAAGAGCCTGCACTGCCTGCTTTGGACAGCCCAGGCACCAAGCAAGCATCAAATGTGTCAGCTGTGGTAAGCAAGATGGCCGGATGAAGCGCCGCAGTTAAAAACCGCCTCACTAATCTGTTATTGAGGCATATGCCAGGAGTCTAAATTTTGTAATAAACTCCCTTCAAAAAACCCCTGTCTTCATTCTATTACAAACTTTTTTTCTTGAATGCCTTGGCACTGGAATTCCAAGGCATTTTCCAGCCACAAGACCGGCAAGCACCGTAACGTGTCAAGATGTCAGTGACCTAGAAGCAGATAACATTTCTCAGCTCATCTTCTGAGAAACCAGCTGCGATGCGAACAGTCGTTACCTTTGGGAAATAAATGTAGCATATTCATGAGCAATTTTCATGAATATTCATGAGCATATTCATGAATTCATATTCATTCATGAATTCATATTCAGCATATTCATGAGCAAATTTGAAAAAATTCGCGTAGCTGCGACGCTGACGATGTGCAAATTAGTCCAGTGAAATATGTCCTTGACGCTATAAGTCCCATACTAACCTACATATATAATCTTTGCCTTTCAACTGCAGTTTATCCAACAAAAATGCAAGTGGCTCGAGTGATTCCGCTATACAAAAAAAAGGGTGATAACCGAGATGTTTCGAACTACCGCCCCATATCAATATTGCCTGTGTTTTCTAAAGGTCTGGAAAAAATCCTATTTATGCCACAAATATGATATAATCACAAAATCGCAGTATGGCTTCCAAAAACATCGGTCCACAGAACTGGCACTTCTTGATCAAAAAGAATATATTTTGCAAAACTTCGAGGATAAAAACTACGTTCTGGGGATTTTTGTTGACTTTACGCAGGCTTTTGACAACATTAATCACTCTATTCTTTTTGATAAATTACATCACTACGGTATCAGAGGACATGCACTTAATATGTTAATTAGTTATCTCTCTCACAGAAAACAATTTGTTCAAGTAAGCCATTTAATATCTAATCAGAAAGCAATAGTCGCAGGCGTACCTCAAGGAAGTATTCTTGGTCCCTTACTCTTTAATTTATACATTAATGATATAGTATGTATATCATCTGACCTGAAGTTTGTTATATATGCAGACGACACTAGTATATTTGTGCCTTCATCCTCTTGTGCTGACGCGTTCGTTAAAGGAAACATAGCCTTAAAAAAGTTGGAAGCTTGGACAGACAGTAATCAACTGAATATTAATACAAAAAAAACAAAAGCAGTAATTTTTCACCCTAAGGGTAAGCAGCTATCTACCGATTACGATCTTCTGTTTAGAGGTACAAGGATTGTGGTCGTCGAAATAATAAAGGTATTGGGCGTTTTCTTTTCCAAGACGTTGCAATGGGATGACCACGTAAACCATATTTTGCAGAAATTATGTTCCATAACAGGTATACTCAGTCGAAATCGTTATGTCTTTCCAATGTCTGCAAAACTAGCCATTTATTATGCCTTATTTTCTTCTTACATGAACTATTCTCATTAAGTCTGGGGCACAACGACCGACAAAAACCTTAGTAGTCTTTTAAGGATGCAAAAAAAGGTTTTACGGATCATTAATAATTTGCCTAAGTTTTACTCAAGTAAATTTATCTTCAGAAATCTTAAGGTCATTCCAATAACTAAAATGTATCATTATAAACTCCTACGCGAATATAAACTCAGCATCAAGGAAAATCAAAGGCTGTTTTTGGACATATCGAACTTAGAATTAATAGGCAACGCGGCCTACAATACGAGGACAACAGACCGTTGGAAAGTGCCAAAATGCCGTACGAACTATGGGTATCAGAGTCTTAGGAATAACCTGCCTCGATTACTAAATGAACATATTAAAGCGGGAACAGATATTTTAGGACTAAATTTCCGGAACCTGAAGGCGTTGTTTTATTAATTTGCATGTCCGTAATACACACCACACATTTCATAAACAAAACACCTTGTACAGATATTTAGCCACTGTTTCATTATGACTGCATGTCTTTATTTCCCGACCGTTCCATGAGCTTGTCGCCATACCTTTCATAAAAATGCCAAGTTATAATTTTGTTTGTCTCTGTATATTTCTGTATATTTTTTTCTGTACATTTGTTTCTGGATTGTGTTGCTTCGTTGCCGTCAATGCCAGGGGGGACCAAGATTTTTTTTCAAGCCGTAAAGGAACGGCTTTTCTTCTTGGCCCCTTTCACAATGTGTACGTCATGTTGTGAAGAACAAATAAAAATGAATGAAATGAATGAAAATGAATTTGTTCACCCGGATACTCTAAGTTACAAACACTTCCTTGGCAATCAGGACCACAATGAACAAAAAATATTACATTCCATTCGGCATGGAAACTGAGGAGCATTTTGTTCGCGCACATATTAGCACTACTGCATGGCTATGGCATTTCGCATAGCTTCAGCGGTGGTCATCAAGGCAAGGTAGACATGTTGCACATCGTCACTGCCAACGTCGTCTCGCTGCGGTCGTGATAAAAAAAGTCTTCACTGCACGAATTCGTGCAAGACACATGCTGCTACAAGAAGGTATCACGACTGCGCGACTAGTATAGCCTTCTCAAACGTTGTTTCAGGGGGACCAATATGTTCTCGATGGTGTGTTGACTGCCGGATGTTAAACCTTTTTTTTTACATGTTGGAAAGGTGCACCTTCGTAATCTCGACATGTGGCCAAGGAATTAGCGGGCACGTGCTGTCTACAAATATTTATACGCATCACTGCAGAGAGCTGCAGCATTTTCACAGAATGGGCTGTTCCTCAAACCATCCGCGGAATTTCAATGCATGTACGCATCAAGAAATATGCTTTGATGACATCGAATGCCTTGCAAAGTTATCGAAGGCTATTTATCTTATAGCATGAGTACGTCGACTCGTCCGGCCTCAAAACTTCTATGTGGGAGCCATCGACAAGCCTCTGCTTCAAACTGCATGCCTGCAACTGAATACAGATAATGTCAGGACGGCGCGTAGAGAACAAGGACGAGAGAGGACAAGAACACAACAGGCCAAGTTTGTGCCTCTCTTGTCCTTGTTCTTTTCGCGCCGTCCTGACATCATCTACAGCTGCCCCACAGCAGTTTGAAAAAAAGGTGACACTTTAAGCTGTCAGCTCAGGACATCAAAACCTTCCCGCGAAGGCCGGAAATCCCTCATGAACTCATAGTCGCAGTACAAGGTCACAACCAAAGGTTGGCATTCGACCGCAAGTACCTCAACCTCACCTGAACCTCAAATAAAATTGGATAACCTCATCTAATCTCAACCTCATCACTGCAGGTTGAGGTTTCCTCAACCGCCCTCATATCATTTTTCCAGAGGTCACTATAGCAACCTCACCTCCACCACACATGGGGTTGAGGTCGGGCGCTGAACCTCGAAAAATGGAATTAAGAAACTGAAATTGGAGTACGAAATTAAAAATAAACCTGCCGAGAATCCTGTGAGTGAAACAAGCTAGAATAATGTAGCACCTCGATAACGTAGTTAGGCATTTAAGGATGTAAATATTAGATACGTATTGTATGTACACAAGAGGAAAAACTGGTATTCCGGCATGAGAGCTCGAAGGGTTAATTTATGACTTCTACGTGGAAGAGCCATCGCCTCCCACTTACATTACAGAATAGGCAGAGAAAGCAACAAAATTGGCCGTCATTGAAATATTTGCAATGTGAGCGATATGCAGACACATATCGTCAGTATGTATTGACTTTATAGCTCCTATCCTACATATTGAAAGGAGGCAGTGTAGATAAAAATTTTCCTCTTTTATAAATCTTTTTTAGCCATCTTCATGTTCACTCGAATACTGATTATTAAGCCGCGACAAAGAAGAGTTATGTTCAGTTATATGTATGTACGTGTAAGCAGCTTCATTTTGTATATTCTGCTAATATGACCTTGTATTATTTTTATGCATGCGCCCTTTTTTCAGCTTACACTTGTCAAAACAACTCGGCTATAGTGATACATAGGCTGAAAAGGGCACTCTTGCACCGGCTCTTCAAACTCCTCCTGAGCGAAATCTCTTTCCCCCACAAAACACCTGTAGCCTTTACACAACCCTAGAAGAAAAATCTATGTTGGGGGAGGGGGGATCTTCTGCGAAGCAGCTCACCAACCTAACTTCTTCCATATGAGAGAAGGGCAGGAAGAGAAAACAATTATTACAACTTATTTATTTATTTATTGTACACTCAGGGCCAAAGGCATTACAGAGGGGAGTGGGTTTAGGATAAACAACAATGAAATAGAATACAGTGAAAATAGGTATTACAAAATAAATTTCCTTCAGAATGAAACAAATAACATCCAGAAAACGTAAATAGTATAGAAACAATGTATACAATACAGTGGAAGCAGATAAAACACACAATCAACTTTCTTCAGAATAAACAATATTAGCTACAGCGTCATGAAAGATTTTATTATCAGGAATGGCAGCAATATCTGGGGGAAGAACCATAAGCAACATAAGCAACATAAGCATAACATAAGAAGGAACATAAGCAAGAATCGCAAACTAAACACGGGTAAACTAAAACACAAAACAGGAGAGGACAACAGCGCACCTCAGAACTGCACTCCACAACGTCAGCTTGTAATCGGTTTAATTTCTTTAATTTATATTAAAAAATGCACATATTTGTGCGACATCGACTTACGAATTTCGCATTTATGATCAGCCCATCTAAATACAAAATGTGGCGGCGAAAAATACATGCCGTGAATAATTTTGAAAGTGTGTGCGATACAGCATCTCAAATATAAATTTTCAGACCCTAAATAGGAGTTCCGAAGGCAAATGGAAAACATTAAATTGTTGAAGATGTCACCGAATCAGTCAACACTTTTGCTTAGCCGCGTATTCCAGTCGCATGGTACCAGCTATAACATCCTAGCAAACATTTAAACATTTGCAATGCTCTACCAATGATCTAGTTAAGTACAACGCTGATATATTCATCCCATAGCTCGGTGTTTCGACGTTATCGTGGTCCGGGATCATGTACAGTCCTGCATCTATAATATAGGCTCCATTATGGACAGAGCGAATTATGAAGAACTTTCGCTAGGATCAAACTTCTTCGATGTGTTTACGCCTCGCTTTTGCACTGTGCAGAAGTGGCACCGTGCAGGAGTGTCTCCGGCGCGACGCGCGCGCCCCCCGCGGCGGAAAGGGCAGACCGGTTGGGAGACGCGCGCCCGCGCGCGCCGCATAAATGCGGCGAAACTGGCCGGGATGTGAGTCGTATTCTTCCTACTTTCAGTGTACTCGGGCATTCTTTGGTCACACATTAATTGCTGCGCAGCAGTCTGCAAAAGCACATGCTTGAACTGGCCGCAAAGTTTTTCACCTCCCCAAACGAGCTACACTGTGTAAAGCGAAGCCTAACGGTGGGTGGCTTTCGTCCCGACGGAAAGTGAGCCGGCAATGTCAGGATTAACTGCGTGATGTCCTTCCCAGAAGAGAAAAAACAAAGGCGCACTACAATATCATGCATTCGTATTTTTCTCACGACCTGAAGAAATCGAGCTTCTTCGCAGTGTGGCACCTACATTTTCTGCTCCCAATTTGCCTGCTCGAGGGAAGGAAAGCGCGTGTACCAGGAACCACAGGACGCGTCTGGTGGCGCGCGCCGACGCAAGTGGTTATTCCATAATCCTTAAAATGTATTTTGGCCTATACTGTCCAAACAGCTCACTGTGCCCGCTATAGCACGCGTGAATACCGGGTATGTAGGTGATCAAGCGGCAGCAGAGAACTGCCTCTCCAGAGTGGCAGTTGAGCGAATGTCGGCAAAACCAGCGCCACGTGGAGGTCGGCAGGTGGCGGATATATGCTATATTGACGAACGACATGTATAGGATTTCTGAAGTGGCGGTGCTCGGCTTGCTGTGTGCGTCATATTTGGGCTGCTTGATGGCGTCACCCTATTTTTATTGTCACCAAAGGGACTTGCTCTGCCATCTGCGAGTACACACAGTAACATATACATGCCACCGACTTTTCTCGTATGAAGACTAGTAGTGATTTCGCATTAAAAATTTAATTTATTATATTCCAATTTTGGGACAGTGGCAAGTAAAGGGTTAATTTAGGATGCTCAGTCGGCCTGCGCGCCCACTATAACGCGCAGAGAATGATCAATGTGCATCTTATTGACGTTGGCAGCCGAGACCACTGCTACATGCTGTCCTTTAAAACATGTGTCATTAGGAAAACAGGAAACCGCGACACCAGAGAGATAATTGAAGCCTTTCATATAAATTCTGCCTAGAGTTGCCTCAATTATTCTCACAGACAGGAATATGTCGCTTTCTACGAACCTAGCCGGCCTTCGTTTGCGAGTTTTAAGGCTTTTTCGTTAGCTTCTCGTATTTTATTTTCACTTATCTTCTTGAGCTCCCTCTCGGTTCATTGCTCTTCTCCTTCTACCGCATCCTTTCCTTCCTCCTGTACCGCCACTTCCCCTCACAGCGTTCTTTTCTTTTTCTTTCCGCTCTCTGAGTCTTTGCCTAAGTTTACGTTCCTCCCCTCACAACATTCCCAACTTCCTAGGAATGCTTGCTCAGGCAGCCCCGTTCGGTCGACGCCCTCGTGGCTGAATTTGTGTCGCGTTGTAGCACATGGGGAGGGGGGCGTTCGCCAAAAATCATGTTTTGTATTTTTCTAGTTCTTTCTTGACCGTATTTTTTTATCCTCTCCCCTTCACTTCGTTGTTGTGTTTTGCTTCTTTTTGTATTGGGCACCCACTCCTTGTGTCGTCTGCTCATTTTATCGTGCTTTGCTACTTGAAAATAGACGCCCAGCATACAATCAGGGCCCCTCAGGGGCATCTGCTACATGCAGATGTTGTTGAGTTGCGACACCACGCTTTCCTGAGCATCCGCAGGGACATCCCCGCAGGGGGAATGGTGAGCAGTGCGTACCACGGACCCGAGCACTCGTGCTTAGCCGTGCGTGGCTCAGCCGTGTCCGGTAAAAATGGGATCCTGATGGTTGAGCCGATGCCCGGCACTTGGACCTTTAAGGCCCTTCGGTGGAGGCAACCCACTAATTTGACTCCAGATTCCCGCAGACGGCACCTCCGGCCTGACACGACTGGGGGAAATCGGCAGTCACCTTTTCCTGTCTTCCCCTCCATCTTTCACTTTCCTATGTCTTTCTCACAAGTCTCCTGTCTCCTTCTCTCTTCTTGGATTTTTCCTTCTTCCAGGCAGCGAGGGTTGACATTTTGTGGCTAACCACCCTTAGTTACGCCATATTTGGTTATAGTTACAGTGTACAACTGGCGTGGGCAGGGCTTTCCTTCAAGTTCCTGTCCCGTCCCCTTGTTGGGCCCCATGGTGGAGGGTGGTGCCGTAGCCGAACAACACATACATCCATATGTGGCCTCCAATTCTTCTAAACATGATCGCCCAAATGAAAGGAGGTTGACCGAAGTCACAGCACAGTTCCTGCAAAGAACCAAAAAACTTTCTCCAAATATTATGTCATTCACAA
The DNA here is from genome assembly GCF_052857255.1 of Amblyomma americanum. NCBI lineage: Eukaryota > Metazoa > Arthropoda > Arachnida > Ixodida > Ixodidae > Amblyomma > Amblyomma americanum. The sequence continues at coordinate 18,552,100 of NC_135497.1, read as the reverse complement.
CACAGTTCCGGCAAAGAACCAAAAACTTTCGCCAAATATTATGTCATTCACTCCAAAATCCAAGAAAAAGCAGGCCAAACATTGTCCCCATTCCTCGTGTCAAAATGTTGGACAAAATCCTTAGGCTTAAGGTACAAAGTCAGAAAAATAGCCAGCGGAGATCAGCTATTGGAACTTGACAATGAAGCACAGTATACAAAGCTCCCAAATATTCAATCTTTGTGGATGCCCCTCTGACCGTCAGTGCACATAGAACGTTGAATGCAGTCCACGGCGTAATATCCGACTCAGACGTCCTCCACATCACCGAAAAGGAAATGCTACATGGTCTTACTGAACAAAACGTAGTCAACGTCCAGAGAATCACTATCCGTAAAGATTATAAAGGAATTCCTGCAAAGCACCTCATTCTAACATTCTGTGCAAGCACACCTGAAACAATAGAAGTCGGATACCTGATAATCCAAGCCCGTCCATACATACCCAACCCCCGCAGATGCTTCAAGTGAAAGATACGGTCATGGGTCAAACAGCTGCCGCGGTCACAAAACATGCGCGAAATTTGCCTCCAAAGGGCACACAACTGAACTGCGATGCAGTGGGGTTCGTGCGTGCCAACTGTGAAGGAGACCACCCTGCTTACTACAGGTCTTGTCCAAAATCGAAAAACTAAAAATAAATCATAACAATGAAAACAAAAGAAAACAAAACATTCAGAGAAGCAAGCAAAATGATGGCACATGCAAACCCATTTGCATTCACGGCAAAGACAAGCTTCGCGGATGTGGTGCGCAGGTGCGGAGTACCACACCCGGCTTCGGCCATTGCCTAGGCAAAGGTCCTGGCAGGACCCTCCCCGCCCCCGGCAGATGTAGCGAAGACTGCCCTGCCACCACTAAAAAAGCGCCCGCCGACCCCTCAGTTGGCCGCCCCCAAGGCTTCCCCCAGTCAGGAGAAGCATCTAATCCGTACACCCGCGGGTTCTCCGCGGCCCTCCAGAGCCTCTAGTGAGGCAATGGACATAACGCAAAACTCGCCCCCTCTGCAGCGGCACAGCTCTCCTGAGCGAATAAAAATTGGCAGTGGCTTAGCTCGGCTATGCCAGGATATACGTAGCGAGAGGTACGTTTCCCTGGCTGAGCTTGTTGTGGTCACTGTATGTTTAGCAATGAGGGACATTGGGTATACGCATCTTTTATTCATTCTGCTTGACAAAGACGAAGACTGCCCGATAATCTGTGAAGTAGCATGCGGTGGTCTCAATTTTGTCGATACAGTATTTCGATTTGGTATAGTCTCTTATACAAGCACTATAGTAGTTCCCCATGATGTAGTCTGGAAGTGAGGGTCCGAAGCACAAAATTAAAGTCGAACTTTTCTTTCAAACACTGACTGAGAGAGTCCAGTTTCCTGTTTAAATCACCCAAAGTCACACGCAACTGTGAAACCGTGCCGTAGGCTGGTATACACGTGGCAACCACATCATTCGTCTGCTTGACAGATGTTCCCGGCGCCACGTAGACTCCATGGATGATAATGCCACTTTGCAGAAGCCGCACACAGCAGGCTTCATCATTATTCACCGCGATCGAAGGGAGCTGTCTGACAGCGGTGATACCTTGTTTCACGTACACAGACTCCAGCATTCTTATTTGGTTCAAGTCAACTGCGAGGCGACAATCTCAGGATCGGAAGAGTTAACCTTCTCTTTTCTATACCGCCGTTTTGCAGCGACTGGACTCTCCTTCTCTTCATGCATGCCAAACGTTGTGATACAGACGCCCACTACATGTCCGCCTTTTACACGCAATCCTGCGCCTGCGGCGCGGGGTTCGGGTGATAGAGCTGCGTGCGGAGAGGCGGTGACGAAGAACGCGGCGTAGCTGTGGGGAATCTCTGGTTACCATGGTATCGGCGCATGCGCAGATCTGCTCATCCGCGTGACGTCACGCTCGGCTTTGCCGGTGGAGCGGGCGCGCGGCCGCGCCGACGGCGAAGAGCCCGCCGCACTTTGCTCCTCTGCGGTTGCCATGGTAACGACGCATGCGCACAGCTGGCCCCTCCCATGTGCTGCGAAATGCTCGACTGGTAGCCCAGTGTAGCTCCTCGCTACAAAATAAAAGAGAGGACTACAGTAACAAGTCCCTAAAAACCCAGAACATAGGTTTTTAACTACACCATTAAAACTTTTCCAACATGACGTCCCTAATTAGTTGGAATTGTTGGAGACATTTAGAAATCTGCAGTGATGTGACAAATTTTTTAAACTTGCTTTCCCCTTTGACATTATGCCTTCAGGAAACTAACCTAGGTTCTAAACATGCAAAAATTTTAGAAAAGTATAGCCTTCCGGTGTGACCGAGAGCAAGCGAGCAGGCTCTCTGGAGGAGTCGCTATTATCATCCAGCCTGGTGGTGCAAACCGTGAATATAAGTTAAAAACAAAATATGAAGCTGTTACAGTCAAAGGTTGGCATCCTCACGAGGGCGAGTCCTCATGCGGGCGTCCTCACCCTCACCTCATGAGGATTTTACTCAGTGAGGTGAGAGTGAGTGAGGATGGGCGCATGAAAATTCGTGAGGACGAGGGTAAGGAAGGAAAGGCATGGTGAGGTGAGGGCGGAAGAGGGAAGATATGATGAGGTGAGGGTGAGGGAGGGCAAGATGCACTGTCTGGGCGCTAGGGTGGTGGCCTGAACCGCACTCCTGGCTAATATTTATTGCCTGTGCAGCCCGTTATGAACTGCCGTTTTAAAACGCTATAGTTCTTAGGGTGAAGATTCCAGGGGAGGACGTAGTTACTGCCGTCTGGAGGTACACGTGGCGGACACGAAAGGCCGGCAGCCGCACGCCTTTTCCCCGCCCTGATGTACTACACCACTGACCATGCTATGCCGAAAAAGCGCTCGTCTAACTCAAAAAGTCTATTTTCAAAAATTGCGTAAAGTCTTAGGTGAAACACCCTGTATAGTAAGCTAACCAGGGGACACTTACCGGTCCATGCGGGTGGTCGCCGGTCCAATTGGAACCGTAGTACCGCAGTCAACTTTTCATTATCAGCTCCGAGTCTGTCAGATGATCAGCGTGTAGAGTAAAACATGTAGAAGTTATACCTAGTAGAATTGCGGAATTTCCAAGTTCTAAGCCTTGTTTCCCGGAACGAAGTCCGATATCAGCTCAGTGACGTTTGAAAGAACTGGCTGCGGCGCAGAAAAATGCTTATACGAAATTCCACTGTCAAATCAAAGCATGTTGGCAGCGTTGGTGCGGGATTTTTTCATTTACACTGTGAGTAGTTCAGTACAGTGGTATCTTGTTTCTGTTTTCGCTGTAATTGCGGTATAGAAATGCGGTGCCGCACTGCGGTGGGCAAAGTCAACCCCTGTCTTATCATTGAAATAAAGTAGCAGCTTAACCAGCTTGGTCTGAATTATCGCCCGCTCCGCCTTTCATTGCACGATGTTGTAGTCCTCTCCATTCAACAGGAACATCTCTTGGTTTATTTCTCTTTCTGGCGAGAGGTGTGACCACATAATCTCGCGCCTGATTTTATGAACCAAATTTCTTGCAGGCAAGGCAGGGATTTGACACTCAGTGTTTGGATAATGCTTAGACGTGGAAAGAAAAAATCCCGGGCAGTACTTGGGGTTAACCCCTAATTATCGTGCGCTAGCACCAAGCGCTGGTTTTACATGGTTTTATCTTGACTTTCTATGCTTTTGCTTGACTTGAACAGGCTTACTTTGGTTGACATATCATATGATGTAAGTTCGCGTGACATTGCATCATTTTGGACTGTCACTGCGGTAGAATTAGTCATTCTCTACATTCACATATCCCTCGGAGCCTGATTCCGCTCCTGGCACAGAGGTGCAGCAGTTAAGCTACGCGCCACTACCCTGTGATGGCAGGTGCTGCCATCGGTGGGGCTTGTCAGACCCATGTTCCTCAGAAATCTCTCGCTAATAACCATTAAAGGAGTATAGACACCTAAATTCTGGGTGCGTGTTTTCTTGTTTGTATTGATGGGCAAAGAATTATTATACATGGATTACCGCCTGGAATTCTCCTATGACCGCTAAATAATTTATCCTCACATTTCTTTCTCGTGCTCTTTCGGTTCCGGTTTCAACAGCCTAATGAGGACTGGGACGTCAACGAGTTTTTACAGGCCACGTCAGACATGAAAAAACTACAATATAATCGCTGCTTCCTCATTCGTTGTCATGCCGGCTCTTGAGGAAGGCTGGCTTCAGCACTGCAGTAAATTAAAACCATGAAGCAGCGATTATATAAATGTCTTTCTAGGTCTCACGTGACACAAAAGTATTCTTTGACGTCACAGCCGTCGTTCACAGCCAACCGAAACAGCATGACAGAAAAAAATTCGATTATAAATTATTTAGCGGTCGTAGGCGAATATCACATGGTTATTCCTGCGTAGTAGCGTCTTTCGCATCATAATAGAGAAGAAAACACGCCACCAAAATTAGTCGTCTGTACTCCGTTAATTGAACTGCCATGTGATGACGTCAGGACAAAGATTGTCCACGTGCTAGAAGCAGGCCTTGGACAGACAGACAACCGCATTTCGGCAGAGTGGAAGCGCTAGAGCACAAAAATGGCAACCACGGGAATCGTTCACTTCACTCTTGGGGACTTAGTGCTTACCATTATTCAGCCAAAACGCTGCATTTTAGCGATCCGTTTCATTTTCATGTGGCCTAAATAAAGTTTTATTTTAAACGACAGCATAAGAGACTACGGCAGCGGAAAGCTGGTATTGAAAAAATAGCTGGGGAAGCGGGATCATAACCCGCCGCGGCGATAAAAAATCAGTTCCGCTGGTTGCTGCGTCAGACCACTACGCCATCGCCGTAGCTTTTTTTATGCATGGTATTTATTACATACAAAAGGTATTGTATTTACATTAACTAAATTATTTACAAAGCTTTTAGGAAACGCCATGAAACACATTCCAAAAAGACATAGCAACAGAGCGCTAGACGCGAGGTAAGACTGAGCCCATGACCAAGAGGTACTACCACTCCGGGTTAAAGTTGGTCGGCTCATACACTTCCCTCAAATGAACAATCAGTTGGGAGAAATCTTAAAATCCTGCCTGTACGAACTGCCAAGCTCTCGAGCTGTGCTTGCAATTTCGTCGGGTTCGTCACCTACCCGCGTTCACGCGCGTTAAACGGCCAGTCTATCGCGCTGCAGTTTGAAAGCGTGGTCTCCATCTTCCATCCGCGCGAACGGAGGCATCATCAGACGAGCAATCATTAAACCGCATGAAATGGCGGGAGATTACAAGCAGTGTAATTCAGAAGACTAAGTGTGCTAACGAGCTATCACAGTGCAGTGTCATCGAGTAATGGTAATTCAGCGACCTATAAACTTTCCTCCTTCAGAGTCTATTCTGTGCTTACCATTTATTGTAATTGTCGTGGTGAACACTACTGCATTGCTTTCTAATTATTCTTGGCTTACACTACAGTTTTAGTACGCGGACACAACAACACGCTGACTCAATTTAGCAGCGCATATAGATATAAATTAATTGTTTTAAGTGCAGGACACATGTATGCATGCAGTGCATGCCACAATTAAAAGCACAGAGTAATATTTTTGTACTGAACTTGTAACTGGCTTGTAACACACAACAATATGAGCATCTAGCCTCTCGCCCCATTTTGACTTGAGGGCTTGTCTTATATTTTTACTATCCAGTCATATCAGCAGAAGTTGCTGAGTACAAAAATAACTCGAGTTTCAAAACGACTCTCAGTGAGGGTGAAGGAGGGCTGGTGTGAGGGCGATGGAGGGCCAGCAAATTTTTCGAAGTGAGGGTGTGGGAGGGCTATGGATTCAAAGGTGAGGGTGAGAGAGGAAAAGTAAAAATGAGGGTATTTGCCCACCTCTTTTTGCAGTCACTGTTGTTATTTTTAAAACTATCACGTTACGTTCCATATATATTTAGTCACACCTAGCAGTTACACTTCACGACATAGAAGCCCTTTGATAACAACTACCAGAGCAATATCTGTTAGTCAGATTTTAATGCACACTCCTCTTTCTGGGGAAGTTAACAAATTCACACTAGAGGTCGCATTTTAGAATATTTTATTCTGTGAAATAATGTCTGTCTACTCAATTCAGGAAAGCACACGTAAGGTTCCACAAGCGCTGAAAAAATGAGCTGTTTTGATTTATTTAGTTCACTATCCGTTTTAATTGATCTTAATGGGATGTACTGGATAACCCACGCGGAAGTGACCATTTGCCAATCACTATTAGCCTGTCATCCTCACCGAGCAAATCTCGCCGCTTGAAGCTACTGTTGGCTGACTGGGCACTGCTCCGTGAAACTGCCAGTCTGGAGAAACAGTTCTCGGATGATCTAGGTGTTGACGAACTCATTGAAATGTTCACAACCTATATAATTACTGGTGCATGCTTATCTGTTTCTCCGTCCTCGGTAGTGGTGAGACAAAGTCATAAGATACGGTGCTCACAGGAATGTAAAGAAGCAGAAAGGGAACAAAATAAAGCATGGGGAATTTTTCGTAGATACCCAACATATGACAATCTCGTAAATTTCAAAAAGGCAAGAGCCAAAGCGAGGCATATCCGTCGAAGCGCTGAAAAACCTCATGGAAAAAGTATTTATCATCAATCAACAGTTCAATCACATCGAAGAAAATGTGGGGAGCAAATTCGTAAAATAAATGGGGGCAGCTACTCCCCTTCACAATCCCTTTTCTCATGGCCCCAGGTAAACAAACATGTATTGAAGAATAGGCAGACATTCTAGCGGAACTTTTTGCTACCATTTCTAGTTCAGCACTTTGCACCGAGTCATTTTTAAAGCACAGAAACACAGCTGCAAAACAAACTTCCAGCAAGTGGCAGTTCGAACGAGCCAAATAATAACTTAATTACACTCGAGGAAATCTATAAACTCCTGTCAGCTGGCAAACAGTACGCGGCCCTGATGAAATACATTACCACATGCTGGCACACCTTTCCGAAACGTCACTGCAGGCACTTTTACAATTCTTCAACAAAATATGTAAACTGGGAAAAATAGCAAAGGCTTGGAAAAAAGCAGTTGTTCTCCATTCCTGAAGCCTGGAAAGCCACCAACCTCCGCCTGTAGATACGGACCCATAGAACTCACAAGGTCCCTCGCCAACTTTTTCGAAAGTGCATTGAATATAGGTTAATGTTTGTCCTAGAATCCCGTAAACTTCTTAACATCCACCAATGTGGACTTAAAAAGGAATGTTCAACAACTGACCATCTCGTCCACCTTGACAACGCTGTACGAGAAGCATTCATACACAAGCAACACTGTCTGGCACTACTTTTTGACATGGAAAAGGCTTACGGCACTACCAGGAGTTTTGGGATTCTCCGCTACCTAGCAGACTTAGGTATACATCGAACGATGCTAAACTGCTTGAAGGACTTCCTGTCTGACCGTTCATTTCAGGTACGCCTGGGTTCAACACTTCCCAAAAAATTAGTTCTGGAGAATAGTGTACCGCAATGGTGTATATTAAGTACTACGCCGTTTTCCGCAAAAAAAGAATTCCATCGCTAAAATAATTTCCAAATCAGTCATGTACTCAGTACATGTCGGCGACATTCTGACTGCGTGCACATCATAAGCTTATCAACCTGCGAGAGACAGATACAACTCACATTAAACAGACTAGCAAAGTGGGCAGGCAGTAAGGGGTTTAAGTTCTCTCCGAAAAAAACAGTAGCAGTTCTTTTGTCGCTCAAAACAGGCTTGCAGAACGACCCCACCCTAAATAAAGCCATGCTACCGATAAAACTAGAACAAATTTTTAGGCATAACATTAGATAAAAACTCGCATTACTGCTCCACATAGACGCACTGAAAAATAAAGCCTCCCAATCTCTAAACATACTCAAAGTGCTCTTAAGTAAGCATTGGGGGTCTGATAGAACATGTATTCTGCACATCTTTCGCTCTTCGGTATGTTCCTCCCTAGATTATGGGTGAATTGTGTACGGTTCAGGAAAACCGTCATACCTAAAGAAAGTGGATCCACTACAGAACTCCGCCTACGCCTGTCGTGTGGCACATACAGAACATCTCCCATAGTCCACCTCTGTGCAGAAACAAATGAACCCTCACATGAAATCAGAACATCTTTAACTTGGGCATTTGTCTTTAATGTAAGATCTCTACCAAAACACCTCTGCTTTCCAGTTGTAGCAAAATATCCTTCTAGAATAATATTAGCCAAGAAACCTCAAGTAAAACACGTTTTTGGGCAAGTTGGTAACATTCTTGATTCATATTGCAGCGAAGAAGCACACACACACAGAGAAGGAACAGCGTTCGTCCGTGTTTTTTGCGTGTTCCTTCTCTGTGTGTGTGTGCTTCTTCGCTGCAATATGAATAAAGAAACCTCAAGCTAACCAACCACTGATGTTGCGATTCGAAGAGATATGCCCGAATCTCAATATACATGACACATTACCTGACATCGCCATAAGACGAGACGCACTACCTCCATGGTACAATTTTCCTCGAACTTGCGATTTCACTCTTACACAGTTCCGCGTAAAACAGACTCCACAAAAACATATGATACAAGAATTTCTTGCACTTGAGGAATAATACGGTGACTTCACAGATTTTTATAGTGACGGTTCGAAAACGGGTGGTTACGTTGGCAGCACAGTGGTACGAGGGAACTTGGAGGAATCAGTGTATCGGAACGACGAGCGGCACGAACTCAGGAAACAATGAATCTGGTTTATTGCGGTCCGTACTTTTATAGGTCCGTGGGGATAGAAGGTAGGAGTTGACAAGGAAGAGGGGAATGGAGCACGTTGCACTCGACCGGCTGTTGATAACAGGCAAGCGCTAGACCTGATATCATACAATCAGTACAACTTTCACAGTGTGCATCCAATTTCACTGGCGAATGTTCTGCCATTTGTGTAGGTGTAGAAAAAAATGGTAAACGAGAAACTCACGAACAGTATTATTTTCACGGACTCCCTAAGAATACTTACAGCTCTTCACTCTATGAATACAATCACTCCACTACTTGGCGACATCATACAAAACACAGTAACAGCCACAGCTCAAGGACAATACATAAATCTCTGCTGGGTTCCGAGTCATGTCGGTATAAAAGGCAACGAGAGAGCAGATTTGTGCGCTGCTCAAGCTCGTTGAAAGAAAATAAAGAGCGTGGGGGACACAGGTGGGGGACTTCCGACACGAGCAGAGCGAGAACAGTCCAAGGATGAATCTCTCATCACCGAAGCAGAAAACAACCTGCGGCATTCCTCGAAGGAAAATGGAACGCAAACACTCTCCTAGACAAAGCTGCACATCTTTGCTTTTATATGTTTACAATACTGTAGGCTCATCTCCGGCTGTTACATTTCGACGCACTAATTCACTTGGACGGAGTCAGTGCACTAGCTACCACTATTTCTGAACGGCCAGAGTGCCCTACAGCTGAACCGAGCAGGCTGTTCACGCGTGTGTGGAAAATTGCTCGCAAGCTCTCTAGTAAGGGCGAAAAGGTCGGACACCTCAATATGGCCAGCATGATGCGCGACAAAACGAACCTGAATGCTTCTGTGAAGAACCAGATCGACGAGTACAGGTGACAACGAAGTGACATGTGCTTCGGGAAGACCTTGATTCAGCGCATTTAGTTTACCTACGAAGAAAACGAAAAGGCTTGGATTAACCCATGACTAGTGAGGCGCCACAGACACCGGTTCAGTTTTCTTGTAAGTACATTAGCGACCGACAGAACACCCTTCACTCAGGTCAGAATTTGTTGACACGAATAATAAAGCGCTCGTCGGTAAGCACGGTTGCAAACACTCAACTTCTTTTCGCAATAAACTGGGCTAGTTTTTCCCGGATATTCGCTTACATGGAAGACCCAGTTTATGGACACTTTTGACGAGTATATACGTGTCCTTATTAACGGGGCACGACTGTATGGAATATCGAGCCGGAACAAAGACTGGCAGTTATTCGGGCGGATATGAAAATGAATTATATTCACATCTCCTATTTACATTTATCGAATGGGAATACACGGAAGTGTAGTTTAAGACACGTAGGGGAAGACTTCAGTGCAACCACAAAACTTCCGGCTCTCTAAGACTGGTTTTCTGGCTTCTTTGTTATTTTTAGCCCAATCAGAGGCTGTTTTTGTTAAAGCGGCTTTAATTACATGCCCTGCCAATGTAGCCTGCTCTGCTTTCCGTCGAGCAGCCGTGTAATGTACAAGGGGGTTCCCTTCACTTGAGTTCAAAGCAGCAGCCGTGATGCAAGCGCATGTAACGTGCATGAACTCGACGAATCAGTCTTGCTTTCTTTCTTTAATCCAAACGCTCGGCGAGGAAATTGTTCGCTGCTTGTCGGGTTGAACATACTTGTTTGTGGCGTCAGACACTAAAACCTACCGGGTCGGCGTGAGTTGCGTGTTTCACGCACTGGCGCCCGACCTCAGGCAGCCTCTACGCCAACGGGGGAGACGGGGCTCATTGCCATAGTAGCTGCACTCTTTCCAAGAAGACGATAGAAGGGAACGTAGCGGGTGAAAAGACATTGCAATTGAGTCCCGGAAACCTAGGAGCCGGACGAGGCATGTCTTTTTTTCTGAGCGGGATAACCGATCACCAAGCGTCACTGCGCGCGCCAGCGGACCGCTCGAACTGCGCTTCGAAGGGGGCGTTCGTGGGAGTAAACTGCGACTAAAATATCGACCTCAAAATCCGACCTCCCCGAATGACAACCTCACTCAACCACAAACTCACACGTGATGTTGAGGTCTGATTAGCTGACCTCACTCAAGAAATTTCTAGCTGTCGCCGACCCCATTTCGAGTTTGAGGTAGACCTCGTGAAGTCGTAACCTCATGTGGTTGCTCACCTCTGGTCACAACTCTATCACAGTATATGGGTACACGATTCGGCTGTTCTCTAGAAAGTGCACGGGCAACAGTCAGGTGCACATCGTCGTCATCACTGTCAATCTTCACAAACTCTATTGCTTCTTGGACATACATGACTATATATGGCGCGTATGTCATTCTCTCCGGCAACACGCACAACAGCGCACCAGAAAATGTATCGCGACCTAGTTCTCTGTGGCCAAAACAGAACACCAACACCGCACTTGAACTACGCACACACAGGCGCATTCGCACAATGCAGACGACAAGGCTTGCACCGCATGCATTTCTTTTAACAGCGACCACGTGTAAGCCAGCGCTCTTTTGCATTCATGTGTTTGTCTCCGTGAGTGCCGTCCCTTGTTATAGAGCCTCCTTTGCAGTCCTTCTGTTTGCTTTTGCGAAGAGAGGCCTCCCCTCCGTTTTACGACCGAAGTGGCGGGTGTGCCTTTTGTTGCTAAGTCGGCGGGCGCGTTTTTTTTCGACCCCGCAGCCGGGTGTCCGATCTCGCAACACGACGGCCGAAGTGCGGACATAAGAACTCCCCGGCGTTTCTTAAAAGAACCCCCGCACGTGTTCGTCTCTTCTGTGTGTCTGCGTGTTTTCTGAGAATCGTACTTCTGTGTGTGTCTAACTACAAGAGTGTCCACATTGACACAGACCAGGACAGGCTTTGTGTGGCCCACAGCCGGTGCGTGATACGGGCGTGGCCAGTGTGTGTGTGTGTGTGTGTGCGGTGGTATACTGTGCGAGTGGGCGAGCGATGTGCGCGATTTTACGAACATGTATCCTAGTTCTCTCAATGAGTTTCTCGCGTAAATATAGCATTTCGTGTTTTTCCAAGTGGGCGTTTAATTGCCTTTCATCTGTGAGTTTCTAACGCACGGAACGCTAATTTCACGCTGCACCTGAACTACCTGACCCGGCGCTACACGCCATCTGCACGCTCTTGGCATCTCCGTGGAACTTGTCGGAACTAGCGCAGTGCGTGCAGCCGAATGGAGAAGGCGTTCAGTGTAACTTCCAGCGAGTGAATGTCGCCTCGTGAAGTGTCACTGTGGCGATGCGATGCCACACTGGGAAGAGTGTCATTCAGAGTGTACTTTTTCCAGCAACGTACTAAGCATGCGCTTTCCCTCCTCCCCTATTTTGTAAGGCGAAGCCGCTGTGCCTATGTTCGACGACAGGCGCTTCCTTCAGCATAGGCACGACGAACTGCGGGACGGTATATTAGATGCTGTGCTAGCATTTTCTATGCCAACGCACTTTCCGCGCTGACCTGACTCAAGAAAGGAGACACGGTCTCGTTCACTAGCGTCGTTGATCGAATATTCAATGGGTTATATGCGGCGCTCACAGCGTACTGCCCGACAGGTGTGTCCACAGGTGGTGAGCGCGTATATCTAGACGACGCCGGTACTGCTCTGAACTATTTCCCCAAAGTAAGATCACACCGGCATTGAACACGAATTTTCGCCTCATAGCAGAGCTGACTGGTCTCGTGTGCAGTGTGAAGAGTGTTTCAGCCGAGATATGAATGAGATCGCCGAACTCGCTACGATGCAAGTGCATCTGCAGCTGATTTCAGTCTAGTTAACGTTCGACGCATCTGCAGCTGATTTCAATCTAGTTAACGTTCGACGCTGCGCGAACGGCTCTAAACGGAAGTGTGTCATTAAAAACGACAATCTGGCCACAGTCACGAAAATACCCTACATGTCTACGTTATAGCATTCTGTACACTACAGATAATGTGTGTCGACGCACCAGAGGTGTTGTTACCTCAAACAGCGCAGTTGACATATTCAGCACATCATTTCGAACACCATTCACGCAATACATGTGCGATCATTACTGCATAATGTTCACGCAATACAGAAGGGTCAGAAGGATGCACGATGTGACTTACAATCATAGGTAATTGGAAAAAAAATTGTTCAGTACTTACGTAAACGTGTGAAAGCAAGCGACTATCACGCAATGGCCTTCACTGTCCATGCAAAAAACGCGACGCCAATAGATTCTATTTAACGTAAATTTGCATAACCGGTCCTCACGATGTACTGACACTGGCAGACCAAATCCCATGACTGCTTCGTCAACAGCAGTGACTAATCATTGTTCATGATCCACGGTGCCGAAATGAGCGGTGGCTCTCGAGAAAGCGAGCGCATGCAGTAGCGGTTCCCATCGTATCCGTGCGGGTCTCGCTGCACTCTTCACCGTTTCGAAGGTCATTTGCACAAATCCGAACACCACCGTAGTTGTCGCAGCACCGACATGACTAACGCATGAAGCAACACGACGCCAAAGTGTCTGTGACCGGCGCCGCAAAGCAAGCAACAGCGCCCGAGATAACGCGCGACTCAAGAGTTCGCTAAACACGCAAAGGATGCGTGGCGGTTGCAGTAGCTGCGCAGGTCAGAAATTCAAAAGGGAAAGAGAGTGAGAGACAGAGTTCGAGAGACCGTTTCTCCATTCAGAACCTTCTTGCAGTTAGATCTTGTCCATTATTGGCGACGCTAGCGCGAATTCCTTCTTTAGTTACGTTCACAACGGATGGTGTAAGGAGTTACGGCTTCAGCGGAGGTGCCTCCAATCGGGGCCACTCTGTGCCTCCCAAACTCTATTGCAGCAATTAAAAGTTTTCACCACCACCACCAATTAGCCGGGAAGGAAGTGGCTCGCGCTTTTCTCCCCCTGGCCCTATGTGCGCGTCTTTTCCGCTGGTACCCCTTTTTCAGGTTCAACATGCAACTGGCCCAAGAGGTAACGTTTTTGCTAGCAAAGAAATTGTTTTTTGATACTCCGCAATTCAACCGAACTTCGAGTATCGCCAGCCGTCATGAATAAAACTGAAGCGCAGTGTTTCAGGGGCCGTGGTAAATGCAGCCCGGCGGTGCATGTAGGCTCCACATCGGGCCATCTGCATATGCGAAGCTTTGGCTAGATTAAGATCTTATCGGAAGGTTGGCCAGACCTTTGTGGCTAGCCTTGAGCCAAGCAGCATGGCATGTGACCATGGCCCAAGAAGCTGCCGAGCTTGTTTTACCGATCTAGTCGGCTGCCGGCCAGGAGCCACTCAACGGCCAATGGTCGGCAGTCGGCCAGTGGAGCAAGGGGGACATCGACGGAGGATGCCATGATCCAGCATGACGTACTCGACATGGACAACTATTGCCTTCATTGCAGAGTAGTATGATAATGTGTTCACATCTATTTCGTAAGGGGCAGACAAGTAAATGAGAGTACTGAAGCCGCGAAAAAAATAATTCCCCAGGAATGTGTGCCCTACGCGCGCACGTAAACTAGCGGGCGCCCACGCTAAGCAGGGCTCTCTGATACGCTGCAAGGTGACGACTCTGCTCGATCTCGCAGCCTCATCATTTTTCATTAAAGGGAGTTGTGGTCCTTACGGCGAAATTAACATTAATCTTTTGCCTGTTACAAGAAAACTGGGACGGCATCAGAGTTAGCAGGCGGCGCGTGAGCATCGCCATTAACGACAAGTATCATGTACTCACATTTAATTTTCTGCTCATCACTCGCCTTCTGGTGCAGGCATTTGCAGCAACGTGTTCAGAGGAATCCCCCCCCCCCCCCCCCACCTCTACGAGCAGTACGTTTGAAAAATAGGCACTTTTGTCGGCAGTGCAAATGTCAGGTATGCTGCTTCCATAGTGGAAGAATAAAAGACCGTTTCAATGCGTACGAAAGATCCTTTCTGTTGGAGTCTACCACATCTCGCTACTTGTAAGAGTGTGGGACCTTGTACGAGCAAAGATCAAATTTTTTTGTTGGTTAGTTTGCACTTGTAACAATGCAGCGGATAAGCGTTGTCACGCCTGTCGCATTGTATCAGATTCCCTGTAAACCCGTTTGTCATTTTCTCCCCCACTTTCTGCACTGCAAGGTCACCGTGGAATACATTGATAGCCCTCTCAGCAGCATCATCGAGCGCATCAAGCCCTGCACCCCCGAGGCTTCTGACGACGAGGCCGAACGCAGTGGCGCAGGCTCCGATTCGGCTCCGTGTGACTCGGCGACCACCGCGGCCCGCCAGTGACGCTTCCGCCCCAGCCGCGCGTAATAAAGGCCCTGCCTTATATACTGCGCTGGTGTTCAGAGACAAGCAGCGCCGTGCGAACAGCAGGAATGCAAGCGCTGTTCCTGCCTCGGCGTATCGAACCACGTACGGCATCTTGTCGCGAGGGCACCTTGGGCATTCTGCTAAGACACAACCTCTCCTGTGATCCCATCGAGAGCTTTCTGTGACATTTTCGGTTGCAAGAGGAGTCGGCACTGCAGGCTCTGCGGAGTGGCCAAGGCTGCATTATCTTAAACAGGAGGAAAAAATTTAGTTTCCTTTAGGCACAGTGAACAACGCACCATAGAGCCAGGTAGGATATTGATGGTTTAGGCATGGCCGCCCACTGCTATTCATTTAAATCAGCAGCGTTTGTTTGAGGGCTAGTTGGCTCATGTTTTAAGGCGGAATACTTACTCCTTCAAGGCGCAATGCAGACGCGCAAGGCGGAATACACAAGCGCCTGTCCTGTCCCCTTTATGTTCATCTTTAAGCAGCGCGAAACACAGGACAAGATGAAGAAACACGAGACGACATATAGCGCTCGTGTCGTCTCGTGTTTCTTCCTCTTGTCCTGTGTTTCGTGCTGCTTAGAGATGAATACATTCCAACTAGCCCAGCTTTCTGTTCTAGTTAACCCCTTTATGTGTTGCTCTAATAAGTATTCCGCCTTGAATACATTACTTCAATGGGTGCTGCTGCCCACCTAGATGACCCTATATGAAACTCCACGTTCGTCACAATACTTATCTCACCTAGGGCGATCATGACCGCCTCAAACGCCGAGCCTTATTACATTATTTACCCGAATAATGAGCCAACTTTTTTTGTAATGAAAACTCTGAAAAAAATTTCCTGTGTGCGTTACCGGGCGTGAAATATTCCCAAAAAACTCAAAGCTTTAAAAACGGGAAAGACAATGGGATAAATACTTAAATGAAACAAAGCACACGTATAATATTTTGTTAGGTGAAGATGCGTGCATGATGGGCTACGCAGTGTCAAGGCTTCCAATCGGCCTTTTTCATATTCCTGTGCTGCCACCTCGCGTACAACGCTGGAAGCTCACTGGAAGGGTACTGCGCGCCCAACCCGGCCGGACTGAGTGCCTCTGCGGAGCACGTTTTGTTAGAATCTGTCAACGATGGCGTGTCCTGGGCAGCACCTGGTACCTGGAGGATTTCTAGGATTGACTGACGGCTGGGTGCGAAGTCCGAAGCAGGCTGCTGTGCCCACCGCAGAGCAAATTCTTCAGTATCTCCTATCAACCGGCATGCGATGCGAATGCCAGCTGAGCAAGGACCGCCGCTTCAGAGATGAAGGCTACATTCGGAACATAATGTTCAGTGAAATATCCCCGACCAGTGAGGTTGGCGTTTTCCGCTGTGTATGCCTGCCATCCATTACAAGGTGGATACTACATCGTGCACGCCGTACTACAGAAAACGACTGGGGACAACAGTTTTCACAAGCAATCGTTGTGCTCAAGCGCTTCCGAATAGCTACACGAACTACAAAAGCACAAGCGTACTCGCAACATGGCAGCTCTGCTAGAATTTCACTTTATTTTCCCACAGCACACCGCTGCATACGTTAAACAAGCATGCGCGTCCATAAAGACGAGCGCGAGGGGCGTACATTGAGTCATTCCGGTGATACCACGCAGCGCTCTTCATCGTGGATATGATGCGAACACACGCATAACGCACCTTCTTCTTCTGCCTCTTAATACATGGCACATACCCACACCGGGGGATTGGCCAGGGTGTAGTGGCATAAACAAGGAAATTTCAATAGGAGATTATGACAAAATTCTAGCACCATGCGTGAAAGCTCACGTAGCTTCTTTTTCGTTGTCCGCTCCATCGCACGTTGAAAGCGGCTCACAGCACTTGCCCATTCAGCCTTCTTGCTTGAGAAAGCAAAAAGCGTCGGAACGAAGTCTAAATGCCGCGGTGACATTCGAGGCCTTCCTGACCATCAAAAAAACCTTTCTTGATAGACTGCACATGCATTTAAGCCCAGTACCTCGTCCGTACCTGTCACAAAGGTATTTTCGCAGTCTGGACGTGCTTGACGGTGCCCAAGGGCGGCCACGATCGTCGAGCCGGCGAACTGCTTTTATCCACGCTTTGCGTCGAAGGCGGTCCCGGGAAGCCTTCGGAAAGCGAAAAAAATCCGAGTTTGCTTCCCTTTACATATTGGGCATTGCAGCCGTATGCAACACATGTATGCATCGCCAAATGCGTCGCGCTGAACGCCCGACGGCTGCAGCAACGCACCCCGCGTAAGAAGCCGGTTTGTTTAAACTTCAACGGCCGGTCTCGAGTGGAGCGCGCGACCCTTCGAATATGTTTCGCGACACCGCCGCCAGGGGATAGGCGCATGCGCAGTCGCGTCGTGAAAAAAGGCGGATTAATCGCCATTTTTAAGTTCAACGCTCGCCTGTTGCCTTGATCACCTCGTCTTTTTCTGCGCTGTTTCTGTGCCAAGTACACCCCAATGGCACCGAAATCTGGAGGCTACTAAAATTGGAAAGTTGAGTGAGCAAAGTGCTGCGAATGATGGAAAGTTGACTGCACCCTAAGACACAGAGACTGGATTACAAATCATGCGTAATTCATGATATTCACCCTGAAATAACATGCTGAAGTCAAGTTGCGCAGAATATGTAATGAACAGCCCTGCGCTGCCTGCTTCTAGTCCAGAAATGGATACTAAAGAAAGGAAAATAATGAAAATGTGCTATTGCGCGCCAGCGCAATACTCTTTGTTATGAGGCATGCCTTAATAGGGGAAATAACAGCGACCCCCTCAAGTACTCATCGAAATACGGCGACCTCCGCAGCCAGGCTGGATCAGCCGAACGCCGCACAGACACTGAGCCGCCAGGCGTGAGGATGGGTAATTCATGGGGCAGCTGCCGGTGGAATATCACGCCTCTGGAGACCTGCGGTGAACTCGCCTCGTGTTTATTTATTTCTTTTATTAATTTTTTATTACGTCCTGAAAGGTCCCATTTAAGGGTTATTAAATGACGGTTGGGCAGGGAGTACGGCATGTTATGACAAAAAATGGTTTTCGATGCTGATGCTGATGTTTTTTATGGGCCCGGAAATTGGAAAGGCGCCCCTGTACGGCAAATCTACGATCATTTCCTGTGTTCGAGCTCTAGTGCAAGAAAGCTGGCTCAAAGTGTTCTGCCGCTGTCTATCTCTAGTTACTGCAGCGACCTCACTCCGTTTCCAGGCTTTCGATAGCAAGTGGTTTCTTTTAATGTAAAAGCGACCTAACGATCATAAAAACTTTCTTGTTCGCATACATGTCGATTCTCCAACAAAATTTCGTAACGTTGAAATACTGCGAAAATAGCAAGAGTTCAACCTGCGTGTGAACTTTCCTTGCTAACTTTAACTGGGTTCTAACTTGACATAAACCATGCAGAACTCAATTTCATAAGAGCTTCTTGGCCTACGTATGTCTGGCACTGACCATAATGTTATTATTACGGCTTACAGTAACTCTACGCGACGCATTAATCAAAACAGATCGGTTGTTAGAGGCTCAAGCTACTAGAAACGTTTGCACGGCCAGAAATTCCCTCTTTAAATGCCTCTAGTTCTCACAATGAGAGCACTCTCTCTCACAAGCCGAGGGAAGATTACAAGGCGGGCCAGCCTGGGAGATAAAACTTTCCTTAACACATTAACGCAGGCACGATGCCACCGGGTGAACGTAACATTTACTGGATCACAACATGCATCGTAAACGCCAGCCTAGTGCGCTCGAAACCAGAGAGCTCCGTGCCCACTGAACACAAAACAGACGCCCGCCAGTGCACGTGGCTCCACCTCTCGGCTATTTTGACAGACGACGCAGTATAATGGCGCGCGTAAATCGAGCAAGATTCTGCAACACTTCACTCGCATTTGTGAAAGCGACTCTTTCAGGAGCCCGTTTCCCGGATTTTTGCACTCACTTGTCAGGTTCTTGATGATGCCTTTTCATTCATGTTCTTTAATCTTTTCGCTCCTTTAACTGTGGGTGCTGGGGCTGCTTCAAGATAAGTCTGGGCTAAGCACAACAGTGGAGGTCTTTTACGCATAGCTTCTTCGGAAAAATTGTGACGTAATCGTTAGAACGCAGAGAGGTTAAGAAATTATGCCAGACTGCCGAATTACTAAGGATGTGGTTGAAGACAATATATGGAGACGCACGAAAAATTTATTGGGCACTTGCGATAAGAGATAACATGAATGGCAGCAGCTATAGCTTGAAGCTTGGGCTCGCAGTCGTCGCTATAACGTGACCTCGGTAAAGCGAGTGGGGTTCAAAGGGATGGAAAGCACGTTGCATGCCTCGACGCACAATGGAACTCTTCGGCAGGTTCGACGCCCAGTAGACACTACTCCGCGGCACGGCGAATGCGGACGCGAATGAGACTGTGCTGATGTGTGTGAAATTTACTTTTCGTTGCTGTTAAGAGCCGGAAAGCAGCATCCCACCGCTGCCACCAGTTGTTACGGCTCGGGTAGCGTGACCAGTTGTTGATGCAGGGTAGCGTTGTCTGGCTGAAAAGGATGAGGAAGAATAGAAGCTGACATTTGGTAACGATAAACACAAGCGGGATTACTGGCACTTCAGAAGAAACTTATTTACATATTTTAAGAGAGAAAGAACAAACAGTCAAGAATTAAGAGTTCATAGCGTCAAGCGACTAGATGAGCCTTGTCGTCAGGGCCCAGAGCGATCGTTCGTACTCAGGACGCTCGTTAAATACACTGAGGCTCCGCCCATTTCGCCACAAGAGACACAGATCGGAAGAGTTGCCGCACACAGCACGCGGAGCCCCGTGGGAATTGGCGAGGAGGATTAGGAGGTCCGCTGCTACTTCGTCCGAAGCTGTACGTCCATCCAAATGCAGGCACTTGTCAGTCACGGTTAACTTTGGGAACGCGCCGTCCTCTTCTTCCCCTGTCGTCTGACCACCGTCGGTCGCGTGTTGCGAGGAAAAAGACAGAGGGAAGGTCATCTCCCCCCTTCCCGAAGAGCGTGGGAAAGATTCCGCTGGCAGGTTGTAGTAGTAAGTGTTTAATAAAAATAATAATAAAATGGAAGTTAAAAGATTCTTGATAACCCCGGCATCTGCCATCACTGTGGCGGCGGCACCTGAGCTGGGGCAGCGGAAATAAACGATAACAGGCACTTTGACGAAGTGAAATGAAAGAGGTGAGGGGGCAGCGAGAAAGGACACAGGGAGGGGTCTTATATACACTATTTACAAAGGGTAGCAATAAAATTGTCCGGGATGTGCGCATGTGCAGTTAAGAAAGAAAAAAATAAAATAAAAACACACGAGCACATCACTTTGTACACCACAGCTGGGGTGGAGCGCCCAGTTGTTATTTGTCCGAGGTAGTTCCTGCGGAGCGTTCGGTCACTGCGCGTCACTGCTTGGCGGAGAACAGACAGCACGTCAAGCCCGTCTGTTCGAGCAATGCACAGAGGCTCACCATGGTTCGCTCGTGAGGGCGCGCACTGCCCTGCGGCCACAATAGCGCCTTGAAAGAGTCTGAGAGTATGTCCAGCGCCCTGTAGGCCGCGAGCATATCACGACGAGCATCAGCGAACGCGACACAGCGAAGGAGCAGGTGCTCCAGTGTTTCCACTGCACCGCATCCATCACACACATCACTCGTCGCGAGTCCGTGACGCTCCCGTCGTTCCCAAGGCCACACGCAGCCGATGCGCGCGCGGAGGATCAGTGTGTGCGACCGCGAAAGAGCGCGGCAGCCCGGGATGCTGGCGATGCGCTCACCTCCGGGGATGCGTGGGTCGGGATGCTCCTTTCGGAGATGGTCCTGGATGACCGCACACACGTCCTCCAGCGCAAGGGGGAGATGACTTGGAGGTAGTTGGTGTGCGGCGGTCGCGAGTTCGTCGGCCTCAGGCAGGTTTCCAGCACATCTTTTTTTTTTTCCGTGGGGTCAACGAGGGGTCAAATAACGTGTTGAAACTGCCGCTGCCACGTGATCATCCCGGTCGATGAAATCTTCACTTTAATCTTCTTCGGCTGGTGTGCATCCCGATCATACTATTGCCTTTATTGTGGCAGCAATCAATGCCTCGCGGTCGCTAGAGACGGCTTCGCAAGTGACGCGGCGACAGTATGCGGTGGAATTTTATGTGCACGCTTATGGACATCACCCCAAGCAGAGGCAGCGAGGAAGCACCTCGAAAAGAGGGCACACCGACCAGTGAGTCGGGAGCGCTCCTAACAGGGGAGGCCTCCTCTGAGGCGGTTGACTCCGCTCCCAGCACGGCCCTGTTGAAAGGGCGGCAAAACTCTATTGAAAAAAAGGGGAAACCACGAACTGGAACTAAATAACTTGACCTAATCCCCAACACTCATACACATGGCTTATTTGGTGCAGTGTAACTGTAGATGGTTAATGGAAAATTAGACGGATGTTACATATATGCTCAAAAGAATGACACCCACAGTAGTGCTCGCCAGGTTCCATTCCATTCCATTCCAAAAACTTTTATTTCCATCAGAAATGGAGACCCCCTACTCCCTACCCCTGGCGCGCAGGCCTAGGGGCAGGGGCCGGGTCCGGGACCTCCGCGACTAGATGCAGGCAAAGAGTTGCTGGCTCTTCGCGGCCTCTACCACCAGATGGATGGCTTTCCTCTGCATGGCGGGGTCCGCGCTTTGCAGAAGGGTCTCCCAAGCTTCTCTACTATTTATTCCTTCATTGACCCCTGGGGAGTGTGTGCATTGCCAGATCATGGGGTCGAGGGTCCCCCTCTCTCCGCATTCCTTACATTTATCGTCTGTCTTCGTCTTTAAGGACGTGTGATGCCCACACCGGATTTATGTAGTTTCCTGCTTGTAATCTGCGCCAAGTTGTTACCTCTCCGTTTCCGAGCTCTTTGTCCGGTGGAGGGACAGTTCTTCGCTGCAATCTGTAGTTTTCTATTATCTCCGTGTATGTCTGTAGTCTCTCGTCAAGCTCCTTGCAATCGGGCGGCTCTGCGGTTGCCCGGAGGTAGAGATCTCGAGCTAAGAGGTGCGCCGCCCCGTTGCCTGGAACTGACGTGCGAGCTGGTGCCCATATGAGGCTAATTTTCCTATCAATTTTCCTTCCAACTAGTATTCGCACCACTTCTGGTGCTACTCTGCCCCTTCCGTAATTGTAGATGGCTGTTTTGCTTTCGCTTATTATGTAACTTGCCTTGGTGCCTACGCAAGCAAGCGCCATTGCTACTTCTACCGCTACCTTCTGGATTGCGGCTGCGTATTGTTGCTGCCGAGATTGCTTTACCTTGGCCATCTACTACCGAGGCTACTGCTGCTCCCAGTTTGCCGCTCGCCGCATCTGTGTATGCCACTGTCTCGCTGTTTACTTCGCTGAAGCGTTTGACTAGTGCTTCAGCTCTTTTTTCCCCCCTTTCCTTATTGAAGGTGGGATGCATGTTCTTGGGAAGCGGGTCAATCCTCAGCTGTTCCCTGATTTTTCTTGGAATATCCTGTTTCTTTTGCATGCCTCTGTCCGTCTGCAGTCCCACCATGCTCGCCAGGTAAGTGCACGCGTGACGTGAACGCTCCGTGGGTGCTACCTCGGACGGTACGCGGCCGGGAGCCCCACCCCGGCCGCTCGTGCAGTGTGCCGCGCGCGGGATTAGTTCGGGACAGGACGCTACGTGCGTGCGGCTATGTATATACAGTTTATTTATTTTCTCTAAATAATTGTGCGCAGTGGCCGCTCGCGCGCACTTATTTTCGAACAGAGCCTGGGCATTAGCGCGCGAGCAGAGGGAACTTGATTGCTGTATGTATTTTGTAAATAGTGTAGAAAGCTATCCCCTGTCCTTTCTTGCTATCGCTCCCCTCTATACTTCTCCTCGCTATCCTCCCCCTTTCCCTGTCACCTCCGTCGGTTGCAGCTCGGGTGGTTGAGGTATTTGACAGCAATTGCAGCGGCCGGCAACATTCTTTTCCTTCCGTTTTAATTTATTTATTTTTAAATAAACCACCACTACTACTACTGCTACCAGCAGTGCGCCTTCAAGAAACAAACCTAGGGCCACAATACAGAAGTATGTTCAAAAGGTATAAAACTTTCCGATGTGATCGAGAGCAGGCTAAGCCTCTCAGGCGGCATCGCAATCATAATGCAAAGCAAGCGTCCCTGCTAGAGAAATACTACCAAAAATAAACTTTTAGGCTGTCGCAGTAAATGTTGTTAGCCACAAAACAATCACAATCATTGGCGCCGTGCGTGGGGGGTGGGGGGGAGGGGTTGAAGGGCTCGAGCCCCCCCCCCCCCCCCCCTTCTCCTTCAAAATTTTTCCGCACCCCCCTTCCCCCACCTGCCCGGAGACTGAGCGATGGGGTCAGGGGGCAGCCTTCTGCTACCGACTGGCACATTTCACACGGGCGACGGGGAGTCGCCGACAGCGATGCCGCTGTTTCCTGTTTCCAGCCGCACGCTTCACGACGGGAATGGCGAAGTGCACTGGAGCGAAAAAAGCGCGCAGCAGAGTAAAATAAACTAACTCGTCCCCACTTTATATCAGCGCCAATGTATCGGTCGTCTCTTGCTGATCGCAAAGTTCACGTGAGTCACTGCCACACAAACACCTTTTTTTTTATTCGATCATGCCACGTACGTTCAGTGACTAGAACGACTTTTCCGTAGACACTGTAAATAAGAAAGCCCAAGCTTTCTTCAAGCTGCCACTGACCATGAGCTCAAATTAGTCCCTCCCGTAAAATGGGCCCTCAGTACACTGTCTTGCCGCTTCGCCATTACAACTTCTGTTCTTTGACTCCAGCTTGTGTCTTCGTTTATATTTTTGAAGGATGCATGAAGAGTTCATATTCATTTTTTAAATTTTAGATTGTTAGCTTGGTGTGAGAAGGTTTGTATGGTCCCTTGTTTCTTAGACAAGAAGAGTTTATTATATGTTTATTTTGAAATTGTGATGTTGTCACCAATGTTGTGTCTTTGCGAAGCGCTTTTTGATTATCCGGAATAAACCGGCGTGTTTAGAAGACTGGATTTGTCACTCGTCGGGCGAGACCATGGCTCGCGGACCCGTTCTTTAGTAGGCGGGGCCCTCGTTATATAACCTCTCTGCCCGTTTACATCTTGTACTAACATCATCTGAAGATACCATGTCACACGTAGTGAATATGCCCGGCCTGAGCGATCACGATATCTTGCATTTCACGTTCGATTGATCGCATGCTCCTCAAAGCGTTCCAAGATCATTAGCGGCTATAACAGAGCTAATTTTGCAGCCCTTAATAACTGACCCTGCAGGTTATCTCGAGCGCGCAGTAGAAACAAAGTCGGCATGCACCGAAATAAAGTGTCTTAACAGATTTTTCGTCTTATCCCTCTTCGGCGTGTGCACTCCAATAGCCGTGCTGCATAACATATATTTAAAACGATTTTCTAAAAAAAAGAAAATACTTTTTCGAACTGTTAACTATTCATTAAAACCTGCCCATTGGACAGCATACCAGACAGCTTCTTCAGCATATTAACGAGCACTGAAGTCTACTAAATCCACCTTCTTTAAAGTAACCCTCCTGAACATTCTGAAGTCTAATCCAAAATGCTTCTAGAACACAGTAAAACCTGGAAACAGCAATAAAGTTTCGTTATTGCACCCACCAGCGAACCTGCCCCGCTCACCTCTGTGCGACTGCACTGAATGATACTTTTGTTAAGTCGTTTCCTTCTTCATCCAATGTTATCCAACGTCCCGATCTCCAAATGTGCGACCAATTCGCGATGGATATCCCACCATGTTCGACTTGCAAGACATCATACCGATTATCGAGCTGAAACTAACATCTTCTAGCGAAACTGATGGTATAAATGGCAAATCTACACGTTCTGCTAAACAGTGCAGTTCTATCATCATGAAATGCATTTTCTCCCAATCATATCATCATGGTGTACTACTGAAGACTGGAAGACTGCTGTTGTCATACCAGCACATAATCCGGAGATAAACAGAATCCATTTAACCATTGGCCCATATCCTTGAAACCAATAGCATGCAAAATAATGGTACATATATTTACACATCTTTTTAATTTTCTGGAGGACAATTTCTTCTCTCTAACAGAGCATGCTTCGAAAGTTTTTCTCTTGTGACATTCAACTATTTTCCTTCACTTACGACTTGCAGTTCTATTTGGACTCCACTCTCTAATCTGACTGCATACAACTTGGCTTTGCTAAAGTATTCGATAAGGTTAGTAACTCACTGCTGAACATTGACCCTGCGGTTCTTAACTGGATCCGTGGATTTACTTCTTCTCGTGTTGAATTTGTCAGCATTTATGACGCTGGTTCCTCTGCTGTACCACTTGGTTCTGGGTTCCTCAAGAATCTGTACTTGGCCCCCTTACTTTTCTTTTTAATCTTCTATAGTGCTGTGAATTGGCGTTCCCCTCTGTAATGTACTCTGTATCTTGAGAGCAAAATAAATAAATAAATATCTCTTGCCATGGAGCATGCCTGGAGGAGTGGTGGGGGGAGGCGAATGTAAAAGAGAGGATGCTAAATTCCGCCCCCCCCCCGGGTAGATTGAAAACTCCGCGCCTCACAGTTACAATTCATCATCTAAAATATTTAACTGAACAGTTGCCAGATCCCTATGCTGTTGTTGGGGATCTTAACGCGCACTCCCATTTTTAGGGAAGCGAATGTACATACTGACACCAGAGGACCGGTAATGGAAGATTTTATACTCTCAAATAATATGCCTTTAATGAATAGAGGAAAACCTCACTACTGCTGTCCCAGCATAGGAAAAACTAGCTGCCTACACTTAGCTTTTGCATGGCCTTCTGCTTTTAATGATTTTAACTGAGACGTTTCAGACGAGCCCCGGGGGAGTGATCATTCACCCTCAGTTTTAACGTTAACATCCTCTACACCAAACTATCTCCGCCAGACCACGTCGCTGGAGACTACACCTTGCTGATTGGTCGCTTTCTAGAATAAATGCCACGTTAGAGAAAGAATATTCAGAGATACTTGGCATAGACGAAGTTAATGACAAGTTTACTGCATGCATAAACCGGCCGCAACACACGCTGTTCCACAAACAACAGGACTCGCACAAACAAAACAGAAGATATGGGGGACACAAGAATGCACATTGGGAATAAAACAGCAGAACAAAGCTTCGAGCGCTCTTTGTTGGTATCCCACCGAAGAGATTTTACTTATCTTTAAGAGTGTCAAGCCCGAAGCGCGGTACGATCGAATAGACACAGAAAAAAAACTCCTGGCAGAAATATGTCCTCTATAAACAGTTCAGTACCCTCAAGTCGGAACAAATTCGTAAGTTCATGGTGACTATGCTCCTTTTCAGTTTCCCTAGTTGACAACACCCGGTACACAAACATCATCAGAAGAACAGGCCAATATGTTGTGCGAGCATTTTGCTGAAATCTCGATCAGGTTCGTCCAACTACACACATACACACATTCCAGGAGCACAGAGCAATAGCAACGCGTCTTCCTCGTGTAACAACACTTTCAAGTATTCATTCTTTCCCTGCACAGTAGTTGACTGGAATCAGGCGAAGAACAACGCTGTCTCTGCACCAACATTAACTGCGTTTTTATTAAGTTGAGAATAACGCTACTTCTTCTATTATTTGCTAGTTTGCTTCTTTGCTGTAACCTTGTGTGTGAAAATGTAACTTTTTATTCATTTGTTGTTGAGCACACCTATGCTTTGTGTGTTTATTGTGCTTTCGATTGTATAACCAATGTTCAGCGCATTTTTTTTCTGTACATGCCATTGCTTTAAATAACGCGTGTGCCGCCCTGCTAAAATCACCGTGCTAAAATCACCTGCTAAAATCAGCATGCATGAAGACTACAACCAGATGAACACACTGCAGGAAGTAGAGTATTATTCCCCGATATAAAGAGAGCACCAGGCCCAGACAACGTGCGTTACGCTGTGTCTGCCCATTTTTCTGAAGCCGCCGTAGAAACACTTTTGAAATTCTTTAATGAAATATTGGCAACTGAGAAAATACTCGAGACGTGGAAAAAAAGCAGTCACAGTACCCTTTTCTGAAACCCGGAAAACAACCAAGTCCCAGCAGTTACAGCCCGATAGCCCCTACCAGCTGTATAGCAAAATTATTCGAAAATGTTAACAATAGACTGACCTTCTTACTTGAATCTTGGCGACTTACAGACGCGCATCAATGTGGATTTAAAAAAAAAACTATGTTCAGCCAATGATCTCCGTGTCCGCCTTGAAAACATCATCCGGGCGCCGTTCATCCACAAGCAGCACTGTATCGGTGTCTTCTTCGACATGGAGAAGACCAATGATACCACGTGGAGGTTCGGTACCCTCCGTAATCTTGCAGACTTATATAGGTATCCGCGACAGGATGCTGAATTGCTTGAATGACTACCTGGCTAACCGCATAATCTATGTCCGCTTAAGAGCAACTCTCTCCATGAATTTCATCCAAGACAACAGCGTACCCCAGGGATGTATTCTAAACACGACACGCTTCATTGTAAAAAGAAATTCCTTAGCTAAAATAATTTCCAAATCCCTAATGTATTCCATTTCTGTAGATGACCTGCAAATAGCATGCACAATCTCCAGCATATCTACCTGTGAGAGACAAATACAAATGACACTAAACAAACTGGACGCTTGGGCAGACAGAAATGGATTTAAGTTTTCCCCTGAAAGAAAAAGTAGCTGTTGTGTTCTCATTAAGACGGGGCCTACAGATCAATCCTAATCTATACCTGAAAAAAAGTACACTACCAGTTAAACCACAACCGACATTTTTAGTCATTACTTAGGCAAAGAAACTCACATTTTACCTAACATAAACAACCTTAAAAAGAAAGCTTCTCCAGCCCGTAATGTCCTGAAAGTTTTTTGAAGAAAGCGGCGGCCGGGAGTCCAATAGAGCGTGCCTTTTGCAAATCTATCGCCTCTAGTGAGCTAAGTTAGACAATTGGTGCGTAGTATATGGTTCAGCAAGAGCGTCCTACCTGAAATGAACAGACCCTGTTCAAAATCTTTCTCTGCGCCTATCATCTGGAGCATACAGAATATCCCCGGTAACCAGTCTTTACGTTGAAGCTATTTCACCCGATCTAGTGGATCGAATAATAGCACTGATATGCACACACGTTCTAAAAACCCGTTCTCTCCCGAAGCATCTCTGCCATCCTATTGCCACAAAGTTCCCATCAAAAAGATTACTCTAGAACAATGCACTTTTTATCAGGACATTCCTAATGCGCTTTAAAAATGAATGCGAAGAGTAAGCTGTACTAGATGCTAATAAAAAAAGAGATGCTGTACCTAACACTGCAACAAGACATGACTGTTTGCCACAATGGTTCCTCCCTGCAGTATGAGACTTCTATACAAAAAGCAAACGCCACAGCAGCATATACTACAAGAGTACTTCGCACTGCAAGAAAAATGACACCTGCACTGAATTTTATAATAATGGCTCAAAAAACAGTAATGCATGTTGGAAGTGCAGTCGTACGTCAGAAAAGAAAAAATACCATACGAGTGCCACAGTCCGCATTGTTTTTTACTGGTGAGAGTTATGTCATCTCTGTGGCTGTAGAACACAGTAAAATAGAACATAAAAAACACAAAAACAGCATCATCTACACTGATTCCCTGAGTATGCACACAGCACTGCACTCTATTTATGCTGTTATATCTTAATCGTACATAATATAGTAGGTCACAAAACAAAAACATAACTTTATATTCCGCTGGGTTCCTAGCCATGTTGGAATTGTGGGTAACGAGAGAGCAGATGCATGCACCACGAATGCATGCAGAACACAACATGCCACACAGTGACTCTTTGAAGTTAATGGACAGTAAACTGAGAAATCAGTCGCAGGCTTCATGGGGAAATCAGGTAAACAACAAACTGCATCCTGTAAAGCCCATTTTATGAGAAGAATGGAAATCATGTAGACATAATAATAATTGGCTTTTGGAGAGAAAGGAAATGGCGCAGTATCTGTCTCATATATCGTTGGACACCTGAACCGCGCCGTAAGGGAAGGGTAAAGGAGGGAGTGAAAGAAGAAAGGAAGAAAAAGGTGCCGTAGTGGAGGGCTCCGGAATAATTTCGACCACCTGGGGATCTTTAACGTGCACTGACATCAGGAACGTTATTCAGATGTTATTTTATGTAGTCTACATTGGACACACACACACTACACACAACTTCTTACTGGCAAAACAAGACAAGCCTCTCTGCGAAATGTGTGGTGCTAAACTCACCGTAAACCTCGTTTTAATTTCGTGTACAAAACTCGATTAAAGAAAAATGTTTTAAAACATTTTACAATGAACACACCCCATTAAATCCCATGTTGCATTTCTCTCGTCAAACACTTGTTGATTTTTAACGTATTTTTAAGTTTATCAAGGAAGCCAGAGTTTTAAACAAACTATAGGTATCAAATGCTAAGCCTTTAACTGAAGTCACTCTGTGTTTGGCGTATCACAGCCTAGTTGCTTTTGCGACATAACATCTCTATCGCTACCGGTCCTGACGACATAACTACCAAAATTTTAAAAGGTACTAAAGAACTTTCATCCCAGATATTACAAATACTTTTAGGCAATCAGTTTCAAGTGGCAAAAAAAAAGACGCGTGAGGGTTGCCTCATCGTAAGTGATGGAATTGGAGTTTCTGAAGGTTCTCGACAACCCTTCAAATGCGGCTTGTTGCTTTAAGTCAATATTTATTAATTTGGGTAATTAAACTTTATTCAATTATTAATTAACTGCGAAACAAGAAATTTCCCATGGTGCGCAAGATGACTGTCACCAATACGCAACTGGTTTCACTCGCCTGTCTCTAATAATCTATTTTTTAACCTTTGGCTCAAGTAAGCTGGGACACCCGCTATATTGGCAAAGGCCTGTCCAACAAAGAATCAGAGTGAAACCATCCCATTGCAATCGTGGGCCGATTACCTGTGCACCTTGGGGGGCCTCTAGAATTTCGCCGTCATCGAAATTCGACCGCCGCAGCCGGGATCAAACCCGCATCTTTCGGGTCAGCAGCCGGCCGCCATAACCACTGAGGCACCGCGGTGGCTGCCTTAACTAAAGAATTAGACAGATCATCTCAATTGTAGCGAACGTTGTCAACGAAGACATTATTATAATGCAAACGAACAAATGAAACATTGTTGCGAAAAGAACCCGATGCTCTCCAAAGTTTGTCTCATTGATCAAGCCTTTAAGGAAAAGTGTTCTGTAATATACGGATTTCTGACCTTTTCAGCTTTGACACATTTTTCATTATCCTAATTTATCGTAATTTTTCCCCGGAAATCTAAGACCTTAAGAATAACAGGTCGGGGTTGTCCGCGGCGACCTCTGTCCAGCGTATGACAACGTTCAATTTCAGGACATGGGATCTCTGTCACCAATTAGTTGAGAGACATTAGCTAACAGTGAGTCACTGTTTTCTTCACCTTCCTCAGACCGACTTTAAAAGGAGGCATTGTTGTGCCGTGATCAGTTGCATATTTGTTTTTGTTTTTTGATCACCTGCCGCGAAAGGCACCAAAGTTGCTCTGCTTATATAAGTGAGCCTATGTTGAAAAACTAGCTGCGGTTCAACTACTGCTGAAGCTGGTTACAGAACGAAAGCTGTTGTGTATCGGGCAAGCATAGACGCGGCTTTGCGTCTGTAACGTTGAGTGCGTTCCGCACGCTGGATAGCCAGCGCGCCCACGTTGCCACCCTGGCAGGTGACAGTTAAACTAATGGTTGGTCACGCAATGAGCGCTGCGGCCTATTACTGCAGTGCCGTTTGACGTCATCCACGCGACTAATCACATGACCCCTCCCTCTTTTCCTAACACAAGACTGAAAGGTAACCCAAAGGTCAAAGGTAATCGTGAGGTCAAAGGTCAAGGTCACATGTCAAGGTCAAAGGTCATGACCATGTGGTGTGGTGCGACACCGAGATGGTCCACAAGGATAGGATGAAGGGCTTAGCTGTGGTGCGAATTATAGCCATGCATGACCTCTAACCCGGTGAAGGTCAAATTTAGTGCCATGCGAAACGCGGCTCTACCTAGCGTAGTGAAGCTTTCGCTTCAATAAAGGGGAGTTGATCTGTTAGTTTCTTGGCAGTCCGTGTTCACCTGCGGCATCCGCGGCTAATGCACTGGCAGCGAGGGTTGGTCATTTTCGGGGGGCGTGATTTCCGCATCTTCGAGAACTTCCTGCCGCTTCGGGCGCCTCCAACTGCACGCCGGATCGTCGCAAAATCCCACTTCTTCATAGACTCGGCGTAGAAGGCCAGCGCATACTTTACAGCCTGCCCTTTCAATCTTCGGACAACGCCAAGTTCAGCGAACCAACTGCTACTGATAAGGCATGGGGACCGCCGATGCAAGGCCTGAAGCGCGACACGATATCGCAGTTGCCGCTCCGCAAGCTCATTTTTCGACAATCAGTAATTTTGTTGCCGAACGGCACCGCTTTAGTAGGCGCGTTCAGCCAACACCCTCTCAATGCTTCGTCTCTTGGGAAGCAATAAACACGCACTTTTGGGTCATTGTTGTAGTTTCCGCGGCACCCGGGAACACAGCACCGGCCCATGTTTCACGAAGTTGCACTCGCGACACGACAGGCATTCAGCGATGAACTTCAGGCGAGCTTCCCATTCGTGCGCTAGCATAGGTACGCACGCCACACAAGAAATGGCGACAAGAAACAGATAGAGTCGTGCGAGGATGAAAAGAAATGAACCCAACGCCAGTCTCTGGCAGCAGCTAGACGCTCACTGCAAGACTGCGTTGGTGCCTCTGCTTGCCCGGGCAAGCGCGAGATGCCTTGCACGCCGAGGGAGACAATTAACCGAGCGAGTCGAGCAGCCGGACACTTGGCGTGACGTAGCGCGTGTGGAAAGGAGGGCCTGAAGAGGCCTGAAGAAAGTATTGAGAGGGTGTTGGTTCAGCAAGCTGGTGAATCAACGAATGAGTCCATCACCGCATTGCGTGAGCTTTCTGCTACATGCTCTTTCCTTCCAGGAAGATTCGCTGCGTGACCACAGTTCGTTGCGGGTGTTTCGTCTCAAAGTTAGCGCGAGCGTCTTCTTGAAAGATCGTCTCTCTCGTTCGCTGGAGCGGCACTCCACGCAACGCAGCTTGAGCAGGCACACAATGATGTACAGGAATTTCCTTCTGCAGATGGACGTATAAATACTTGTGGAAATGCGCCTCGCGCGCGCCATATTATGACGAGAGCTCTAAGCAGTCAGTCGCCAGTCGCACTGTTACCGCTGCGGTTCACCCGAGCATAATGTTGCATCACTTCGCTTTCCATCCAAAAGACCGCGTTGTCGTTGCGGTATCATGGGTCACCTCCGCTCGGTCTGCAAGAAAAAAAGCCGCGCATCGTCCAGACCTTTGAGTCGTGCCTGTAGCACTAGGACACGAGAATGTAGCTTCCAAAGCACTGCGTCTTGCGAGACTTCCCCGTGACACACGGTGGCCGCCGGTCGCTGCATCTATTCTCGTGCAAAGGGGGACGTAACGCGACGCTTACTCTACTTTTCACCAGATCTATAAGCGCCACCTTTCAAGACACGCGTTACTGACGGCCGCATCTGGCAAAAATTTTCGTCGGCATTGCATACCTCCCGCATTATTTCTTCGCCTTTTGGGTGGCCGCGTTCCTTCCATAGAAAGAGGTGGGGTGGGGGGTGGAGGTGGGAAGGTGTAATGGAGGCCTGGAAGCACTCGTCACTCTCTGCTCCTGCAAAAAGGCAGACGTTTTCGACTCTGGCGTCGAGTTCACAACGCCTCCTCGTTCGCTGTAACCGAGTTGTGTGGCCACACAATTGTTCGTTGTATTTTAGATGCAATTCCATTGCATCTCACCTATCCATTGCAGGCTGGCTGGCAGGCAAGCAGACGGACGGACGAACGGACGGACAGACAGACAGACCGACTGACCGACCGACCGACCGACCGACCGACGGACGGACGGACGGACGGACGGACGGACGAACAGACAGACAGACAGACAGACAGACAGACAGACGGACGGACGGACGGACGGACGGACGGACGGACAGACAGACAGACAGATGGACGGACGGACGGACGGACGGACAGACAGACAGACAGACGGACGGACGGACGGATGGACGGACGGACGGACGGACAGACAGACAGACAGACAGACGGACGGACGGACGGACGGACGGATGGATGGATGGACGGACAGACAGACAGACAGACAGACGGACGGACGGACGGACGCACAGACAGAAACACAGACAGACAGACGGACAGACGGATGGACGGACGGACAGACAGACAGACAGACAGACGGACGGGCAGACAGACAGACAGACAGACAGACAGACAGACAGACAGACGGACGGGCGGGCGGGCGGGCGGGCGGACAGACGGACGGACGGACGGACGGACAGAATTATTAGCCCTCCCTTTGTATCAGTGCGGTTTCTACTTTTTGAATATTTATCATGTCCTGGGTATTCCGAAACCCTACTGAGGGTCCTACACTGTGGGAGAATATGTTCTATAGTTTCCCTGTCTTGCATGCAGCAACAGGAAATGCCATCCATGGTGTCAAATTTTTGCCAGTAACACTTCCTCCTCAAGAACCCAGACCTGGCCTCGAAGAATAAACCACTCCCTATGTATTTGTCAAAAAGTTTTCCCTTTTAATCAGATTTGCCCGTCCTTTAGAGCTCCAACGCCGGCTAATCCAGCATTTTCTTTTCCCAGGGAGTGTTTTCAGAAAATCGTGCTTTCTGTTTCAAGGTTGTCTTACTATCGGTTTCTTCCCTTAGACAGTTGTATTTATTAGTAAGCCATCTAGTTCTTCGTCTCCATGTAGTATCGATACTGCATCGGTATAAGCACCAGAAAGTTTTTGCCATCCATCGCTTCTCATTCATATGCCTCAACCGTTCTTCATACTGCATCTTACTTTTTGCCTCACGCGCTTCAAATGTTGACCACCCCAGGTCACCTTGAACTGCTTCACTTGTAGCGTTTCCATGTGCCCCAAGGCAAGCCTACCCCTATACTGTCCTCTGGTTTATTTGAAGTGCTGAATTGGTGGCAGATTCTAAGCCCTCCACAGCGTTTGCGAGCGAACGTCAAGCCGGGTACCATTGCCCCTTGACAGATTTCCCGAATAACTCCGTTTTTGTCATATCCCCAAAGCGCACGATTCTTCATGACAGCTGCGCTTCTTTTTCCTTTCTTTATAATTTCCTTCGTTTGGTCTCGCATATAGTCTGTGCCCTCATTTATATATATACCAAGATACTTGCGCTCCTTAACCCTGGGCGATTGCACCAGGCTCATCATTATAAACCACGATTCTCGATATTTCAGCGCGAAATCCTAGTCCTATAGCCTCCGCTTGTTTTCCGAAAATGTCGGCCAAATTTTGCAAGCCTCTCGTGTCGTCTGCTAGAATAACGATGCTCAGCCGAGTGGCGCCATCTGATTATTAGAACGGGAACCATTTCTGTCAACAAGCGGTCACCTGGATCGGCGCGCGCGCGTGATCGAGGTGGCCGTGGCCAACAACCCGGCGCTCCGCTATATATATATATATATATATATATATATATATATATATATATATATATATATATATATATATATATATATATATATATATATATATGTGTGTGTGTGTGTGTGTGTGTGTGTGTGTGTGTGTGTGTGTGTGTGTGTGTGTGTGTGTGTGTGTGTGTGTGTGTGTGTGTGTGTGTGTGTAACGTCCCGTAACGTCCCAAAGCGACGTTGTGGAGGGCTCCGGATAATTTCGACCACCCGGGGTTCTTTAACGCCCACTCACATCGCACAGTACACGGGCCTCTAGAATTTCGCCTCCATCGAAATTCGACTGCCATGGCCGGGATCGAACCCCCGTCTTTCGGGTCTAAAAGCCGTCTAAATGCCTCCACCGTGGCCGGGATTGAATCCGCGTATGACGAGCCAGCAGCTGAGCACCGTAACCACTGAGCCACCGCCGTGGCGGAGAGTCCGACAGGTACTGACACGCAAGTCTGCTTGGAGAATGCTACCGAACAGAATGTCATTTGAACGGGATATTTTGTGGCCCGTTAAAAAGAAAGAAAGTCGGTGCACTTCAAACCGCTATTTTCTGGATTCAAAGTGAAATTTGGCGGACCGAGCGATTACATTATTCACTCGGCGCCTCTGGTTTTCTTTTTAGTCCGTTGACACACAAAAAAAGTACTGCACATGACGTCCGCTCCTGGAGAGATCAGTGTTGCGTCCACTGAGAAGGCATCAGCTTCATGAAGCTGCTTTATTTACAACTCATAGAGACAGCAGGCACACACACACACACACACACACACACACACACACGCACACACTTTAGTGACACATTGATCAGCCAGACATCCCACCAAATGCTAACGGCACGGCCTTTATACTATGGGCACGCGGCGGTCGCACAGAACGCCAACAACGAGGTGCACAGGCTGCAATGCGCGGATGCAACAGTAAGCATGCAGGCATGCAGCTGCATCCAGCAAGAGTATCCATTCAGGCGGCCGTTCCTGTGCCGCACACAAAACCTTGTGAAATGCCTCGCATGCTACACGCGAGAAAAGACGGAAATAGCGGAGCACACCACTCCATCCGAAGCAAGGTGGCGTGTTTCGGCTGGTGGGCAGCCGTATTTAAAAAAAGCACGTCGCTGCTCTCGAGCTGCAGCAGTCGTGTTGTGGGAAAACCAAACACTGGAAAAAACGACACCTTGCCCCTATCCCCTTCCACACTTCTGGCTATGAGCCATGGTCTGGAAATAGCTCCACGTTCCTCCGTAGCCGTTCGGCAACAACGCAATCTCGTCCATCACGTGGCGACTGAAGACGCTTGAGTTGTGCCGTGCCCAATGGTGGTTTTTTGCAAAATGGGTTCCCAATTTAAGCGCTACAGCTACCAGACTGCGTGATAGATGTTCAAGACCTGCGCATTGCAGGCATAACCTACTGTATCTTTCTGGCCAAATTACATGGCATCTTGCTAAGTTTCGGTACGTGCCGGCCGGTAGGCCCCTCCAGGCTCCTGCCTGTGTCCTACTGAGTGTTTTCTCGGGCAGCGGTAGTTTTCTCCTATCTAGTTGATAGTATGTAATCATTTTCCCGCATGAGTTTGGCATGGACAACCACTGGGGCCTATCCAGGACTTCACGGTGGGTGTAGCCTCGAGCTGCCCGGTCGGCAGCCTCATTCCCTGCTACGTCCATTTGTGCTGATGTCCATAAAACTTAGTGTCTTCCAGGGATATCCTTACCGTTCCTTTGCATAATCCGGCACGCTTGTCTGCCAATTTCCCCTTCCTAGAAGGCTGTGCACGCTGATTGCGAGTCACACATGATTATTGTTTCTATGCCAATTCGATTTACCTCTTTGATTGCTAGTGCGATTGCGACTAATTTGGTCAGTCCGTTTTGTTGCACTTGTGATTTCTTTGACTTTCTTGCCCATGACCTTTGCTACTGTGGCAACTTTTCCCCTGCATTTTTCAGCGTATGTGAAGAGTATGGGCTCCTTCACCTCGATTATGTCTTTATTGCTTTTATGCGGGTCCGTCCTCTTCCTTGATGGCTTTTCGGATCCATTATTTGGGGATTAGGTAGAACCCTAAAATCCGTTCTGTCGGGCGTTGCTAAGCTTGCAGCTTTTTCTAACTTCCCTGGTGGCCTGGCCTCGTATCCTAGGTTTTGCAGAACCTCTCTTTTGGTTCTTGATTTTCGCAGCCTGCTTCTCTGTAAAAACAGAAGAGCCTCTCTGTGTTCCTTATAGCGGCGCAGGCTCTAAAATAATAGCGCATGCGCCGAGCATGCGCACTGAAAGGGTTTCGGTTTGTTTGTAAGTTTGTAATTCCGTAAGCCTAAGACTATTCAGTACAGGCTTAAATTTCCTTCTGTCCACTCTTCATATATATATATATATATATATATATATATATATATATATATATATATATATATATATATATATATATATATATATATATATATATATATATATATATATATATATTAAGGAAGCCAACCGTCACCGAAACCGAGGTTCATAGGGGAATGTTTCTATTTTTCTTAATATCTAGTGCCAATCAATTAGTTTTCTTTAAAGGAAATTACTTATCAAGCAGCAGAAAAAACAACCATGCCGCCGGTGGGATCCAAACCCACGACCTCCGAATATCGCGTCCGGTGCTCTTACCAACTGAGCTACGGCGACGGCTGTCCAATCTGCTGCTTTCGTGGGTATTTATGTTTTGCGTGTAAGCGAACCTTGAGGGTGTTCACCAGCGTCACCCTCGTCCATAGCGGTGGACGTAGCACGCCCTGTAATACCGCAAGTGTGACGTAGGACGTCATCTAACGGCGAGGGCGGACACTGTGCGAGAGCCCTCTTATGCTACCTATCAAGACTGCCAGAACCGAGACCCCCGTTAAGCTATTAGCTACCGCGGGTCAACGTGAGTTACGTGCTTCGGTTACGTGGCATCCGGCTGTCCAAACAGGGGAAACCGAACACGAAGCACGAACACTGCGGTGATGCGCTGCAACTCTGCTTCGTAAGCGGCACTCGTCGGAGTAAGACGTGGCAACTGCAAAAGGTCTCGACCTCAAAATTTCGACCTCACTGAATGACGACCTCAATCAACATCAAGCTCACGCGTGAGGTTAAGGTCTGATTTGTTGACTTCACTCACAAAATTTCGAGCCGTCGCCGAACTCACCTCAACCTCACCTCACGACGTGAGGTTGAGGTCCGCCTTATGGAGTCAAAAGCTTATGAGGTTGCCCACCTCTGGTAAACACAGATATCTAGAAAGATGGCGCTGCTAATTTTTCTGAAAGATGGCAACTCTTTCTCGTATTCGATGCCATGTGCGCCATGGTTTGTGCAGGCGCGAGACATATACGAACGTCTTCCCAAACCTCTGCCATGTACCCTGGCAGCGAAAATTCCATCCTAGGAGCTGATTAGAAACGTGAGTTTTGTTTTCACTAACGTGTAAACATCAGCGATAAAATTTTCCCATATTAGAACAATTTACTTACGTAGCACGTGGCTTTGTGGTGGTGCAGGTATTAATTAAATGTCATAATGCGTCCATAAGGCAAGCGCTGTCTCTCAAGAACAACTCAGAGACACTGACGAGAGCCCCATTCAATTTTTGCTCCTATAAAAAAAAACGAAATGATTGGCTCTTTCTGGGCATGTTGATGAAATCTGGCCGCAACAGATGCATCTGATGCCGAGAAGACTGCGCTTAAAATATTTCCCGCCAATCGATGAGACTTGCAGCGTCTACACCGAAAAGGAATCCGAGACGGCGGCTTTGAAGGAAATGGTGTTTACCCTGGCCTCTGAGGCCCGCACTCAAAAACTGTAAAGACGCACATAGTTTACCTCCGAAATCGGCCTGCGATGGCGGCACCTGCTTATTATTTTTGGCCACTTCTATCTTATAGATGCCCTGTTTTGGGCGGAACTCGCGTCCGTTTTAATGAAACACGATAATGTGTAAATTCAAGCCAATTTCAATTTGTCCATAGTGGCCCTTTAAGACATATGTAATCCAGCAATACTATAGAACAGAACAGGTCGCAAGACGCGAAAATGCATAAAATAACTAGGAAAAAAAATGGTCTTTACGCTTCGTTTTGATAAACCAAGTTGTGGCGCAAATCGCAGGCCTCTTCGCTGTTTTGTGAAACTGGTTTCAAAGCACACTCTAATGCATCAACCTGAAACGATGAAAATCAATAGATTCAGCTTTAAAACTTCGGCATTAAACGCAATAATAAAATTGGGTGCGGTTTAACTACTGCTGACGATGGTTAGAGAGCGAAAGCTGTGGTGTATCGGGCAAGTAGACGCAGCTTGGCATCAGTAACGTAGAATGCGTTCCGCACACTGGATGGGGAGTGCGCCCACAATGCCACCCTGGTAGGTGGCAGTCAAATTAATGATTCATCGCGAGGGGTTGCACGCCCAATGAACGCTGCAGCCCATTCTACCGCTCTCTACCGGCAAATCGAAAGACCAAAGGTCAAGTGGTGCGACACCATGGTGGACCACATAAGGTAACGCCTGTAGCCACAGTTGACCTCTGGCTCACTTGAAGGTCAATCTGGGGCTCACGGCGAAATTGCCTTTACCTAGCGTAGTGAAGCTTTCGCTTCATAACATGGACGTGACTGTATCATACGCAGTGAAGCGCATACCTCTATTCTCCCCGATATTTTTTCACTAGATTTAAAAACCGACTTTCGGCGAACAATCCTGGGGAGCTCAAACTAATCTCTTACGTATGTCTCCTGAACTCGAAAGATCAGCAGTTGGTTTTAGTTTTCGACGCCCGGAAGATTGAGTCGTTCAGATGACCGCTTATAATAGCCTATACGAAAAATGCTCCTGCGGAACGAGGTCACGGGAAACATATTTGCCTCTGTATTCAGTCATAAGACAAGCGTACATAAAGGCTGCGTGATGAGTAATGCGCTGCCGCTTAAAAGGAACACTGAGCAATATACAGAATAAGCTGCCAGCGTTGAGAGTTCCCCATCAGTCCTTAGGTAAGTGGCTGCACTGCACTGCACTGTAATGGAGCACTGCTGAGTCCCGAGAGCAAATTTTTCAGAGAATTGGATAAAACGTCACCTCGCACTTAGAGCATACTTCCCTCTAGTGCATACATGGACTCTCACGGACATTGCGGTCCGTGAGACTTTGGGCTTTTTAGTCGGTGTCCTGTTTTTCCCTGTGCTGTCTTTGTGCGCTGTTTTGACGCATGCTGTTTTGACGTGTGCGGTTCTTTCGTGTCCCCGCAGTTGAGAATGAAACCCTGTTCCTCAGTTACTTTTCAGAAAAGGGGTACATCTTGAACCATGGATATCATCGCAATGTAGAAAGAAAGTTTGGCAAATTGCTGGTCGAATAATACGACACAGCCGGTCGTGCAATACGACAACCTGGCGTTACGACAGAATTTTCGGTACTATTGAAAAAAGTCCTCTTGTTGTGCCGACAGAGCTGTCTCTGTCTTTGCGACAGGGGACCGAAAAATACTAGAGAAAATCCTGTTGTTACGACAGCAATTTATTGTCAGGTCCCAAAATACTAGAGGAAAATATGTTGTGACAACAACAATTTTCTATAGAAAATCATGCTGGAAAGCAACGCGGTGGAGCAAATACACAAGGGAAGAAACGAGACTGAACACGTTGTAAGGATTCTAGCGACAGCCCGTAGTCGGCCTGGGACATCTGCAGCCGGGGTCCCTGCACGGCGATAGAGATATTGGTTCCGACGGCCTGTCCTCACTTGGGTTATTGGAATCGAGACGGAGGACTGCTGCCGTTTGTAAACAACATTGTTCCCGGAATATCGACCTCTGCGGTACGGAGGCAGTTACCGACCGCCAACCCGAGCAGGGGTGGGTCACTCATTCTACTGTGCCAGCTCACCGGCGCCTCGCCCATTCGGACTTCCCGGAAGACGTGTCCGGCTTGACAGCGTGAGAACTCTCGTTCGGACGCGAAGACAACGCTCTCTCTGAGGGGGCGATGGTCCAGTGGCACCCTCTCTCTCTCTGGCGAGACATGTTACGGGGCGTGTCCCTATTTGAAGTGGTGTGTGTGTGTGTGTGTGTGTGTGTGTGTGTGTGTGTGTGTGTGTGTGTGTGTGTGTGTGTGTGTGTGTGTGTGTGTGTGTGTGTGTGTGTGTGTGTGTGTGTGTGTGTGTGTGTGTGCGCGCGTGTGCGTGTGCGTGTGTAAGTCAGCGCAAGTTTAAGGCCACTCCAAACCTGGCGAAGACCTCCTCGAACCCGGGGAATCCTAGGGACCGGACCCTTTTAAAACCGGACGACGAGTGCCGTGAAGAAGGAATCCTCGATCATCCTCAGATCTCAGATCATCCGACCTTCCCCCATCATTCTCAGAAGGGTTTCTAAATCTTGTAAATAATTTAATTAAACCCCCTGTACAGTTTCCTTCATAACCAAGTCCGACGACATTATTCGTAGCACGGGCCCTGCGGCGCTGAAAGAGTCAGCTCACTCAAGGACCCCTCATCTCTAACAACTGGTGGCAGCGGTGGGATGGACCGTGCGACATCGTGCTTTCTCAACCGGTTAGCGTTTCGGAATTTTGCAATAGGATTCGCCAGGTTTCAGATTTTGAGAGAATAATCTAGAATCACTGGGAAGTGTATGTCAATTGAGAGAGAGTAATCTCACGACATTTTGCAGATAGAATTGCCAAAGCGCAGAAAGCGTTGTTCATGGACCTTATGAAATTGTCAAAGTCGGACTTGCTGTTGCTGTGCGAGGAACTGTCAATAGAAGCACAGGGCAAAATTACAAAACCTGAAATATGCAAGACAATTCAAAAACACGTAGAGGACGATCAGCTTGTTGATACGTGGAATTTGGTCATCATCATCATCATCATCATCAGCCTTACTGCACCCACTGCAGGGCAAAGGCCTCTCCCATGTCTCTCCAATTAACCCTATCCTTTGCCAGCTGCATCCACCCTTTGCCTGCAAACTTCTTAATCTCATCCGCCCATCTAACCTTCTGCCGCCCCCTGCTACGCTTACTTTCTCTTGGAACCCACTCCGTTACCCTTAAAGACCAGCGGTTATCTTGCCTTCTCATCACATGCCCTGCCCAAGCCCATTTCTTTCTCTTGATTTCGACTAGGATGTCATTAACCCGTGTTTGTTCCCTCACCCACTCTGCCCGCTTCCGATCTCTTAACGTTACACCTATCATTTTTCTTTCCATGGCTCGCTGCGTTGTCCTTAACTTAAGCTGAACTCTCTTCGTTAGCCTCCACGTTTCTGCACCGTAGGTGAGTACCGGTAAGATTATGCTGTTGTACACTTTCCTCTTGAGGGAAATTGGTAAACTGCCACTCATGATCTGCGAGAATTTGCCATATGCGCTCCACCCCATTCTTATCCTTCTAGTTATCTCCCTCTCATGATCCGGATCAGCTGTCACTACCTGCCCTAAGTAGACGTATTCCGGCACAATTTCTAGGCTCTCGCTGCCAATTGTGAACTGTTGTTCCCTTGCTAGACTGTTGAACATTACCTTGGTTTTCTGCATGTTATTTTTAGACCCATCGATCTGCTCTGCCTGTCTAACTCGTTGATCATGATTTGCAGTTCACCTCCTGAGTGACTCAGCAAGGCAATGTCATCAGCAAATCTCAGATTATTTAGGTATTCTCCATTTATTCTTATTCCCAACTGTTCCCAATTCAGGCCTCGAAATACCTCCTGCAAACATGCGGTGAACAGCATTGGCGATATCGTGTCTCCTTGCCTGACGCCCTTCCTTATTGGAATTTTATTGCTGACTTTATGGAGGACTATAGTAGCTGTGCAGTTGCTATATATATCTTCCAGTATTTTGACATAAGGCTCTTCTACCCCCTGATTACGCAATGCCTGTATGACTGCTGAGGTTTCCACTGAGTCGAATGCTTTCTCGTAATCAATGAAAGCTATATATAGAGGTTGGTTATATTCTACGCATTTCTCTATCACCTGATTGATAGTGTGAATATGATCTATTGTGGAATATCCTTTACGAAAGCCTGCCTGATCATTTGGTTGATTAAAGTCTAACGTTGCCCTGACTCTATTAGCGATTACCTTAGTAAATACTTTGTAGACAACGGATAGTAAGCTGATCGGCCTGTAATTTTTTCAAGTCCTTGGCGTCTCCCTTCTTATGAATTAAGATAATGTTTGCATTCTTCCAAGCTTCTGGTACAGTCGAGGTCATAAGGCATTGCGTATACAGGGTGGCTAGTTTTTCTAGCACGATGTCCCCTCCATCCTTCAACAGATCTGCTGTTACCTGATCCTCCCCAGCTGCTTTTCCCCTTTTCATTGCTTCTAAGGCTTTCTTTACTTCATCTTTCGTTACTGGCGGGATGACGCATTGCTGTGCACTGCTGTCTTTCTCATTGGCGCTCTGATTACATTGGCTACTGTACAGCTCTGTGTAGAACTCTTCGGCTACGTTAACTATCTTATCCATATTGCTGATGACATTGCCCTGCTTGT
Organism: Amblyomma americanum; assembly: GCF_052857255.1. Lineage (NCBI taxonomy): Eukaryota > Metazoa > Arthropoda > Arachnida > Ixodida > Ixodidae > Amblyomma > Amblyomma americanum. The sequence continues at coordinate 18,508,813 of NC_135497.1, read as the reverse complement.
CTCTTAATGCATTTGGTAGGGGAGGAAAAAGCACGTAAAGAGAAAGCCGATCAGGAGGAAAAAAGAAAAAGGGAAGCGGAATGCGAAAAAAGGAGAAGGAACGGCAAAAGTGGGAAGCTGAAAAAGAAGAAAGAAATCTAGTGCGACTGATGCTTGAAAATGAAAATCGAAAGAAAGGCGACAGTGCGAGAGCTGAGTCTCCTGAAAGAGCAAGCGATGTACAATCATATAGAATGAACACATTCATGCAGCCCTATGAAAGTGGAAGGGACGTAGGATTGTACCTGGGAAACTTTGAGAACATGCGAAAGGGAGAACTTTGCTCGCAGTACATGGCCGCAACGGCTTCTGATACTCTTGCGATGTGAAATAGCTGAAGTCATAGCGAGACTTAGCACACAAGACGCAGCTGACTACGAAAAAGTCAAAGCCGGCCTACTAAAAAGGTATCGGCTGTCAGCCAAAGCTTTCCGACAGCGCTTCTAGAGCACAATGAAAAACGGTAGCGAGGGCTATCCGGATTTCGCGTATGGCCTAAAGACGAATCTGCTAGAGTGATGATATGCTTGGGTATCGGGACCGAGGTCTTCACCGCATGACGATGAACTCTGCAAACGACGGAGGGAAGCCTTCAGGAGGGTTGGTAAACTTGAAGGTTTATTTACATATTTACAACAGAAGCAGAGAGACCAAAAGTCAGACATGAAGTGCCGTGAAACAAGCCAAATTGCGGCTTAAATACAGTGGATATTCCCTAGGCACCTAGCTAGGGAAACCGGTGGCTGATCAAGCGTCCAATGGGCAGACACACTCTTCATAGTCTCCGCCCTAACTCCGTGACCGCTCCGCCCTCACAAACACGTGCACAGGCGGTAAGGAATCCTGGCGCCTTGAGGTCCTGGAATGCTGTTTCCGACGGGATTGACCAGGTTCATAAGGTCGTTGGCTTTGCAGGCGGTGATCCCCTCCGTGGGAAAGATGCGTCCTGACGGCCCAGTGAATTCCAGAGGGTAAGATGAATCAGCCGTGTCCGCCCCAGCTTTGTCTGGCCGCGCAGGTGCAAGCGAGCGGGGAGGTTCCGGCGCCTTTGTTCGGGTCTTTCTGCCGATCCACGTGAGGGCGCAGTCCGGGAGAAACGCCGCATTCCATACTCCGGACGAAGGGATTAGAGGCCTTTCGTCACAGCTCGCCGTCGCCAGGAGCCGTTCCTAATCCTCTTCTCAGGACGGCAGCACCTTTGGTCAAACATAGTTCGATGGCGCCTGCCGGGCTCTTCTGTTCCCGCTGTCGGGGCCTCCGATCACAACAGTGGCTAAAAGGAGTCGAGGTTTACGAAAGCCGAGACAAAATCATCGTGTTTTTTCCGTGAGCAATTTTACCGAAGCCTTCCCCAAGTGGTGAAACTGTGGGTTCAAGAAAGGGAAAAAGTCGACACAGTTGAAAGGGCCGCTGAGCTAGCAGAAGAGTATGTTTCGCGCAGAAGGTTGAGCACTGAAAAGGCTGCGTCACACGCTCGAAACGCGATGCGAGATAAAGGGCCTAGCAGAAAGACGCGAAGTGCTAGAAGTTCGGAGCAATCGGAGGCAACGAAGGTAGCGCCAGAAAAGCGTGAAGAACAGGCAAAGAGACAGGGATCAGACAAAGCCGCGAAAAAAGAGTGTGAGGCTAGTTGGCCATTTCTTTGCTACCACTGCAATGGTGTCGGGTACTTTGCAGCCAAGTGTACAAAGCAACGTTTGGTGTTCTCGTGCATTGAGGATAACGCCGAGAATCTAGAGCTCCTTAAGCCATACCTGCACGAGCTGCACGTTAATGGGAAACCGTGCAGGGTGCTTCGTGATTACGCCGCGACGATGGACGTTGTCCACCCATCTTACGTGTCAGTGGACGACTTTACGGGAGAAGTCTCATGGATAAAACAGGCAGTAGAAGAACACAGTGTATGCCTTCCCAAAGCAAGAGTGAGAATTTGTGGACCGTTTGGAGAGCTAATCACTGAGGCCGCAGCTTCGAAGGCCGTGCCACTTCAATATCCTTACCTCTTCTCGAATCGATCAGAACAATTGCTACCCGAGAGAGGCCAGAAACTCGGAAGCGGGGTGATACAAGCTTTGACAAGGTCGAAAACTCGTCAGCTCGCATCTCAACTAAGTCAGATTCCCGAATCTCAGGTAGCCAGAGACGCACCAGCCAGCATATCGTTGCAATCAAATGATGAGGGAAGGAAACCAACGTGGAATGAAAGCCAGACAGCTGACCGAGCAGATGAGCAACCAGGGACTTCAAACACAAAGTCGGTAGAACAGACAGAAAACGTTGAAGGATCCGTTTTATCACCAATATCTCGTAGTTATGATCGCCTTCTGCAGGTGAACAGGGAGTCCCTATAAAAGAACCGAAGCAGGACCCCACTTTGGAAAGACTGCACCTTACAGCTAAAGAGGGCATCGCGAGACGCAACATAACGATGCATGAGAAGGGAGGCTTACTATACCGACACTACCAGGACAGAAAAGGCAAAACATTTGATCAGCTGGTCGCTCCCGAAAAATACAGAGCGGACATTCTGAGTGTCTGCCACGGAAATGGCTGGACGGGACATCTGGGAATCAATAAAACAAAAGAACGGCTATTAATGGAATATTATTGGCCGGGTTGTTTCAAAGATACAGAACGCTACGTAAAATCATGCGATACGTGCCAGCGCGTAGGCAAGCCGGGAGAGACATGGAAGGCTCCACTGAAAATTGTTCCATTGATCTCGGAACCCTTCCGCCGGCTTGTAATAGACTCAGTAGGCCCTTTGCCTAAAACGAAATCAGGCTAAGTACTTGCTTACTATGCCATGTCCTGCCACAAAATTTCCCGAACTAATTCCGTTGAAGGACTTCAGCTCCACAGAAATAGTTGACGCCCTTTTGTCAGTGTTCGCGAGAATAAGATTTCCGGCCGAAATCCAAGCCGATCAGGCGACAGTCTGTAAAAGCGCCTTGACGACCACATTCCTAGAAAGATGCGGAATAAAACTGTTACACAGCTCGGTGTATCATCCGCAGTCCAACAGTGTAGAGAAATGGCATTCGGTGCTGAAGGGGGTGCTACGCGATCTTTGTTTTAAGCATAAAGCAGACTGGGAGGATTGTCTTCCGGCCACACTTTTCGCTTTACGAACAGTCCCCCACTAAGCTACGGGGTTTACGCCAGCATAACTCGTGTACGGAAAAGCCCTCCGCTCTCCCATCCGAATGCTGAGAGAGATGTGGGAAGGGACTGGAGAGAACCAGACAGTAGTTGAATACGAGCTTCAGCTACTGGACCGCCTTAACAACACGAGGGAATTGGTAAACCGAAATATGAAAGCTGCCCAGGAGGCCGCCAAGGTCTATTATGACAAAAACGCGCGTCTTCGAGGCTTCACCGCGGGCGATCGCGTGATGATCCTCCTGCCATCGAGAAAAAAACAAGCTGGAAGTTCACTCGGATGGACCAGTGGAAGTGTTGCAAAACCTTTCGGAGACGAATTACGCGCTAAGGGTTCCAGGGAGGGGAAAGCAGGTGAGAATCTATCATTGCAATCTGATGAAGCCGTTCGTGGAAGGCAGCGGGATCGTCAATCTGACTCTAAATGAACCAGAATAGCTGGACAGCGAGAGTCAGGGTTGGAAGGGAGGTGCGGACGCTAGTGACAACATGGAGAACATTCTGGCTCACTCCGTGAATGCAGATTTCCTAAACGGGACCCAGGTCGACACGTTAAAGCAGTTGTTGAGCGACTTCGCTGACCTATTTAGCAGTCGCCCGGCATAGACACACCTCCTGACAAACGAAATCGAGCTCACCTTTGATGACCCGGTACGGTCGAAACCCTACAGGGTATCACCGCGGCAAAAATAAATAATGGACGCGGAAATTCATCGCATGTTGGAGTTAGGTGTTGTAGAGCCAGCGGAAAGTGACTATACCTCACCGCTAATAATTGTTGAGGCCCCAGGGAAAGATCCTCGTCCCTGCGTGGATTATAGAAAGCTGAATGCAATTACTAGGGATCAGCTATACCCGATTCCCAACATAGAGGAAATGATAGAAAGGGTGAGCGGCACGAAATTCATTTCCACCCTCGATCTCGTACGGGAATATTGGCAAGTTCTCCTCTCAGAAAGCGCGAGCAGGTATGCCGCTTTCATCTCCCCAGCGGGCACCTTTCGACCCTTAATGCTTAGTTTTGGGTTGAATAATGCCCCCTACAGCTTCTCGAAACTCATGGACATCGTACTGAAGGACATGCAGGGCTTTGCACTCCCTTATTTAGACGATTTGGCAATTTTTTCGGAAACCTGGCAAGAGCATCTAGAACACCTAAGGACCGTGTTTTCCAGTTTAGGACAGGCTGGACTGGCACTGAAGGCAGAAAAGTGTAGATTTGGTTGCGCACAGGTGACGTACTTGGGCCACGTTGTAGGCCAAGGAACTAGGAGCCCATCCGAGTTGAAGATTGCCCCGATCGCAGCATTTCCGCAACCACGGACGAAAACGGACATTCGCTCCTTTTTGGGATTAGTGGGGTACTACCAGCGATATATTCCTAACTACTCACAGCGGGCTAGTCCCTTAACTGACGCCTTGCGAAAGGGAGGACCTGCTAACGTAAGTTGAGATAACCAAAAATAAAACGCCTTCAAAAGCCTGAAGGAAGCACTCGTGTCCCGACCCTTGCTCAGGACCCCTGACTATGGGAAAGAGTTCATAGTCCAGTGTGATGCCAGTGATAGAGGGCTGGGTGCTGTATTAAGCCAAGTTGGCTACGACCATGAAGAACACCCAGTTCTGAACATCAGCCGCAAACTGACCAGTAGAGAAGAAGCGTACAGCGCTTCCGAAAAAGAGTGCGCGTGTTTAGTTTGGGCAGCGCAGAGGTTGTCGTGTTACCTGTACGGAGCAAAGTTTGTATTTGAGACTGACCATTGTCCTTTAACGTGGCAGCGACAGATGCCCCCAAAAATGGTCGCTTGCTCAGATGGAGTCTGGCTCTCCAACAGTACAATTTCTCGGTGCGTTATAAAAAGGGGAAACAGCACGGAAATGCTGATGGCTTGAGCAGACTGATGTAAGCGGGAGAACTAAGAGGAATCTCCTCCTTTGAGAGTGTTTTTTTTTACTTTGTTCTGATGAATCCTGCTGTGGCAGTTTCAAAAGGGGATGTTTCGCGCTCAGTCGGCACAAAATTAACCCAAATTTAAAAACAATTTTTTTAAAGTGTATTGTGGTCAATGGGAGAAGCCTGGTGATTCTTTGGCGAATTCCGAGCGCTTGCAGGTGGGGCAGTGCTTTGCTGTTTGGAACGTCCCACCTGCGGTTTTCTTTGTTGGTGGTGCTTTGGGTTCTGCCTTGGGGGCGATGATATTGCAAACCAGGGGACCAACACGGACGCCATCTCATCTCTTCCTGCCCAGCGGTCGTCAACGCTGGACATCCGAGATTTTTCGGGCTGCGGAGGAGCTGTAAGGTTTCTGGCGCCAGCCGGGGGTCTGATTCAGCGGCGTATTCGGCCCGGACACCTGCAACCGGGGTCACTGCACAGCGATAGGCATCTTGGTTCCCATGGCCGGTCCTCACCTGGTTTATTGGATTCGAGACGGAGCATTCTGTGTGCCGTTTGTAAACAACATTGTTCCCGGAAGATCGACCGTGCGGCACGGAGGCAGTTAGCGACCGCCAGAACCGAGCAGGGGGCTCACCCCTTCAACTGTGCCTGCTCGCCGACGCCTCGCCCATTCGGACTTCGCGGAAGACGTGTTCGGCTTGACAACGTGAGAACTGTCGTTTGGGGAGATGGTCCAGCGGCACCCTTTCTCTCCGGCGAGGCTTGTGACGGTGGCGTGTGTGTGTGTGTGTGTGTGTGTGTGTGTGTGTGTGTGTGTGTGTGTGTGTGTGTGTGTGTGTGTGTGTGTGTGTGTGTGTGTGTGTGTGTGTGTGTGTGTGTGTGTGTGTGTGTGTGTGTGTGTGTGTGTGTGTGTGTGTGTGTGTGTGTGTGTGTGTGTGTGTGTGTGTGTGTGTGTGTGTGTGTGTGTGTGTGTGTGTGTGTGTGTGTGTGTGTGTGTGTGTGTGTGTGTGTGTGTGTGTGTGTGTGTGTGTGTGTGTGTGTGTGTGTGTGTGTGTGTGTGTGTGTGTGTGTGTGTGTGTGTGTGTGTGTGTGTGTGTGTGTGTGTGTGTGTGTGTGTGTGTGTGTGTGTGTGTGTGTGTGTGTGTGTGTGTGTGTGTGTGTGTGTGTGTGTGTGTGTGTGTGTGTGTGTGTGTGTGTGTGTGTGTGTGTGTGTGTGTGTGTGTGTGTGTGTGTGTGTGTGTGTGTGTGTGTGTGTGTGTGTGTGTGTGTGTGTGTGTGTGTGTGTGTGTGTGTGTGTGTGTGTGTGTGTGTGTGTGTGTGTGTGTGTGTGTGTGTGTGTGTGTGTGTGTGTGTGTGTGTGTGTGTGTGTGTGTGTGTGTGTGTGTGTGTGTGTGTGTGTGTGTGTGTGTGTGTGTGTGTGTGTGTGTGTGTGTGTGTGTGTGTGTGTGTGTGTGTGTGTGTGTGTGTGTGTGTGTGTGTGTGTGTGTGTGTGTGTGTGTGTGTGTGTGTGTGTGTGTGTGTGTGTGTGTGTGTGTGTGTGTGTGTGTGTGTGTGTGTGTGTGTGTGTGTGTGTGTGTGTGTGTGTGTGTGTGTGTGTGTGTGTGTGTGTGTGTGTGTGTGTGTGTGTGTGTGTGTGTGTACGACAACGCACGTTAGGCCACGCCCAACCTGGCGAAGGCCTCCTCGACCCTGGGGAATCCTAGAGACCGGACCCTTTTTAAACCGGACGACGAGTGCCGTGAGAAGGAATCCTCGATCATCCTCAGATATTCTCAGATCCTCCGACCTTCCCCCATCACCCTCCAATGGGTTCCTAATTCTTGCAAATAATGTAAAATAAACCCCCTGTACAGTTTCCTTCATAATAAAGTCCGACAACGTCATTCGGAGAAGGGACCTGCGGCGCTGAAAGAGCTCACTCAAGGACACCTCATCCCGAACAGCGGGCTTGCCGCGAAGACGCTCACGCCGTCTGGTAACACGACCCCAGAGAAAACCTCCTATACGCCGCGCCTGCAACGAGAAGCGCGTGCAAGGCTCATACAGATTGCCTGAGGACACCGATCATGGCACGTGCAGCACAGGCAAACATCATGGCTGTACGCGTCTTACGACGTTCAGTGGGCGTTTCACGGCCTTGTCGCAAGGGGAAGCGACGGAGCACGCAGAACTTGGTTGAACATCGTGAGGCCGCCTTCTCCACATGCACTGTGGCTTCAGTGGTGATGGCATCTCGGGTTCGATCCCGGCCATTCAGACCGTTCAGGCCCTCGAGTTGCTGCGCAGCTTGCGGCCCCCTCCGGACGCACCGGAGACGCGCCGCAGCTTCCGGTACTGGCAGGGGTCCACGCTAAGGCGAGTGCTAAGGTGCCAGACGCGGAACAGGTAGGGCGTCCCGAGCGTCGGCAGGAAGGCGATGAGCACGGCGAATGCGGACGACAGGTCGAAGTGCACGCTATGCTCTTGCCCTTCGTGCACCACGTGCGCGATGAGTCGAAGCACGTTGAGCGGAACCAGGCAGACGGCGTACACGGCGACCATCATCATGACGGTGTTCTGGGTGCGACGCTCCTTCATCCAGTCGACTGAGTCCTCGGGCGACGAGTCTTTGTAGAAGGCAGCTGACGAACCACGGCACGCCTCGGAGCGAGGGCACGAGTCCCTCGTGGCGACGGGAAACGTGGCGCATGAGCCCGTGCTGTGCACCGACTCGGGCACCATGGACGAGGCCAGAGAACACACGGACGTTTCTTCGCCGCCGTTGCTCTCTCGCCGAGCTTGCAGGGCGAGCGACTGTGACGTCTCCTGGGCCCTGATCTCGACGCTCACCTTGACGTGGAGGTAGATGACCAGCGCGACCGGCAGAGCATACAGGACAATGAACAGGAAGCGGATGTACTCTTCGATGTTCTCCGTCAGGTTGATGGCACAGATGCCTGCTCCCCGGAACTGCTGGCCCAAGTACTTCTGCAGGTCGAGGAACTTGGTGTAGGCCGCGTACGGCAGCGTTAGGATTCCGGCCACCAGGCAGACGCCGAGAAGGCACAGCAAGGGTGGTATCTGGCGTTTCATCGGGTTCATGGCATACCGGTACCGGTCGCAGGCAATCGCCACAAACGTCCGGAGGGTCCGGTAGAAGGGAAAATCCTGCACAATAGGCGACGCAAAATACAGGAAGCTTCCGAAGACCCAGTTGTGCAGGCAGAGTGTCACGAGAGAAATGGGCATCACGACGAGCAGCTTGAAGATGTCGTTGAGAGCGTTGGCGAAAAGGTAGACGCACACGGTTTCTCGCGGCCGCTTCTCGCGATTTATATGCAACACCATCCAGCAGTTAGCGATGAGAGACGACACGAAGAGGGAGCCGTACAGCACGAGGAAGAGCGGATAGGACGAACGGAAGGTGCGCCGCAGTTGAGGCTGGCTAAACTCTGATGTGTCGTTCTGAAACTTTAGCATGAAGTACATGATGTAGCCGATGTACTTGTCTGGGATCTGCTGAATGTTTAGCTGGTCGGAAAGCTTCTCCTCAACACTTGCGTTGGCCATCTTTAAACAGCAGCAACACCTGTAAAAACCAAGCATTAGTAGTTTAGTTACTTGTCATATCATCAATGACCGAAATTATAACCGGCACTAATTGCTTCTTTGAATCTCTCCGTGCATTAAGCGACAATTTCAATGTCGCGTGTGGCATTTACTTGCTGGTGTGCACTATTAGCCGGTACTGCTCGCTGATACTACCCCCCTTTTTACCGGGGCGTCGCAACGATTGCGAACGACGAACTCAAAGCAATGAGACGTGATCTGGCAAAAAAGATCCAAAGCACTCAACCGCAGCAGCAATAAAACCTCCTCCGCGATTACTGATTGCAATCCTTAATGCATTAGGAGCATTTATTTTTTTTCGCTAGGCAAAAAATGTCAACAACAAAGAAATGTCAAAGGCAAAAATCTGACCCGCTGCTTTTCCCAGATTGTTTCTGTGAGGACAGTGAAACTTAACTCAAACTTAAAAGCTTAGAAATGGCCAACCTATCTAAGAAAACCATTAAGTTATCATTTACAAGTTAGCTTACCAGTTTCATGACGCAACGCGAACGCAGACATGTGTATCGCCATTTAGAGATATTTATTGCGCTGAGAAGTCTCTTCTGCCCGAACCGGCTGGCATAGCGCCGCCGTTCTGTGAAAGCTGCGTGCATAGGCAACCCTCAATAGCGTAATGAGCATGTGCCCAGAATTTTATTCCGTACGCAACGCTTTTGCGTGAATTACGCTAAGTTGTCGAATGTCTCATGACCCAGCGATGCCCCATAGCCAGTATCTCCACATAATTCCTTCACATGCGTTTATTTACAGTCCAAACATGCGTGTATTTTTGAATGGTGCCGCTGCGGCCAGAGACGAAACCCGCGACCTCTTGGTCGACATCAAACGGACATAGTCCCATAGTCGTTCTCGGCGACTCAACCTTCATCATGCTGAAGACTTTTAAAAAGCGATGGCACAACAGCTCTCGAACTGCAAACCCGAATCAAAGGGCAACCTATGTTCTGACTGCGTTCAGCAGCAAAAATTGCGCAAAAAGGAATACAGGCTCATAACTAAGAGTAACTACATGCATTCTCACCTCTGACCAACGCTATATGCGCAGAAGCCGCAACGCTAACTTCTGGAAATTTCATGTATACGCTTTAACATTCCCAATAGCATTGTGCGCATGCGCACTGTGGACCCTCTATTCCGCTAAGCATCCAATCCCCCTGTACTAAATCTCTCTAATATCGTGAAAAATATTGGAGGTGACTCTCAAGATCCGCCTTGAGGGTATGACGCGATAGCGTTTTGTGTTAATGGCCATATATGCAGAAGGACATTATCTACGTTCATAGATCCCTGGGAGTCCTCATACCGCGGATAAGTAGCGGAAACCTACTTTTCTACTCGCTTAACTACGACTTCTGTAATTTCCAGGCTCATAATTACTAACATGTGTGACGATTCGTGCACATGCACCGGTGCCGCGGCGAGCCGCTCAGTGACTTTTCCTGGAGACGGTTGGCCGCGCCGTCCTGGCGTCGGGTCGCAGCGGAGAGACATGACCATATTTGGTTGTGGCGGAGAAACATGACCATATATGGTAACCGTCGACGGCCCTGTCGAACGACGCTTGAGTGTCCCCGTCATTATGCACCCCTCGAGAGCCACGGGGGAGTGGACAAAGGCGCGGCCACGGCTGAAGAAAGAAGCAAAGGCTTTAAAAGCGGAAGCCGACGGGAGGAAGGAGGAGAGCGATCGGGGCGAGTGGACGAGAGGGCCGGAGACGGAGCGAGGCAGAAGACTGGGGCTGCGCATTGACCTGAGCCCGGGGTCTAGCCGTCGCTAACGTTCGACCTTCGCCAACGCGCCTCCACGCCTGGCAGCTCGTCCAACGACCAGCCGAGAACGAGGGCAGCACAGCCACGAGGAACTCCCAGCCCGGCCGCTGCAGACAACCAGCCATTCATCGAGCCCGTGCCACACCACGCTGACTCCGCCCCGGCGACGACGAGCCCAGCTTCTGTCCCGTAAGCGGCATCGAGCCAGATGATTTAATTAAATCACTCAAAATTCATTTTGGAGTCGGTGCATCAATCTCCTCATGCCCAGTGTGGACCCAGGGCCATTTTAAGAAACTGGTTCATCACATATGCACCACAGTACATATCTTTAAAGCACTCTTCTAAGGCAACACCGTATTCACTAGACTCGCCTTTGTTTATACCAAACCACCGAGCTGGCGTTGCGGAGTGGTTAGCGTGTTCGTCTCGCATTCCAGAGGCCCCGGTTCGGTTCCCTAACTCGGCCAATTTCCTACTCCGTTTTATTTATTAATGCTTCTGAGTTTTTTCGCTCCCGGCCGACGACGACACTGGTTTTCTGCGACACGGGGCCCTTAACGATATCGCGGTAATAAAGACTTTATCAATCATTAAATGCCGCTTGTTCTTTAGCGAACATGGCCTTTTAATCTAGGATCCGAATGTCTGTGTTTCCTTCCTGAAGCGAAAAAAGGTGCCGAAGAAAATCGCAGCTACTGCTACCCGCGGCTGAGCGGCATTCCCAAGGTACGCGACATCACGCATTCGAGCACGCAAAAATCCTAGCACACGTGCTAAGTTACTAAATGGTGTCGAACACTTCCGCGATATTAAGGCGATCGCTTTACTACGCCGTCTTCCGCGAGGTTCGCCGACCGCGTCGCTTTGACCTTCAGAGACCTTCAGGCCGTGGCGTGTGAAGCTGCGCCGAAACCTATGAAGAGCGGAAGCCTCGAAAGCAAAGGAAAGGCGCATAACTGGCCCCCTGGGAAAATGGACACCTGAATCGCGCTACATGGCGGAAGATGGAGATGCATACCCCTTTTCCACGCCCGTTCCAGCGTATGCCAAGACATATGCGCTGCACGCGTTGATGTGGCAGAAACGCCGCACTGAAGCTATAGGCCATTGGCGTTCATTGTGTTAGTTGGCGTTGGCGTCGACAACGTTCTATAATAATTTTGAGAGGAAAGGAAGAGCGCATAACTGGCTCCCTCTGTCAGTGAACGCCTCAATCACGCTTTGAGGTACGTAGCCGTGGTGAGAGAGAGATGTGGGCTGCATGCATTGCAGCTAATTTTAAGCGAAAGCTTTACTGGCCGCGAACTTGCGATTTCGCCATGGCGGTGCTCCGAGGAGGCACATGCCGTTACAACGCGGCGGCTGGCACACTTGGCGCGAAATATAGACGTGCTCCAAGTCTCCGCCAGTGCGGTCAGAGTGCACCGAAGCCACTGAGCGCGTCGGCGGTCAAGCGCACTTGAAGTATAGTCTGTCTCGCTTTCGTCGGCGTGACGTCGCCGTGCAGCGCGCGCGCGTTACGCCGGAGTATAAACGCGCCTTACCAGAGCCTGAACTTAACCGCTAACCAACGTATTCAGTGGCGGCATCTATGTGAGCCACTGAAACCTCCCGCACACTCACTGAATAAGAGAAAAGAACCTTGTGTCGAGCCTCGGAATCGAACCAGGGGCTTTGACGTTTAAGCCGGAGACGCTACCACTCCGCCACGACGGCTCGAGAATTAGCCATGAATAAAGGCGCCTCTAGGGAACGCTGTCTCCTTGTGCAGACGTCTCCACGCTTTTGCTGCGTATAACATGGCCTAGCAGAGCTAGGCCATCAGCAATTTTCTTTTTTTTTATAAATAACAGTTGTTTCCATCCGTGGTTACTGAGCTGAGTACCCGGTAAATTTAAACTGTTTTATACATCTTATAAATCATATTCGTGCGGCTCACGGATCTTACTGCAGAGAGTGAACCGACTAGTGAGCATATAAACCCCGCAAGTCTTCGCATTCAGCGCAAAAAACTATACTGGTAAAACAGCTAGTATACCTCAACGCTGTATTCACATCATGACGGTGCAGTTCCAGCAATGCCATCATTGCAACTTCATTGCATTTTGCACCGAATTGTTAGTTAATACAAATCTGTTTCACGCTCAAAATGTAAAATAACATCATCTTTGAGATTGTTTTGTTTGTCAGCTTCTGTAGTCTTCCTCTACGCGCTCATAACAGCGCTTCCCTTCTCACCCGCGCCGCGCAGCACTAGCCACGAGCCTGAGTTAATAATAATAATAATTGGTTTTTGGGGAAATGAGATGGCGCTATATCTGTCTCATATATCGTTGGACACCTGAACCGCGCCGTAAGGGAAGGGATACAGGAGGGAGTGAGAGAAGAAAGGAAGAAGGAGGTGCCGTAGTGGAGGGCTCCGGAATAATTTTGGCCACCTGGGGATCTTTATCGTGCACTGACATCGCACAGCACACGGGCGCCTTAGCGTTTTGATTCCATAAAAACGCAGCCGCCGCGGAGGGGTTCGAACCCGGGAACTTCGGATCAGCAGCCGAGCGCACTAACCACCGAGCTACCGCAGTGGGTTCTACGTTTCTTTTCCGTGCGCCGTTCGAGACCACGTGACTATAAAGCATTCATGCATTGCAGAGAAGCCAACATCATCGCATCATTTGGCAGTCGACTGCAGCCGAAAGACCAGCTATTGCTTTAGCTGCTGCTCTTGCGCTTTGCAGCCGGTTTTTAAACCGAAAGTTTTTAAAGGCCTAGCGGCGCCGAATTTTTTCCTGGTTACCTTTCGCTACAGGGAAGGACCGCTGGCATTGCGATCCAAGGTTCTGTGATGTTTTCGGGAAAAAAAGTGACATTTCATGCTTGACGTAGCGTTTATTTTCATGATAAACACATTTCCGTGCCAAAATCACTGCGTATATCTGGTCGGCCGTGGTGGCCATGTTAGCGGCGGCAGGCGCAAGAGGTCACACAAGAAGAGCGGGCTTTCTGCGTCAGCTTCCGGTTTCTCCGGACGACGCGCGCCAAGATCTGGCGAGTCCAGATCGGCGGCTGCGGCAGGCGCGAAGTTCGCGCACGTGGGCGGAAGTCGTCGACCCCCGTTCATGGGTTGAGCGGCGTCCCTCGGCGTAATCGGCAGAGCGAACAGCACAGCGGAGAATGAGAGAGAGCGAACGCGGAGCGGTGGTGGTTGTGGTTTTTTATTGAAATAATAGTAAAAAGGAAGGAAAAGATTTTTTGCTAGCCCCGCATCTGCCATTAATACTGAAGCACCTGAGCTGGAGCAGCGGAAATAAAGGATAGCAGGCAGACTGGAGAAATGAAATGAAAGAGGTGAGGGGACAGGAAGAGAGCATAGGGGGAGAAGAAATATGTACCAACTATTTACAGAAGAAAAGTGTCCAGGTTGTGCGCGTGATTAGTTCATTTTAGAGGAATTAAATCACGCAGGCGCACAGCACTACAACTGGATTGGGGCGTCCAGTTACTAATCATTCAAGGTAGAACTCGCGGAACGCGGAGCGCAGTGCAGGAAAAACGGGAAATGGCGCAGTAATTGTCAAAGTCAAAGTCAAAGTCATTTTATTCAGGCAGCAGTAATAGGTGCCTAGGAGGCAGACATAAAGGCAAATTATTGCCTGACTCAGTGTCGGCCCCCTTCCCCCCTTCCCAAACACATCACTCAACAACAGGTACAGTCACATCGTTGAACAAAGTTTCGATCAACATAAAAGGAACACATTAATACAGCATAGCATACAGGGCTAAGTCATACTGCGAGGAAACAAACAGCCAATATAAATCGCATGCAGTAATAGGCAGAGAAAATAAACAAGCGGGAACAATAAAACATTCACAACAAAAACCATCTGGTGTCTACTTGGAACCCAGAAGAAAAAAGGAAATAGTCAAAATTGTGTGCTAAAAAAATGTGTTAATGTTTCTGTTAAAGGCTAGAGCTGAAGAACTGTCAGTAATAATATTCATAACCATGGCGTGCTTATTCAAGAAGTCAGGAATCTGATATGTTAACTTTTGTGTTCCGTAGTTTGTACGAATCCTGTCTCTGTTATAAATGGTGTGCCGGAGATTGTACATGTGTTCTTTATGAAGATATTTCTCTGTGAACGATGATGCATTCTGTTTGATTTGAGTGTATATAGCTACTGCTAGTTTTTTACATAGGATGTTTGTTATAGTCAGGATTCGGTGTTTTTGGAATAACGGTGCTGTATGAGTTCGGCGTGGGACATTTTCTATTTGGCGCAGGAAATGTTTTTGTAGTACATGTAGGTTTTCTAAATTTGTTTTTGTGGTCGTGCCCCATACAAGAAGACAGTAGTGCAGACGGGAGTGTATTAGAGCATAATACAATTGCTTTTTTAACCATGGTGGTAGCAAATCCTTTAGTTTATAGGTGAGCCCAATCGTTCTTGAGATATCTGTTCGAACTTTTGCGACATGTGCAGACCAGTTTAGGTGTTCCTGAAAGATTACACCTAGAAATTTATGTGATGCAACGCGTTCGATCTGTTCATTGCCGAAGCGCAGAAGAATGTCTGACATACATTTATTTTTTGGTCGAAATACAATATATTTTGTTTTGTTCGTGTTTAGGGCTAGTTTATTTACGTCGAGCCATACCGATAGGTTACACAGCCAGACATTCGCCTGCCTCTCAATATCTACAATATTCGCACCAGGTACAGGTGTACACCCGTACAGGTGTACACCCGAACCGCGCCGTTAATGGAACGGAGGAAAGTGGCAGAGAAAGTGGTACCGTAGTGGAAACACGCCGATAGCTAAGAGGGCGCGAGGAGAAACGACGGAGGAAGAGGGTAGGGCGGCAGATAAAAGACAGACTCCGCGGAGGAGACCTTCTAAAAGAGACGGCACACAAGTGCTTCGTTCGCCCGTGCCGAGTCTCATCTGCGGCGAACCGCTGCACGCTGCCCAAGCCGAAAGCCAGAGCGACTAGCCTCGCATCCGTTCGGTATTAAGTGTTCCTTACGCGCTAAGGCTCTCAATTGTTGTTATCGCACATGTTAACTAGCGCATATATACGACAGAGAGAGTTGGAACAGGACGCACGCTAGTCCACCTCTCTCTCTGTCTGTGTATATCCGCTAGTTAACGTGTGATTCCTTATGCGGTTGCCTACGGTTACAATACCGCCGCAGCTCCGCACAGGAATCGAATTACCCAGAAGCGTAGTCGTCGGCCAGTGTTAATGCCAGAGCATTAAGCGCAAACTCCAAGGGTGCTTCCTGGGCGTGCGCGTCCAGCGTCGGCGCTCTTGGCGTGCGCCGGAATCGGACTGCGCATGTGCACTGGAGAAGACGCCAGCGAACCTCGGCGCTTGCGCAGGCGCGGTGGCGCACGCGTCGGCACCGGTCTGTGCATGCGCACTGCAGAAGACGCCAGCGAACCTCGGCGCTAGCGCAGGCGCGGTCGCGAACACGTTGGAACCGGTATGCGCATGCGCACTGAAGAAGACGCCAGCGAACCTCGGCGCTAGCGCAGGCGCGGTCGCGAAAGCGTTGGAACCGGTCTGCGCATGCGCACTGAAGAAGACGCCAGCGAACCTCGGCGCTAGCGATGGCGCGGTCGCGCGCGCGTAGGAACCGGTCTGCGCATGCGCACTGAAGAAGACGCCAGCGAACCTCGGCACCAGCGCAGGCGCGGTCGCACACGCGTTGGAACCGGTCTGCGCATGCGCACTGAAGAAGACGCCAGCGAACCTCGGCGCCAGCGCAGGCGCGGTCGCGCACGCGTTGGAACCGGTATGCGCATGCGCACTGAAGAAGACGCCAGCGAACCTCGGCGCTAGCGCAGGCGCGGTCGCGCACGCTTTGGAACCGGTCTGCGCATGCGCACTGAAGAAGACGCCAGCGAACCTCGGCGCTAGCGCAGGCGCAGTCGCGCACGCGTTGGAACCGGTCTGCGCATGCGCACTAAAGAAGACGCCAGCGAACCTCGGCGCTAGCGGAGGCGCGGTCGCGCACGCGTTGGAACCGGTCTGCATATGCGCACTGAAGAAGACGCCAGCGAACCTCGGCGCTATCGCAGGCGCGGTCGCGCAGCGTTGGAACCGGTATGCGCATGCGCACTGAAGAAGACGCCAGCGAACCTCGGCGCTAGCGCAGGCGCGGTCGCGCACGCGTTGGAACCGGTCTGCGCATGCGCACTGAAGAAGACGCCAGCGAACCTCGGCGCTAGCGCAGGCGCGGTGGCGCACGCGTTGGAACCGGTCTGCGCATGCGCACTGCAGAAGACGCCAGCGAACCTCGGCGCCAGAGCAGGCACGGTCGTGCACGCATTGGAACCGGTCTGCGCATGCGCACTGAAGAAGACGCCAGCGAACCTCGGCGCTAGCGCAGGCGCGGTGGCGCACGCGTTGGAACCGGTCTGCGCATGCGCACTGAAGAAGACGCCAGCGAACCTCGGCGCCAGAGCAGGCACGGTCGTGCACGCGTTGGAACCGGTCTGCGCATGCGCACTGCAGAAGACGCCAGCGAACCTCGGCGCCAGAGCAGGCACGGTCGTGCACGCGTTGGAACCGGTATGCGCATGCGCACTGAAGAAGACGCCAGCGAACATCGGCGCCAGCGCAGCCGCGGTCGCGCACGCGTTGGAACCAGTATGCGCATGCGCACTGCAGAAGACGCCAGCGAACCTCGGCGCCAGAGCAGGCACGGTCGTGCACGCGTTGGAACCGAAGCCCGGTTTACAACAATTGCAGGACCGCGGGGCTCTCGGTGACTCAGGCTCCCGGAACTTTTCTTCACGGTATAAGTTGTCCTTTCAACGCCCTCCCAAACCCTCTTCCTTCGCGGCTTGGAATTTTTTGCCTCGACTCTTGAGCGCCGACGATGGGCGCCTAGGCCCGGGAAGCGCCCTCGGAGTTGGCACTTAGCTCGTTGAGCGAAAACCCGCCGTCATCAGAAAGCCGTAGCAGAAATGCGTGGCAGAAACGCTGCCCGCGAATGACGACATCGCCCCTCCTGGATCAATAGGACACCACAAGCCAGAGGTAGATGGAGAAAAGCCAGACGACTTCTGCGGTGAATGGAAACAGGCTTGGAGGCTCCCCTCGAGCCAGATAACAAAGCCGACTGCGCTCAATTAAGGCCCCTCCCTCGCGTGCACTGGAAAGTGGTCACTGTCCCCAAAGAAGATGTGGTACATGTACACAATGGCACGGCCGTGCCACTGTAGTAATAAACGCGGCTTATGGAGTCTTCATCCGAAGTTGAATCGCTCGCGTCTACATCCGGCGAGACAGAAAAGCGTGGCCAGAGGAGGCCATTCACTGCGTGCGAAGTGCGAGACCATCACAAAGCAGGGAAACGTTCGAAGTCAGCTGCTACAGCGAAACAACGTGCATCTCCCCCAAGCCCCCGACCACAGCTGAGCGACACAATCAGCGAAGGGTATAAACCCTCTTGCATTTACATGCGTAAGAATTGTTAAGGTGCCCCCGTAATTTTGTTCCCTCTTCATTCTTTCGCTGGGTCACTCTGTAGTCAAATAGCGTAAAGAATGCTTACAATCACTCTCCTCACATTGGTTTACGGGATCCAAAGGTAAATACCGCCCCCCACCCCCCGAAAGCTACAGTGTCATGTCTGTTCTTGACGCTTCGTCCCTCATAGAGCTCATTTCCTGCCGCCAGTGTGTGTATGAAGAACGCTGAGAACCATGCCAGGCGTAAGGCTCACGTGAAATGATGCTTTCTAAGGCTGACTTGAAGGAAAAGCTTACAGCAGATATACTAGGTGTTTCAGCGAAGCCTGCCACTAATTTTTGAAAATGTTTTTGAGATAAATAGAAGCCTTGCCTTTCTTGAGATAAAGAGAGATGTGCAACCACGCAGATTTAGCCACCGAAAACTGTCTGCACTAGGTATGGCGAAAATACCCCCTAGTGCCCTACAACAAAATAGGGGAAGTCTGGTGTTTAGGAAGGTAACCCCACCAGAGGTGGGCAACGTCATGAGGTTTCGACCTCATGAGGTCGACCTCAACCTCACGCCGTGAGGTGAGGTTGAGTTAGGTCGTCATTCAATGAAGCCGAAATTTTGAGGTCGAGACTTTCTGCAGTTCCCGTGTCTTACTCCGACGAGCGCCGATTCCTACGCAGAGTTGGAGCGCACCACCGCAATGCTCATGCAATGACGCTTGGTGTTCGGTTTACGCTGTCTAGACAACCCGATGCCGCAGTCCGCTATTAGCTTTTGGTGCTGCGCCGTAATGTCCATTGAGCCTGAGCCTACAAGAGGACCCACCTTCTGGCCTTCCTGGAATGAGTGCTGCTGTCCCGGCACGCCACCCTACCCTCCCCTTGTCCCGCTGTCGTAGCACCCGTAGTTGCGGTGCCGGTCGGCTCACACCAAGAGAGGGCGCAAAGCACATAACTCATGTTGAGCCACGGTAGCTTTGTTTGATGCGCAAACAAATAAGTTCAGTCTAAGAAGCACGCAATAAATTCGTCGTAGCGCGGATGGCCCCAAGCAAGACTGCTTCGTGTTCATGCTCGCTGCCGGCGCGGACGTCATGGCTTTTTCCTTGCAGTCGAATAAAAGGGATCCTTCTGCAATACTTTACGAGCTGACTTAACAGAAACTGGAGTAGTTGGCTCAGGTCAGAGATTGTGATTCAGTGGTTTCTAACAAGGACACCTGCTGATTTGATTAAAAAAGCACGAAGCCGGAAAAACCTGTATAACGCCGCCGAAGCTTTGATCGGTGTCGTCCCCTTTAGAATCTCACACTGCTTCAGTTTATTCCCGTTCAGAAATACAAGCAGATATAAAAATAATTTGTCTTTTATATCCTTCCGGACAACCTCTTTTTGGTCTCCGGTTCCGTGTTCTTTCTCTGAAGTTCACTTATTATGCCGAAACACCGCATCACGAAGTGAACGTACCAGCATAGCGGTGTTACATAGGTGAAAAAATGCAAAACTGTTATGAATGTGTGAGCATGTGGTAGCTGATTCCTTTTCCTTTTTTTATAATGAAGATGTATGAATAGAACTGATTACGTGCTAGCGCTGTGCTGCTGAGTCGCTGTTTCAAACCTTCTAATATGACGTTCAATTGGGCACGCTGTTCGCTTCTGTTTTCAGGGTGCGATTTTGTTGGTATGTTTGTAATCATTCTTTTATTTTTCTCGTATCGGATAAGTTAGTTTGGCGGCCCGGCACTACCCGTTATCTTTCCTTTAACTATT
Source organism: Amblyomma americanum (assembly GCF_052857255.1). Classification (NCBI taxonomy): domain Eukaryota; kingdom Metazoa; phylum Arthropoda; class Arachnida; order Ixodida; family Ixodidae; genus Amblyomma; species Amblyomma americanum. Next base: position 18,489,078 of record NC_135497.1, on the reverse strand, counting down.
TTACAATGACCCATCGTTCACCTTACACGGCTTCGCTGAATGCTGGCGTGGCTAGTTCAACTTTGAAGAAAAACAATGGATTGACTTAAAGCAGCTTGTAGCACAGACTAGTTGACGAAATAGTACCCCAAATTCTGTTCAGTAGTATGAGTATATGGGGGGGGGGGGGTCTGCGGCCGATTGAACCTATATTCGCTGAATTCGCTTTTATACACGGTCAAGAAAGGCTAGGTAAGGCTTCAGGTTTATGGGTATAGGAGTTAATGACCGATCAGAATTTTTGTCTTCTGCCTTTTGGAGATCCCGTACAGGTATTGAAGGGAAAAGAGACGAGTGAGAAAGCAGAAAAAAAGTCAACCCAAACTTTTTCATGGCCATATCCAAAAAAGACAAATGAGTATATTTGTCGCCTACTAAGCATACCTCCCAGAAATGGGTTGTTTGTGGTTTTAGAAAGTAGAACCCCATGAAACAAGTTTGTAGAGAATGAATGAATGAAAAACTTTATTGGTTCCTTTAGGAAGTAGTAGCAGTAGAGGGCGAAGTCTTCCTCTTGAAGCTTGGGTCCTCTTTGGCCGTGGGTGGGCCCCTAGGCCAGGGCTCCACGGAGTCGGGCCACCTCTCTTGCGTGTGCTATGAGGGCCCTTTGGAACCCTAGCTCGCAGCTTGTGAGCCGGCTCTCCCATTGCTCCGCACTTGGTGTTTTGTGGTTGTGGAATGCTTGATTTCTTCCGCACTCCCATGTGACATGATATAGTGTTTGTTTTGCTCCGCACCACGGACACTTGGCGCTATACTGTGTGGGGAACATCTTGTTTAATATGTATAAGTTTGGGAAGGAGCCTGTTTGCAGTCTTCGCCATCCTGTGGCTTCCTCCTCGGATAATGCTTTATCCGGTGGGGGGTATTGGAATCTTAGCCCCTTATATAGGTTTAATAATTCCTAATAGCTGTCCCCGCAATTAATCTGGGGCCACTCCGGGGTTAATGACGTTCCTGCTCGGCTGGTCATTCCTCGAGCTAGGTTGTCTGCCCCTTCGTTTCCCCTGATCCCTGCATGACTCGGTATCCAGATTATGTTGTGAATTTGTCGTCCCTCAGGGAGCAGACCTCTACTGAGGATCTTGAGTGCCGTGCTGCTAATTCTGCCTCTAGTATAGTTCCGGCACACCTCTTGTGAATTCGTTAAGATGTTAAGGGATGTCCCAGTCCTATATCCTTCATTCGCTGCCAGGGCGACAGCAATCTCCTCTGCCTCCGTTATGTTAGATACTTCGGCTGTGAGGCGTGTGATGTGTTCTCCGTGGTAATTTGCAGCTACTGTTACCCCGCTATTTTCGTGTGTTTGGTGGTATAGGGATGCATCAGTGTAGACTGTGTTGTCCCGATGCCCCATGTTCCTCCCATAAAATTATGCCTTAACCTGTCTCCTGTTAGCATCGAGGTTTGGATCCATGTTTCCGGGGATAGGTTGTATGCATAGCTTCTTTCTTCTTTGCCAGCTCAAGGCACAAATACGAAGACTTAGCAACACAACGACTGGAAGGGCGCTCCTGAGAAAGCTAGGTCGGGAAATAGAAAAGTTTGTGGAGAAAAAGTTCACGACAGAATGACCAGTCTCTGAGGGAGTGAAAAATTCTGTCAACATATAGGCTCGCTTTGAGAGCGCCTAAGAAAAGTAACAAAAATTTTATGCAGCGTATGTACCTGTTCCCCCCAAAATGCAGCACTTGCAGCAGTGTCACAACGAAGATGTTGCAAATTCGTGTCCGTCAGATACAAAGTGCTCCAACCCTTCCAAGGCTGCTTTTTTTTACCATACTCTTTTTTATCTGAACATAAAAGCTCGAAGTCATCATCATAGGCCAAAATCCTAATTTCAAAATGTACTAGCGAGCAGCCACGATGTGCTGTGTTTTTGAACATACTAAGCTATAGGGGGTCGAGATACATAAAGCGAACTACAAAGGCGATGTCGAAGAGATCATTTAAGGAAACTATATTTGTTAAGTTTATGATTGTTGGGGGCAGTCAGCCTTCCTTCGAGGCTCTTGTAGGGTGGGGGTTGGGCGGTTGAGTTGTGCTCGCTCATTCTCACATATGTGACAGAGGGTCGGGAAAGAGGGGGGAGAGGGGGCAACGCGAAAGGTACATTTTGAAGGTATGCCGGTGGGGGGACTGGAAAGGCTTAGGGGCGGCGCCTGTCTGTGGCTGCTGATGCAGAGCAGCTTGCTCTCTCAGTGGTGTGCGTTAAGGTAGAGGGCGCATGCGGCGGTCCCGACGGCGCCCGCATATGCACTCTGCGCAGGAGAAATTCCCGACTGGCACGAGCCTCAGGGGTGGGCTACTATAGGTACTCGCTCTCCGAAAACGCTAAGGCTGGAGGGTTTTGTTGATGCAGAATCCACCAGGGTTTCGTTTTATGTTCCTCATCAGATGAATTCTGGCGTATAGGTTGGCAATTTATATTAATTTTGAGTTCATTTGGTTTAGCGTGATGAAACAAACTTTTTTATTTTTTTTTATTTTGTACACCAATTTATTTATTTCAGAGGTACTGCCAGCCTTCGCAGAAGGCCTTTGGCAGGAGTGAGCATACATGGTGAAGAAAGTACAAAAAAGCGCTACAAGATATGTTAATGATAACAGTGGTGTCATCCGCCTGCTTGAGCAGATTAACATCGAGAAAAAAGAAAAAAGAAAAAATAAGAAAGAAAAATGCTTTGTACAAGCTCGCGCTGTTCAGGCATATAGAAACAACACTGGCACATAACACAAGAACACTGGCATCAATAGCACGCTTTAGTAAATAAACACTAACGGTAGACATACGCTGATCCATCAGCAATGACAATAATCACAACCACAAAGCAATATCAATAGCGGGAACCAAAAACGCTTAGGTTGAGTTAACTTATGCGCTTCAATTTTGATAAGAAAGATTCGACAGTCGGGCATTCCACAGCGTCACTAGGCAAAGCGTTCCACTGACGGACGGTTCTCGGAAAAAAGGAATTTTGAAAGGTATCTGTTCGGCACATATATTCTTTTAATTTTTTGGAATGGTTTGATCGTGTACATCGCCGTATAACATGTTCGATATCAATGCTACTATCTATACCTAGCTTGCTATTGTAGAGTAGATGCATGTATTTCATTCGTTCAAAATACCGTCGCAATTGTAATGGTTCTAAATTAGCTTTTTTCACAAGTGCAGTTGCTGATGTACGCCAACTATATCAGTTATAGATCAATCGAGCTGCCTTTTTTTGGATGCTTTCGAGTTTGGCAATGTTTAATTGAGTGCACGGATCCCAGACTACAGAAGCGTATTCAAGAACGGGTCTGATAAAAGTTTTGAAGGCAAGGAGTTTTATCTCTTGTGTACAATTGCGCAGGGTTCTTCTCATGTAACCTAGTTTCGGCATAGCCTTTTTTGTAATGTATGAAACATGTTCATTCCATCTGAGATCTGAGGTGAGGATTACACCTAAGTATTTACAGCTTTTAACGGAAGATAAAGGGTGTCCATTGACGGAATAGGGAAATAGGAGGGGTTTTCTTTTGCGTGTAACTATGATTGTTACCGTTTTCTTCCTGTTTATTTTCATTTGCCACGTTGAGCACCAGTTTTCTATTTGAGCTAGCGAAAAGTTTAGTTGAGATTGGTCATTCGAGTTTTTCATTTCTTGATAAATAATACAATCATCAGCAAAAAGTTTTATTTTCACGGGTACTACACTAACAATATCATTAATAAAAACTAGGAAGAAAAGGGGCCCAAGGACAGATCCCTGTGGAACACCCGACTGGACAAACATATAGCTCGAGCACACTCCATCAATTCCCACACATTGGCCTCTACAGGAGAGATAAGCTGCTATCCATGCAAGCAATGTGTCGTTCTTGAGTATGGTTTGCAGTTTTAATAGCAACTTTGGGTGGGACACGCAGTCGAAAGCTTTTTCAAAATCTAAAAAATAATATCGATCTGGCTTTGTTTATCGAGTGCTGCTGCTAAATCATGCACTGTATCTATAAGTTGCGTGACCGTAGATACGCCCCTGCGGAAGCCGTGCTGTCGGGAATCGACTAAGTTGTGCTCCTCCAGGAAAGAAGATATGTGTTTGAAAATAATATGTTCCATTATTTTAGCGCTTGTGCTCAATAGAGAAATTGGTCTAGAGGATGCTAGAAGTGATTTGTTTTCCACTTTCGGTATGGGCGTAATGTTCGCATACTTCCAGTCAACTGGAAGCACTGCTTGAGATAGGGATATTCTAAAAATAACAGATAAGTATTTGGAGCACCACTCTGCGTACCTGTACAGGAAGGCGGTTGGGATCCCGTCAGTTCCGTGTGCCTTTTTTGTATCGATGTTCAGTAAAAGCGATAAGACGCCTTGTTCTGATATGCATACATCACTGATAGCGGAGTTACCATGGCATGCAAAATATGGTCTTTTGCCGTCATCAAATGTAAATATGGAACAGAAAAATTTGTTGAATGCGTTCGCAATATGGGACTTGTCAGTCACAGTCGCACCGTCGATACACATACTACAGAATTGGTCTTTTTTGTGTTTAAAATGCCGCCAGAACTTGGCAGGGGATGAGACAAGGAAAGTTTTCATGGTTACATGATGATAATTATATTTTGCTTTTCTTATGCATCCCTTCAGCTGAAGGTGCATGTCTGAAAGCTTGAGCATATTAGAAGGAGAGGGAGACTTCCTGATTTGTTTTCTAAGTCTTTTTGTTTTCCGCTTTAAGCGCACAATCTCTTTGGACATCCAGGGATTTGTGTTATGTACAATTTTTTGAGTACATGGTACGAAATCATTTATACACTTTAACACCAAACTCTTAAAGATTAACCATAAGCGGTTCACCTGACATGTCTCGGAAAGAGAGAGGAAGTTAGAAAAGGAGCCGTCCAACGCATCCAGAATGCCAACGTCATCGGCATGTGAAAAATTTGGAAAAGCACGTTTATGCTTCAAGCAGTTAGGAACAGTGTTTAGTTTGAAGGCTAAGCATATCATATTGTGGTCTGATATGCCTTCCACAATGTGCAGTTCTGGACCACGACGAAGTAGTCCATCGGATAAAAGAAATAAATCTAAAATGGACGCTGAGTCGTTCTGAATGCGTGTGGGCTGCTTTACAAGCTGGGTTAAACTATGGAAAAGAATTATGTCAACGAAGGGCTCTGCTGATTTGGACAGAGGTTCAGGAAATTCGCTTTCCCAGTCAATGGCCGGATTATTAAAATCGCCGCCGATTAAGATGTTGGGTGAGATTTTTTTTGCACTCAGAAAGGAAATCATTAAGTTTTTCGAAGAAGATATTATCGGAGTTAGGAGGCCTATAAAATGCTCCTATGATAAGGTTCAGTTGCCTTAAACAAATCTTAGCAACAACGCACTCAATTTCAGGTATGTCGGGCAACCTAACTACTTGCAATGATTCTTTAAACATTATTTCAACTCCGCCACCCCTAGAACTTCTGTCTTTACGGAGTATGCGGTATCTTGGTGGCGTTATTTCGAAATCGCCGACCTCAGGGTGTAACAAAGTTTCTGTTATGATTAAAATATGTGGCTTGTGTGCTATTGTTATGCTTTCTAGATCATCCAATTTATTTAGTACGCTCCGAGCATTCAGGTTCAAGCACTGAAAATGTAAGGGGGGGTCACTATTAGTTCATTGTGTCGGTGATTTCTTGCTGGGGTCTGGGCGTTTACCAACGGGGATTATTATATTTGCAGTGTCGTCCCATTCAAACAGCTTCACTTCACTTCACTTTAATACCTTAAAAACCCTCGTTAGAGGGTATTACATAAGGGGTGGGGCACACAGAAATGAAAAACTTAAAGACTAACAGATAAGTTGAAAGTTATACAAATATAAGATTATCACTAAGCAAGTACACGCGTGATTTCTTCGATGAACAATGATTGGCATGTGATAGCAGCAAGTTCACGGGGAAGGCCGTTCCAGTCGATCGCGGTCCCGGGGAAGAATGATGAAGAAAATGTAGCGGTGCGGGCGCGAGGTCGTGACACTTGCTGCTGATGGCCGGTGCGGAGGGAGATGCGTGGTGGTGGTGCGCAGATGTAGGGTTCCTGTCGTAGCTCAGAGTAAAAAAACTTGTGAAACAAACATAAACTAGCAATGTAGCGGCGATGAGCAAGGGTAGGTAGGCTGGACTGTGATTTGAGGGATGATATGCTGATATCAAAAGAATACGATGAATGAATGAATCTAGTTGCTCGGTTTTGAACTGCTTCAATTGAATTACAGAGATATGCTTGCTTTGGAGACCAGATGGGAGATGCGTATTCTAATTTTGATCGGACTAATGATTTGTATGCGAAGAGCTTGACATGCTGAGGTGCAGAGCGTAGGTGACGCTTTAAGAATCCTAGTGTTCTGTTGGCGGATGATATGATGTTTGAAATATGCGTATTCCATGTAAGATCATGACAAATATGAACACCAAGGTATTTGTATGATTGGACAAGATCGAGAGGAACGTTAGATATGCTGTATTGGAACAGAAGAGGGTAACGGCGACGATGGAACGACATATATTTGCATTTACTTGTGTTAAGTGTCATTAGCCATTCACTGCACCAGTCTTGTACATGAGTTAAATTGTTTTGAAGGGATTGTTGGTCAAAGGTGTTAGTGACTGTTCTGTAAATAACACAATCATCAGCAAACATCCGAATATGGCAATCTAATTTCTCAGGTAGGTCGTTAATATAAATTAGAAACAAGAGTGGCCCAAGGACGGATCCTTGGGGCACGCCTGAGGAGACTGGTAGGAGGTCAGACATTTGGTTATTGACAACGACTGATTGGAAGCGGTGAGTTAAGAATTCTTTTATCCATGCTAGTATGTCGGGATGCAAGTTTAGACGAGAGAGTTTCAGAAATAAGTGGTTATGAGGTACCTTGTCAAATGCTTTAGCGAAGTCGAGAAAAATTGCGTCAGTTTGGAGGTTAGCATCAAGATTGGCATGCAAGTCATGAACGTAAAGTGCTAGTTGACTTTCACATGAGTATCCTTTGCGAAATCCGTGCTGCGATGAGTGAAAAAAGTTATTTGAATCCAGAAAATGCATTGTTAAAGAATAAATGACGTGTTCCTTGAGTTTACATGGTATGCTGGTGAGTGATATGGGTCGGTAATTAAGTGGTGAATCTTTGTTACCCGACTTGTGGACCGGAACGACCTTCCCCACTTTCCAGTCATGGGGTATGACACCTGTAGAAAGAGACTGTGAAAACAGCAGGCATAAAAATTTGGCAGAAGTATGGTTAACGTTTTTTAGTACCTTGGTGTTGATTTCGTCAAAGCCGGCAGATGATGACAGTTTTAGTTTATCTATGAGACATGATATGCCGGCCTCAGAGAAAGTAACGGCTGGCATTAAACTTCTTTGGTCATTTGCTGTCATGAGGGGGGGTGGTTCCTGGTCATGAGTGAATACAGATGCGAAAGCAGAATTAAATATGTTAGCACACTCGACATCAGAAACAGCACGCCCGGAATCATCAGTTAAGGTAATAGTGCGCATAGATTGCGGATTTAAAAGCTGCCAGAATTTAGTCGGGTTATCTTTAAGTATGTTGGGAAGGTCAGTATGATAAAATGAGCGTTTAGCGTTTTTTCTGCGACCAGGTATGTCTTTTCGGCAGCGTAATATTTTTCCCATGCGAAGTCATTTCCAGTCTGTTTAGCACTGCGGAACAAGCGTTTCTTTTTGTTTTCTAGTCTTCCTAGAGCCTTGGTAAACCACGGTTTCTGTTTGGTTGCGCGGAAGCTGCATTTGGGAACATATTTGTTAGTAAGTTCGTTGATTTTATGAATAAACATCGACCAATTTTCGTGGATGGTTTGTTCCGGGAAAGAGTGCTGAAAAGATGGGAAATAAGCTTCCAACGCCCTGTTTATAGCCTCATAGTTACCTTTGTTATAAAGGGTGATTGTTTTTTTGGAAGTTTCTTTTATTGTTGGATTGAAGGTAAAAGACGCATGGATGACTTTGTGATCACTAATTTTCCGGAGATAAGTAATGGAGTTGAGGCATTCGGGGTGGCTAGATAGTATAAGGTCAAGAATGTTTGCGGTGTCTCCGGCGATGCGTGTAGGCTGGGTTACTAATTGAGTAAGATTAAAATTTAAGCACACATCCACAAACTCCTGTGATTCATGCTGTCTAAAAATAGGCTGATGAGGGTTATTCCAATCTATGTCAGGATAGTTAAAATCTCCAAAAAGGAGCACGCGTGCATTAGGGTGTTTTGTTGTAAGTTGGTTCAGAATGTTGTGCAGCTTTCGAGGGAATTCGGGGTTATTGTGGGGGGGGGGGGGCTATAGCAAACACCAATTAGTATAGACACTGGCGTGGCGCGACAAAGCAGCCATAATATTACGAGGTCAGATTGGATGTTAATGTGGGAACACTGTAGTTGATTGCTGGTAGCGATAAGGACGCCTCCTCCTCGGGGGACTTTGCGATCGGCACGGAAAAGGTTAAAATTAGGTAAGTTGCACAGAACTTCAGTGTCGCCCACATTATCGGTCAGCCAAGTCTCTGTCAGCACAAGCAGGTTAGAGCCTGTTGAAGATACAAGGCTGGATACACTATCGCACTTTGAAAGCAGACTGCGTATATTAGTATAGATAACCGAAAAAGAAATATTCTGTCGAGGGGAAGTATGGCGTAGATTAGATAAGTGACGATTGTGCGGTGAGCGCTATGCTATTTCTTTCACCATTTCGGTGGCAGCATCAAAAGTGTAGCGTTTTTTGCCGCGAAATAGGGTCTTGTACCGCAAAGAAAACGGTCCGGTTTCTGCTCTTGCAAATGCGACAAGATGTTTGCGGGCTTTTTGAACAGAGCGGGGAAAATCTTCTCCAATGCTATAGTTCGTGTCCTTCAGCATAGAACCTTTGGAAAGGATAGTTTCTTTGGTTTTGAAGGAGACGAATTTTGCTATAATTGGCCGTTGGCGGTCCTCATTATGGCGTCCCAAGCGATGAGCACGCTCTATCTGACTGGGCTCTAAGGTTAACTTTAACTTATTCTGACAGTGCTTAATTATTATTTCTTCAGATTCGATGAATGATTCGCGGGGATTGGAGTCTGAAAGGCCATAGAATATCAGGTTGTTGCGGCGTGATCTGTTTTCTGTGTCGTCTATTCGGGCCTCAAGGTTAGTAACAAGAGCTGCCGTCCCGGCGGCAATGGAATTGACGGATTCTAGATCAGATTTTAGGGTAGCAATGTCCTGAAAGAGGCTTTCCAGATCTGCTAGGCGTTTGCTCAGGTCGGAAATGGTTTGGTCGACAGAACGCATCTGACCTTTAAGGTCCTGTACATCCGCGATTATTTGGCCTTGACCGGCTTACAACTTCTTGAGTTCAGCAAGAATACTATCAAGTTTGTCCGGACCAGGGTTCATCTCAACATCTCCGGACAAAAGAAGAAGATATTTTACAACAGAAAAGCATTCACCAGCAATAGAAATGCAACACTGCAGGCTCGGAAGCTGTACCAGGCAACGGTCACTACATTTTTTAGAAAAGAGGCAGTATGATGGACTAACCTGCGTAGCGAAAACCAGTGGATGAGGAGGCTGCGACATGGCACAGCTACCGAGCCCACAGAGCGCGGGCGGAAGGCGGTGCTCTTTATATGTTGACAGGGTCGATGTTGTCGCTGGCGGTTGCGCTTGCCATCCGATGTCGAGGGTCCAGGAAGGGGGCGCTCTTTTCACCGATGCATCTGCGCTGCTCAAACCGAATGGTCCGTTGTACCCGACGCAGACCGGCTGCTCTGGGTCCGGTAGAACAAGCCACGAAGTGTCGAAGATGGCTGGGAAGATGTAGGCAAAGGCAGGCGCGAGCACCTGCGTAGCGAAAACCAGTGGATGAGGAGGCTGCGACATGGCACAGCTACCGAGCCCACCAATCTAACTTTCCTTCCAGTTTTCCTAATTTCCGACGTGCTGTCCCATAGTTTCTTCCTCTTCTGACGCGTCGCTGCCGAGAAATCTTCAGAAATCGGGATACCACTGTCTTTTAACTTAAAGCAATTCTGCATAATTCGGAACTTCTCGCGGTGATCGATAAGCTTTAGGATTATAGGTCGGGGTTTGTCCGGCTGTATTCGACCGATGCGATGTATCCGTTCAGTCAATGACACAGTTATGCCTAGCTTCTTTTTAAACACGCCCTCAACTACGCGCGAGGTAAGGTCTTCAGGTGTCTCCTCAGCCACCTCAGCAATGCCAAAAACAAGAACATTATTTCGTCTGGAACGGTTTTCCAAGTCGATAAGCTTGCTCTGGAGATACTGAAAACTTCTTTCAAGGCCAGAAACCCTTGTATCAACTTCGGTTATAGCTGAAGGTGTGGCTTCGACTTATTCTAGTTTTGCCTCAATTTCATCGAGCCTTTTCTGAATGTTCTTTTGGCCCTCAAGTATTTTAATCAGCATTTCTTCTGTCGTAGGCCCAGGGTTGGATTCTATGTCACCACATAGCATGAGCAAGGAGAACAGATTTTGAATTTTGCAAAAAATCACAAGAACACTGTGGGGGCACGTCAGCTGGATGAAACAACGATTACTGGTCCTTACAAAAGAAGTTTGACAACTAACCTGCACAAAAAGGTGAAACGGGTTTGACATGCTGACAGGTGGCCAGCTGGCGTGCCCACTGAAGATCTTCGGATGGGGCGGGCTTTTTATATCCTTCGCTGCCGATGTTGATGGGGCTGGACGCAGTGATGCCCAGTGGTCTTGGAAGAGCGGCCAATCTTGTGCGCAGTCTCCGTCGGGGCTAGGCGCAGCGTTGACAAAGCGTATCATATCCTGTGATGCCATGGACTTGGCTGTCGTGGCTAGCAGAAATATCTGCACCAAAATTTGAAACGGGTTTGACATGCTGACAGGTGGCCAGCTGGCGTGCACAGAAAAGCAAACAGCATAACAGGGTTGACAAAAACACATGTACGTTCAGAATTTTGAACCGGGAACAGGTTCGAGCCGGTTCGAATCGGAGCGGAATGTCGCTCCGGAGCCGAACACGCAACTGAACCCGATAAGCGTGAACCCCAACCCGAACCGAAGCCAAAAAAAAATCCGGTTCGACTCCCTGGTATAAACAAATTTGTGCCATTCCTGGCGCCGTTCGAAAACCGCGTGCACGCGAGGAGCGCAAAGCGACGTCCTTCAAAATACGATACTCCGTGGCGACATACCACTTGACAATCGCCGCATGAGAAATGACCCCAATTTGTTGCGCCACAGCTTCGAGGGTAATCGCGTTTTCTAAATTCTAAAAACTGATATGGCTATTGATAAAGGCCGGCTACAAATCTATAATTTCAATCAGACAAATTAGGTAACAGTTAATTGGGGTGCCAAGCGGGTGGAGGTCACTAGGATATCGGCGAGGACCGGAAAGCAGTTGGCATGTACAGAATTGTCTTATTCACGAAGAGCCCGAGGTGCCTGCTTTTGGTTTCATGTTGATATCAAGAGAGGTGTAATTGCCGGGGTTGCTTTTTCATCTTCACGTCGAACCAAATGCCCGAAGAGCGAATGCAGCGCAGGACCAAGTCTGGAGTGGAAGGCTGGGTACGGAATTGCGCGAAGAACGTGGTGGACTGAAAGAGGGAGCGACGACTAGTCGACGAGAGCCTCAGACTCAGGTTTGCCGTTTTTGGGGGCAGCCCAGGTTCGTAGTTGGCCAAAGTCCATCGCATCGCGTTGGGGACCGTTTAGATTCACATTCCCCAGGTGATCGAGAAAATAAAAAATTTGTTTGTTTGTTTTTAGGGAGAAAATGACGCAATAACTGTCACACATCTCGGTAGACACCCGAACTCGGTGGACATGGTGGACATTCGAGATTTTTCGGGTCGCGGAGGAGCTGTAAGGATTCTGGCGACAGCCCGTCTGGGTTAGCTGCGTAGTCGGCCAGGGACACCTGCCGCCGGGGTCCCTGCACGGCGATAGGGATCTTGGTTCCCACGGCCTGTCCCCGCTTGGGTTATTGGAATCGAGACGGAGGACTCTGCTGCCGTTTGTAAACAACACTGTTTCCGGAATATCGACCCATGCGGTACGGAGGCAGTTAGCGACCATTCTACTGTGCCGGCTCACCGGCGCCTCGCCCATTCGGACTTCCCGGAAGACGTGTCAGGCTTAACAGCCTGAGAACTATCGTTCAGACGCGAAGACAACGCTCTCTCTTAGGGAGCGATGGTCCAGCGGCACCCTCTCTCTCTCTGGCGAGACATGTGACGGGGCGTGTCCCTATGTGAAGTGGTGTGTGTGTGTGTGTGTGTGTGTGTGTGTGTGTGTGTGTGTGTGTGTGTGTGTGTGTGTGTGTGTGTGTGTGTGTGTGTGTGTGTGTGTGTGTGTGTGTGTGTGTGTGTGTGTGTGTGTGTGTGTGTGTGTGTGTGTGTGTGTGTGTGTGTGTGTGTGTGTGTGTGTGTGTGTGCGACAGCGCAAGTTTTAGGCAACGCCCAACCTGGCGAAGACCTCCTCGAACCTTTGGAATCCTAGGGACCGGACCCTTTTAAAACCGGACGACGAGTGCCGTGAAGAAGGAATCCTCGATCATCCTCAGATCTCAGATCCTCCGACCTTCCCCCATCACCCTTCAAGGATTTCCTAATTCTTGTAAATAATGTAATTAAACCCCCTGTACAGTTTCCTTCAGAACCAAGCCCGCCAACATTATTCGTAGAAGGGACCTGCGGCGCTGAGTCAGCTCACTCAAGGATCCCTCATCTCTAAAGACTTGTTGGAGCGGTAGGATGGACCGTGCGACATCGTGCTTTCTCATCCGGTAAGCGTTCCAGCATTTTCCTATAGGATTCGCCAGGCTTCAGTTTTTGAGAAAATAACCTAGAATCACTGGGAAGTGTATGTCAATTGAGAAAGAGTAATCTCACGACATTTTGCAGACAGAATTGCCAAAGCGGAGAAAGCGTTGTCATGGACCTTATGAAATTGTCAAAGTCGGACTTGCTGTTGTTATGCGAGGAACTGTCAACAGAAGCACAGGGCAAAATTACAAAACCTTAAATATGCAACACAATTCAAAAACACATAGAGGATTATCAGCTGGTAGATACGTGGAATTTGGTACGGGAGGAAAAAGCACATAAAGAGAAAGCCGATCAGGAGGAAAAAAGAAAAAGGGAAGCGGAATGGGAAAAAGAGAAGGAACGGCAAAAGTGGGAAGCTAAAAAAGATGAAAGAAATCTATAGCGATTGCAGCGTGAAAATGAAAATCGGAAGAGAGGCGACAGTACGAGACCCGAGTCTCCTGTGAGAGCAAGCGATGTACAATCATAAAGAATGAACAGATTCATGCAGCCCTATGAAAGTGGAAGGGACATAGGATTGTACCTGGGAAACTTTGAGAAAACTTCAGAAAGGGAGAACTTTGCTCGCAGTACATGGCCGCAACAGCTTCTGACACTCTTACCATGTGAAGTAGCTGAAGTCATAGCGAGACTTAGCACACAAGACGCTGCTGACTACGAAAAAGTCAAAGCCAGTCTGCTAAAAAGGTACCGGCTGTCCGCCGAAGCTCTCCGACCGCGCTCCAGGAGCACAATGAAAACCGATAGCGAGGCGCTATCCGGATTTCGCATATGGCCTAAAAACGAATCTGCTAGAGTGGCTAAAAGGAGTCGCGGTTTACGAAAGCCGAGACAAAATCCGGAGTGTTTTGCCTTGAGAAATTTTACCGAAGCATTCCCCAAGTGTTGGAACTGTGGGTTCAAAACAGGGAAAAAGTCGACACAGTTGAAAGGGCCGCTGAGCTAGCAGAGGAGTACGTTTCGAGCAGAAGGTTGAGCACTGAAGAGGCTGCGTCAAACGCTCGAAACGCGATGCGAGATAAAGGGCCTAGCAGAAAGACGCGAAGTGCTATAAGTTCGGAGCAAGCGGAGACAACGAAGGTAGCGCCAGAAAAGCGTGAAGAACAGGCAAAGAGACAGGGAGCTGACAAAGCCGCGAAAAAAGGGTTTGAGGCTAGTAGGCCATTTCGTTGCTACCACTGCAATGGTGTCGGGCACTTTGCAGCTAAGTGACAAAGCAACGTTTGGTGTTCTCGTGCGTCGAGGATAACGCCGAGAATCTAGAGCTCCTTAAGCCATACCTGCACGAGCTGCACGTTAACGGGAAACCGTGCAGGGTGCTTCGTGATAGCGCCGCGACGATGGACGTTGTCCACCCATCTTACGTGTCAGTGGACGATTTCACGGGAGAAGTCTCGTGGATAAAACAGGCAGCAGAAGAACACAGTGTATGCCTTCCCATAGCTAGAGTGAGAATTTTGTGGACCGTTTGGAGAGCTAATCACTGAGGGTGCAGTTTCGAAGGCCGTGCCACTTCAATATCCTTACCTCTTCCCGAATCGATCAGACCAATTGCTACGCGAGAGAGGCCAGAAGCTCGGAAGCGGGGAGATAAAAGCTTTGACAAGGTCGAAAACTGGTCACCTCGCATCTCACCTAAGCCAGATTCCCGAACCTCAGGTAGCCAGAGACGCACCAGCCAACATATCGTTGCAAACAAATGAGGAGTTAAGGGAACCAACGAGGAATGAAAGCCAGACAGCTGACCGAGCAGATGAGCGACAAGGGACTTCAACCACAAAGTCGGTAGAGGAGACAGAAAACGCTGAATGATCCGTTTTATCTCCAACATCGCGTAGTTATTATCGCCTTCTGCAGGTAAACAGGGAGTCCCTATAAAAGAACCGAAGCAGGACCCCACTTTGGAAAGACTGCACCTTACAGCTACAGAGGGCATCGCGAGACGCAACATAACGATGCATGAGAAGGGAGGCTTACTATACCAACACTACCAGGACAGAAAAGGCAAAACATTTGATCAGCTGGTCGTGCCCGGAAAATAGAGAGCGGACATTCTGAGTCTCTGCCACTGAAATCGCTGGGCAAGACATCTGGGAATCAATAAACCAAAGGAGCGGCTATTAGTGAAATATTATTGGCCGGATAGTTTCAAAGATGCAGAACGCTACGTAAAATCACGCGATGCGTGTCAGCGCGTGGGCAAGCCGGGAGAGACATGGAAGGCTCCACTGAAAATTGTTGCATTGATCTCGGAACCCTTCCGCCGGCTTGTAATAGACACAGTAGGCCCTTTGCCTAAACCAAATCAGGCTATAAGTGCTTTCTTACTATGATATGTCCCGCCACAAAATTTGCCGAAGCAATAAGGACTAGAGCTCCACAGAAATATAGTTGACGCCCTTTTGTCAGTGTTCGCGAGAATATGATTTCCGACCGAAATCCAAGCCGATCAGGCGACGGTCTTTACAAGCGCCTTGACGACCATGTTCCCAGAAAGATGCGGAATAAAACTGTTACACAGCTCGGTGTATCATCCGCAGTCCAACAGTGTAGAGAAATGGCATTCGGTGCTGTAGCGGGTGCTACAAGCTCTTTGTTATGAGCATACAGCAGACTGGGAGGATTGTCTGCCGGCCACATTTTTCGCTTTACGAACAGTCCCTCACGAAGGTTTGGGGTTTACACCAGCAGTACTCGTGTACGGAAGAGCCCTCCGCTCTCCCCTCCGAATGCTGAGAGAAATTTGGGAACGGACAGGAGAGAGCCAGACAGTTGTTGAGTACGTATTCCAACTACTGAACCGCCTTAACAACACGAGGGAATTAGTAAACCGAAATATGAAAGCTGCCCAGGAGGCCGCCAAGGTCTATTATGACAAAAGCGCGCGCCTTCGAGGTTTCAGCGCGGGCGATCTCGTTGATGATCATCCGGCCATCGAGAAAAAACAAGCTTGAAGTTCACTGGGATGGTCTAGTGGAAGTGTTGCAAAAACTTTCGGAGACGAATTACGCGCTAAGGGTTCCAGGCAGGCGAAGGCAGGTTAGAATCTATCACTGCAATCTGAAGAAGCCGTTCATGGAGCGCAGCGGGATAGTCAATCTGACTCTAAACGAACCAGAAGAGCTGGACAGCGAGAGTCAGGGTTGGAAGGGAGGTGCGGACGCTAGTGACAACGTGGAGAACATTCTGGCTCTCTCCGTGAATGCAGATTTCCTAAACGGTACCCAGGTCGACACGCTAAAGCAGTTGTTGAGCGAGTTCGCTGACCTATTTAGCAGTCGCCCGGTAAAGACATATCTCCTGATGCACGAAAACGAGCTCACATCAAATGAGCCGGTGTGGTCGAAACCCTACAGGGCATCACCGCGGCAAAAAGAAATAATGGACGTGGAAATTCAGCGCATGTTGGAGTTAGGGGTTGTAGCGCCAGCGGAAAGTGAATATACCTCACCGCTAACTCTTGTTGAGGCCCCAGGGAAAGATCCTCGTCCCTGCGTGGATTATATAAAGTTGAATGCGATCAACAGGGAACAGCTATACCCGAATCCCAATATAGATGAAATGATAGAAAGGGTGAGCAGCGCGAAATTCATTTCCACCCTCGATCACGTACGGGGATATTGGCAAGTACCCCTCTCAGAAAGCGCGAGCAGGTATGCCGCTTTCATCTCCCCAGCGGGCACCTTTCAACCCTTAATGCTTAGTTTTGGGTTGAAGAATGCCCCCTACAGCTTCTCGAAACTCGTGGACATCGTACTGAAAGACATGCAGTGCTTTGCACTCCCTTATTTAGGTGATGTCGTTATTTTTTCGGAAACCTGCCAAAAGCATCTAGAACACCTAAACACCGTGTTTTCCAGTTCACGACAGGCCGGACTGACACTGAATGCAGAAAAGTGTAGATTTGGTTGCGCTCTGGTGACGTACTTGGGCCACGTTGTGGGCAAGGGAACTAGGAGCCCATCCGAGTTAAAGATTGCCCCGATCGCAGCATTTCTGCAACCATGGACGAAAACGGACATTCGATCCTTTTTGGGATTAGTTGGGTACTACCAGCGATATATTCCTAGCTTCTCACAGCGGGCTAGTCCCTTAACTGACGCCTTGCGAAAGGGAGCACCTACAAACGGAAGTTGGGATAACCAAAAAGAAAACGCCTTCAAAAGCCTGAAGGAAGCACTCATGTCCCGACCCTTGCTCAGGACCCCTGACTATGGTAAAGAGTTTATAGTCCAGTGTGATGCCAGCGATAGAGGACTGGGTGCTGTATTAAGCCAACTTGGCTACGACCATGAAGGACACCCAATTCTGTACATCAGCCGCAAGATGAACAGTAGTGAGGAAGAGTACAGCGCTTCCGAAAAAGAGTGCGCGTATTTAGTTTGGGGAGCACAGAAGTCGTGTTACCTGTACGGAGCAAAGTTTGTATTTGAGACTGACCATTGCCCTTTAACGTGGCTGCGACAGATGTCCCCAAAAAATGGTCGCTTCCTCAGAAGGAGTCTGGCTCTCCAACAGTACAATTTCTCGGTGCGTTATAAGAAGGGGAAACTGCACGGAAATGCTGATGGCTTGAGCAGACTGATGTAAGCGGGTAAACTTAGAGGGATCTTCTCCTGTGTGAGTGATTATTTTTACTTTGTACCGAGCAATCCCGCAGTGGCAATTTAAAAAGGGGGTGTTTCGCCCTCTGTCGGCACAAAATTAACCCAAATTAAACACATTTTTTTTAAGTGTATTGTTGTCAATGGAAGAAGCCTGTTGATTATTTGGCGAATTCCGAGCGCTTGCGGGTGGGGCAGTGCTTTGCTGTTTGGAACGTACCACCTGTGCTTTCATTTGTTGGTGCTGCTTTGGGTTTTGCCTTGGGGGCGCTGATATTGCAATCCACGCGACCAACACGGACGCCATCTCATCTCTTCCTGCCCAGCGGTCGTCAGCGCTGGACATTCGAGATTTTTCGGGCCGCGGAGGAGTTGTAAGGATTGTGGCGACAGCCCGTCTGGGTTAGCTGCGTAGTCGGCCCGGGACACCTGCAGCCGGGGTCCCTGCATGGCGATAGGGATCTTGGTTCCACGGCCTGTCCCCGCTTGGGGTATTGGAATTGAGACGGAGGACTCTGCTGCCATTTGTAAACATTGTTCCCGGAATATCGACCCGTCCGGTACGGAGGCAGTTAGCGACCGCCAACCCGAGCAGGGGTGGCTCACCCATTCTACTGTGCCGGCTCACCGGCGCCTCGCCCATTCGGACTTCCCGGAAGACGTGTCCGGCTTGACAGCGTGAGAACTCTCCTTCGGACGCGTTGACAACGCTCTCTCTGAGGGGGCGATGGTCCAGCGGCACCCCCTCTCTCTCTGGCGAGACATGTTACGGGGCGTGTCCCTATGTGAAGTAGTGTGTGTACGACAGCGCAAGTTATAGGCCACGCCCAACCTGGCGAAGACCTCCTCGAACCTTGAGAATCCTAGGGACCGGACCCTTTTAAATCCGGATGAAGAGTGCCGTGAAGAAGGAATGCTCGATCATCCTCAGATCTTCTGAGATCCTCTGACCTTCCCCTATCACCCTCCAAGGGGTTCCGAAATCTTGTAGATAATGTAATTAAACCCCCTGTACAGTTTCCTGCATAACCAAGTCCGACATTATTCGTAGAAGGGACCTGTGGCGCTGAGAGAGTCAGCTCACTCAAGGACCCCCCATCTCTAACAACGTGCTGTCTTTAACTCTTGAAGTCAAAGGTGCTGTCTGCCGTCAGAATATCGGCGCGCAGTTGAATGCTTCCTATACGAGGCGCGTTAGCAAAGCAGCAAGGTTTCTTTAAACAGTCTTTGAAAAACAACAGAGAAAACTGCAGAGCGCTCGAGTTAGGTGAATGGACAGTGCGAAAAGTGAAAATATTTCACGGAGTTGTTAGCCATCGGATTTCTTATTACGCACTAAAAGGCTCCACGCGGAGTTAACACAAGATGCTTGCATGCGGCTTAATCGAGAACCTTAAGCATAAGTATGGAGTGCGGCATTTCAACGCTTTGAACGCGCATCTATTCGGAGCACAGTCTACTCCCGCCAAAGCTTACTTAAAACCGCCGTCGTACTCAGCAACAAGAACTAATGACGCGATCGTGATCGTGACACGATGACAGATTGCTGCCCGAGATGGCACTCCTCCGACGAATACATGTTAACATTTCCTTGGCGTACACAAGAAATACTTACGTCGTAAGTTGTAAATGTTAGAGCGGTCATGAGAAATGGATGGAATTGTAGTGATCCGTGCCACAAGCCTGCAAAAGCAAGTCTGAGATGTTTAGACATTGTCACAAAATCGAAATGACACGAATTGATTGAGACTTCTTGCCAAGCTGAAAACCGAGGGTGCATCGTATTGGATCATGCGACTGTCGACAGCTCCGTAACGTTCACACAGTCCAGGCTGCTGGTGTAGCCGGGGTGAGCACTGCACCCAAAGGCGGCTGCATGACCGGGGCACAGCTTCAGAGCCGAGTTCATCATGTTCCCTACACGCTCTTGAACATTCCACATGAAATAGTCATAGCGCAGGTAGAAGAACTCGGCCTTGGACATCAGGTGCAGGCTCCAAGCTGTCTTTTGTTCGTACCAGTCGGCTGCCGCTGGGTCAGTGGACGACAGGGAGGGCAACACCCCCACCGCTTCCAGTGCGATGTCCAGGCTCATGGGAGTAATGGCAAACACTGGCACTTGGAACTGGCTCAACCCCGGCAGAGAGCTCTCGACGCAGCGGCTGCAATGGAGCGCCCAAGAAGAGTGCGATGCCTGTCACTGCATCGGCGCGTCAATTAAATCTACGTACTAAGGAACTGCTAAGGATAGAGCTAGACGCCTCTATGGGTATTCTTTTTCACGCAGCTAGCTCGCTAGTTACGCGTATATAAGTCCAGCTTTCTCGGTCAATAATCTTGAAAATTGAAAATTGTAAGACACTGTTCTGGAAATAGTCAAGGTAATGGTCCATTATTCTGATATATAGCCAAATCTTTCTTGTAAAGATTTCCAGGGATTGCGTCGAACAGTTTATACTTCCGTAGGAAACCCATGCGGAACGTTTTCGGCGATAATAAAAACGTGAATAGAAAAAAATGCAAAACTGCTGTAGATTGATCTGCGGATATATTGATTGCAATAGTGAAATCTTAGATTATATGAAAACATTGCGGTCATAAATGGTGTCCCGCTCAAAAATGCTTTTCTACACAATTGCTGGGTATGCAAGATTCACATCACACCAATAAATGACCTGTCATGAGCCTTCTGTATTCTACACCCTGCCTACGTCTATTCCTGTTCCTTAACTAAAATATATAATGATCAATTGGTGTTTCGTTAGCTCTTTGTTTTAATTTTCTTCAGAAGGAGTTTGAAACAAAAGACCCATGGTGTCCCGCTCAAAAATGCTTTTCTACACAATTGCTGGGTATGCAAGATTCACATCACACCAATAAATGACCTGTCATGAGCCTTCTGTATTCTACGCCCTGCCTACGTCTATTCCTGTTCCTTAACTAAAATATATAATGATCAATTGGTGTTTCGTTAGCTCTTTGTTTTAATTTTCTTCAGAAGGAGTTTGAAACAAAAAACCATAGGTGCACAGTAGCGAGAAAATGCATATTCTGCTCTAGTAATAAATTTAGGGGTGAGCGAATACCAGCGATTTTCAAATAGAGAACCTAATATCCTACTATTCCATTCTCTCAACGAATCAAGTAGTGCCTATTCAAAATCATTCTGGACGAATGGAATACGTTCAGAAGTTTTTGGATAATTTTTTAATGGCAGACACGTAGTTCGAATCAGACATGCCCCACTCCAAAGAGGGCCCGTTACGACGAGTAAAAGAACTGACGCGACTGATCCGCGCGTTCAGTGACGCGATGCGGTCCGTGTCAGTGGCGGCGTTCCTGAAGCTCAAATATGTGGTCTCCAAGACTCAACTGCAAGGCGGGGTTCAGTCAGGCTCAGCAAACCCGGTATTTCATGCCTGCATCGGTTGCCATGTCTCACAATTCTCGTCCCTATCATCTACACAGATATTGCACTTGACTACTCGCCTGATCCGTCAGTAGCAAAATGTTAGTTTCCAAGGCGCATGACATGACGGTCACAGAGCTAATATGCTGGCCACGCGGTCATAATGGAGACCACTGTTGCGTCTTTCGACAGCTGCCTATTTAACTCCATTAGTAACAACCCTGCCGCTAGCTTTTCGTTGTTTCGCACGGTTATTGGTTTTGTGCCAATATTCGCAGCAGTAGCGAATAATTATAGAATTTTTCGATTATTATTCGATTCAGTCCATTCATCGATTATTATAAAATTCGGCTGATACCGACACCATTCATATTCGATCCGGTTTTCAAAAAGTGCTATTCGCACACCCATACATAAGATGTTTCAGGTTTGTTTGCCATTTCCGAGCTCGCGTCAATTACCACAGAAAATTTGCCAAGCGACAAGGTACGACCTCAGACCGGTCGAAGGAGCACATGTCTAGACACTTTTCACACTAAATTCTTATCAGAAAAAAGGGCTAACCTTTCTTATAACACTGCTCTGCAAAGAAAGTACTTATTACGACACAGATTTCAAATCGCCTGTATTGTAAGATGGTCTGACGTGTCTGCGATGACCACATTTCGCCGCTTAAAACTTTGAGCCATATCGTAGCTGCCATTCGGCTGCCTAGGCTGGATGCGTCAGCAAGAAAAGGATCGGTGTTGTTGCCACTTAGTAAACCGAACATGGAGGCTGGCACGTAAAGGGCAGTGCCGTTCACGTACACCACCTCGCTCCTTGCTTCGTAATGGAAGCCGCCTCTGATTACTACACTGCCACGCCGCGACTTCTCTGTCCATACGTCGAACTCGAAGCTCAACGCCCGGAAGTAGTTCCGTAGAAAGCCTTGAGTGGACAGGATTGGAGAGGCAACGTCCCGAAGGATGAGGTCGATGGGCAGCAGCCGGGAAATATTTGCGATTATAGCATCGAACTTTGCTGTGTCGTTGCCGCCTTTCATGATTTTGGGAAGAGGTGCGTAGGTAGTGAATGTGTGCCTACTGGATTCAAAAGCGTTTCAGAGCTGGACATTCTTCTTTTCACTTGTGAGCAACGCGACGAACGTTCAGCGCCAGAGCTCTTGGAATTCAGTTCCGTGACTGTTGCAAATGGAGGCGGCGCGCATCGAGGGTAAGGTCACCACAGTGAACAGATGCATCAAAGAAATGGCTTCCAGCGCGACGGTCATTATCATGTGACACAAGGAGAAAGGCTGGCTGGAGGTGTTCCACATGAGTCGAATTTCTTGGAGGGTGACCTCCTTCGCCGCTGCGTATATAGGTGTCCCTGTGTCCAGGTCTATTGAAAACTCTTGAAGAATGGCTTTCAGCTGGGAAATGTCGAGGCCATTGAAGGCGTCGCGGAGTTCTTCTGGAGTGACTTCAGCTTTGGAGGCCGCAACGGAACCGCCCGGGAGGCGCCGATCCCAATCTTCAATCTGCTCGAGTGTATAGTTGGTGCCGAAGTGAGCGTTGAAGACCGAGAAAGCAACGCCGAAACAAGTTTCCACGCAGGAATGCCTGCAATTCTCCAAACGCATGTGGCTCCTGGAGATTGTGATGGGCGTTCCAGGTTCGTACTCGACGGCTGTGAAGAAAGCAAGATTATAGCGGTGCTGTAAGTCTAGGGCGAAGCGAAGCAAGTTGCGGAGCTCGTGGTAGTCTTGGAGTTTGAGATTTCGAGAAGAGCAGCCACAGCGTCTTTGACAAGCAATTCTGGTTTCAATATATCTCTCACGCGTAATGTGTAGCAGTGGTGAAGGGCGGTAGCCGGAGGTAAGTCGTGCAGATTTGTGCCCCTGACCACGTTTCCCCGGATGCTCTCCTGCGATAGGAATAAAGCACTAATATAAGGGCAGCTCTTGGCACGCCATCAAAGTAGATAGTATTCACAGCAAAAAATTTAGGCAGCTGGAGAATACAGTTAATGCCATGATCCGCTTTGCAAAACAAATACATTTTCTGTTAGCTTAAGCAGTAGGAAAATACGGTGTTTAATTTATAGTTTCAGCCATGCTAATATCCGGTCTAATATAGAGACATACTTTCCTTCGAATTTATCCACCGGCGGACAGAATATAGCAGGCGCATTTAACAGGTACTTCTCCAGTGTGATTAGCAGCAATAACTTACAAGTAGATTTGCGCATTTTGCGGTACAGCATTAGCGAATCAGCGTATCTGTCTAATTTCTAAGGAGATAAGAACTCTTGTTTTCAGCTTTAAAATATAATAAATCACCTTGAATTAACGAGATCATCAGCAACGGCTTGCCCAGAACCATGATTACACTCGAGATGTTTTCATAGCATTGCTAGATCCCATAAATTCATGTGGTGATATTTTCGTCAGACTGAAAACAGCAATAGTTACAACCCTTCATAAAAGCGAAGCATGTAATGAGATTGAAAACTTTCCTGCAATTTCAATTCTGAATTTTACAGCTCAAATCAATGAATAACATTTCTTGTCGACGCCGTCATGCTTTCGGGAGAACCGCAGTATATCTTTCACCTGGTCAGTACGGATTCTGTAAGGGGAGAAGCAATAGATTGCGTTGATTGCGCTGCTGGTTGTGTTGACTTATATGTTGATTGCGTGCTATTTCTCGATAATAGCAAGGCCTTCGGTAGTGTACATCGTATTATGTGGTTAAATAAGCTTTTTTCCTTAGATTTCTGGGTGCTTTCTCGAAGAAGCAAATTTGCTTCAAGTTAGGCGTCAGCATGTTACAGTTCGACAGCTTCATAGCACTTTCTTGGTAATACTTGAGTGCATATTGTTTAATACCTAATCCGTTATTGTTCAGTAGTTATGCAAATGACTCCAAAGCGTGATGCTTGTTTCTCTTTATCAATACGTCAAAGATGCTTTGATTTTAACTTTTCGTAATATTTCCCACGATGCAATTCTTCTCTCAGTATGCGGCCACAGAAGCTAGGGACTGATTTCGAAATAAGTTTTTGGCATAAATTTATCGAAGACGCCATTATTCTGCTTCTATAATTCCCTGAAGAAAGTGAGCTTGGCTATCCTCTAGTTTTGCATTGTTAAGATTGTAGTATGTCTTGCTCTTCTAAGCCTCTACAGAATTCATCTGTAGTAAGGTACCTAGGCTTATATCCTGACAGCGACCATTCTTGGAAAGACCACCTTGCATGCGTTTCTAGGGAGCCTCGCGCCGCATTGTGTCTGTTGCACAATATAAGGTATTGCACGATTTTGCCGGTAAGGAATGCGGTAACTCACGCCTTTGGCTGCATTATGGGGTAAGTGTTTACGGGCATTGTGCAGTTCACTGGCACAAAAAAATGAGCGCTATATTGCAATTCCCCTAAAAAAACATGATTTAAGCTTGAATACTGGTCAATTGTAAGACATAGTTGTACCGGAACGAGACACCAAGAGAAGAGGTTATGTCTGAAATACACCAATTAGTCCACATGGTTACCTTGTTGCTGGTCAAGTGTTTAGGGGAATCCGCCAAGGTGGACTACATTTGTTATAAGCGAGTAATTACTCACTGGCATTCACCCAATCGCAACCGTACGGGTGCAAAGGAAAGCTACACAACTTTCTCAGAAACTTCGCAGTTAAAGATAAATTCTTCCTTGTCCAGGGTTCCAACCCGGGACCACTGCTTCACCGAATCAGTCGGGATACCAAATGAGCTCACCGAGATTCAAGATAATTGATCATTCACCCGAAGTGGTCACGGCTGTCGAACCCCGAAACAGGAGAAATTTTTCTTTAACTACGAAGTGACTGAGAAAGCTGTATAGCTTTCCTTTATACCCGTGAGGGTACGCTTGGGCTGACGCCAATGAGTAATTACTCAATTATCGCAAGCTTGAATACGTAGGCCTACCGTTCAGGAATCCTTCGATGCCGAATTTCAGTAACCTTTTGATTCAGATGGTTGTTATAAAACACACCTAGCCCCGGAAACTGGTAGGTTCGTACGTTTCCTCGCATTGCTAAAGGGGTTGAGACACCAAATTTTTGTTTGGTGTGTACTTTGTGTCAAACGTTGCGTTTTGCCCCAGGACGTGTGATACACGCTGCGCGATTCATATATGCGCGGTAAATAATTTTTATTGCATTATTTATACTGAGCGATTTCGGTTTCGGTTTCTGAGCGCCGGGGTGTGCTGCGACGTCACGATCAGGGAAGAAAAGCAACCCTGGGCACATGGGCCCCAAAAGTTGTGAAGCACGTATTGCCGCGTCGTCTGCTCTCGTACACCTGATGTGGATAGCAGCGCCTTTCGAAATCATAAGCCGACATACTTGGTCGGTACTGCGAATCTGAGATATGCTAATAACAACCAAGCCAGCGAGGTGCGACATTGAGTCCTGAAACCAAGCGGCTCGCTTCGGGCGATCTCAATCGCCATACCGAGTATGTCAACGTGGTTTCAGCGTTCTATTTCGCTTTGCACGCCGACGCCGATGCTCGGCGGACGTCTGTGTCAGTGGCCCGTAGCTGACCCTGGTCACATTACAGCGACACGATGACTCACTTTTCCTAGCGACCAATACCCGTCTCTGTCCTCACTTCGCGCCGCCCGCGCAGCCGCGCTGCAAGACTGCTCGGGGTCCCATGGCTGCTGATCACGATATCTGCTGCTTGTTTAATAGACAGACCATGTATTCGGTACATGAATGCTTCCAGAAAATTGTACAGGGTTCAGAATAAACCGCACGGGTACGTAACGCCTCCAGGAATGCGACCATGACAACGACTGCATCTGGGAGCTATATACTTTTTTTTACATATCTGCATCTGTATACAGGCAGCAATTGCGCGTTAGTTCGGCAGGAATTGCAAGCTGCGTTTCACTTAGGTTAAACAAGCCCATCTCTTTTGCGCCGGTTGCGGGTTTACTTGCTTGCGTAGTGCGGTAACTTTGCTACAATCGCCGAAGAATGCGAGCGCCAGCCTGTGGAATGCTTCATAGCCAGGTTGTTGACGTTGACAACGCGTAGGACCGGCGTTTCTGACTCGTTGTAGCTGCTTTCTTGCTTTTTCGGATGATTCCAGTACTTGAACTTAAATTGGTTTATCTAGAGGCATGTTCGTCACCCATTTCAGATAAACAGAATGGCTTAATTTGTTGCCCTCAAACGACACCTACGTAGTTGCCGCTGCGTGCGCCTGAAGCATTGACCGACAGAGCTGGGTCACATCGGCTAGCAGAGAAGCTTTCCGCTTGATGTATTTGCGTCCTAAGATGTAAAGAATCCTCGATTTGAGGTCACTGTTGTCAAAACCACGCTCGATGACCATATGTATCCACTAAAACGTGTGAACTCGCTCTCCGCAATCTCTTACATTGCATGATGAAATGAACGGCTGCGCAAATCAGGACACAGACAAGAAAGAGCCACCGCATGCGCACATGAGCATATGAAGGACTTGAACACATAACAGGGCCCACTGTACAAGAAAGGTACTTCAGAATAACGGCCTGAGGGGCGAGTTGGTGCATGATGAAATGAACGGCTGCGCAAATCAGGACACAGGCAAGAAAGAGACACCACATTGCACGTACGAACCCGGCGGACTCGCTAGGCCTATTCGGACTGCAGCCAAGCCGAAGGGTGAACATATAAAATGTAGTCGCTCGTTTGGCTTATTAATATTAGGCAGAAACTGTAAACAAGAGAGCCATCGTCTCGTCTACGTGAAGGCTTCGCTCGGGCGCCGATATAAGGTGCTGGCTGGTGTGTAAGCAACGGCTTATATGCCGATCTGCATACCGACCACTGAGTCACCGAAGAAGCGCCTCGCCGATGTCGCGCGTCACCGTTCATAGTGCGTCATGTTACTGCGGTGTGATGTCACTGCTATTCACTGGTATCGTTCTCAGGGTTCTACGTCACCACCTATAGCGCTAGCGATGGGCATCCATCGTGAGAAAGAGCACTTAGAGACCCTTTGGAGCTCTATTAAAATATATTTCAAGCGATTGTTGCATCCAATACTTCTCCATAGATGAGCTTACATACACAGGAAGCCTATAACAAGCTTACTACAGCCTCAAAATTTAATGACCCAACCCCTTTAAGTTTTTGAAAACAAAAACATTTTCGAAGGCTACGATGGCCTGGCATGGTATGGATGCCAAGGTATGGTACAAGAACTCGCGCTAAGGATGTTTCAAATTAGTTTACTGTAATTTACCCCGAGCACCTACTGCACAAATGCTAAATACAAGTTAAAGGTACTCCTAAGGCGTCTCAGTTATTAAATTCTTAACGTTAGCATTGCGTTTTGGTCGCCTGTGTAGCTCGTGATCCTAGATGTGGAATCAGCTGAGTAGCACGGCAGCCTGACTGGTTGTGCATTGGCTAATGTTCTTTCGACCATTTTGTCGAGGCCCATCGCTCCTCCTGTGTTCCACTTTGTTTTGTTATGCCGAAGGCAAAATGTTTTGCACAGACACTTTGCAGTTTTTAATATTTTTTTCTCATGTGCACTGATTTCTTCTGTGTTGTGTGCCGTGTATGATTTTGCAGCAGCCAGGCGCTACCATTCAAGCCACGAATGGCACTGGCAGACCTGTAATATTGTTTTCGTTAGTCGTCATAAAATTATTATTATTATTAATATTATTATTATTATTATTACTATTATTATTATTATTATTATTATTATTATTATTATTATTATTATTATTATTATTATTATTATTATTATTATTATTATTATTATTATTATTATTATTATTATTATTATTAAGCAAGACGACCTGATGTATTGGGTGCTGCTTGTTCGCCGTGGTAAAGATCACGCTCTCCCCTTCTTTTTTCTAGTTTCACGCGAGGCCCTCGGCAAAGTGCCACGCGCCTTGCAGCAACCTGCAGCAAAACTTCTTAGCGCTACCGCAACATTTCGTTCGTGTTTCTGACTATTTGGTTGATGTATTCTTTGCCTAATAATAACTGAACACATCAAAAAATGTAAAAAATGTAAAACGTGGGGTTTAAACATCCAAAGCGACACATTTCGGTGAGCGACGCCACACTAGAAGAGTACAGATTAATTAATGTGTTCTGGGGTTAATTCAGATCAAACAGCACATGGGCGTTTCTGTATTACGCCTCTATTGGAATGCGGCCGCTGCGGTTGTAATCAAACCCGAGAGCTTTAGATCTGCAACCCAACGATAAATGCACTGCTTCACTTCGGCGGGTCAATAACTGAACACTATTGACTGCCAATTCCTTGTAAGCTTGGAGCGGAAGAATGTGGTGTTGCCTGCCGACCTTGCGTCACTTGGCAATGAATATTCAAGTTTTAAAAATTTCGCGACTTTATCTAACGATGAGATTGCCGCGTTAAAAGAAACGCTCTTAACGCAATCCATTTATCTGATTAAACTTGAGAACGGCCCCTATAGATGCCCGGAACTCGTCCGATTTTCATCAGATTCTTTTTCTCTCAGGCCGTTCGTTTCTATTTATAGCGACAGAAACTGCGTTTTTACTACCACAGCCGTGCTAGTGGCGATAAGCAAAATAGCATCGTTGGCAGACGATAGCAAAGGAGTGAAACCGGCAAATCCAAAAGCGGCGCCCGCTGCCGAACTTCCCTCTCTCCCTGCACCCTTCAGAAGGATCCAGCGAACAGAAGCACATAAGAGAATCCAGCCGCCCGACCAAATACTCTCCCTCCCCTTACTCTCTGCCCAACATCACCATCATGATCATTACATCGACAGGTGGCAGCGTGCGAGAGCAAAGGAGTAGCAGCTCCACTCTTCAGAAGCCCCACCCTTCAATGATCTCCCAACTTCGCCTCTACCATTGTGAAGCCCATGAAAAGAAGCAAAGAAGCCCCCCTCCCTCCCACCCACTCATCCTTAGGCGGAGGAAGGAACACCATCCGCGTCTCAAAGCTTTTACCTCGGCTGCAAATATCACGAACGATTCCATACACGCCTCGCGCAGTCTCGCCTCGCGCAGTCTTCTATACCTTTATCTCACGCACCCGGATCAATCTCCAACGCGCTCCGGGCCCTGTGCTGAGACCGTGCATAAGATACAGAAGTAATCAAGCGTATTAAATTCATAGCTTTACAGTTAATCGTATTCTACATGTGCGCACATGTGTGCATATGATTGCTTAGTTATCTAACGTCAGTATTTTCAACAACGAATACATCTCTTGTCTTTACCTTGCTATGCCTGGTCTGTGCTTTCTTAAACTGATATATTAGTTCATTCGCGTAACACGCTGCTAGCGTGATAACCTCATCTTCGCAAGCAGCATCTGTCTCGAACATCATGCATTTCATGACTAGCCCGACACTTGTAAGCCTTTGAGACGCTCTTGACTTTAATCGTTTCAACCGACTAGCAAGCCAGTTACGATGAGGAACCCTTTTCTGCAGTGTGGGCTGGTGAGAGGTACAGCTGGACAGCTTCAACTCTGACTTCTTCACTGTTCTTGTGCCGCTCATAAGAGAGGACAGGAAAACATTTATTGTCCAACAGAGAGAGAGAGTGGCTAGGGGGCGACCCGCCTAGACGATGGCTCAGAGGACTTGACGGCTCTAATCTTCTCGGAAGACGTGATTCCGGGGCTCGCATGTAAGTCGCTCTTTTCCAATATGTTCCATACAGCGAGCACGGTAATGTTTGGTCTGTTCCAGGGTGACCCTCCCCTCGATAAAACACTCGTGTGTTTCCCAATCCTCCAAAACGCAGTGGCGCTGAGCCCGTAGTCGGGTTATCCCAATTTGAACCCTTGCACTCTCCTGTCCGAGGAGATTGAGCTTGAGTTTGAGGTCGCACATTGGGAGCCCCCACTAGTTCAGTCTGCTCGTGTCCAGCATTCTCGGGCAAACATTTTGAAAATCGAAAAATTTTAACACACTCTTGTGGAAATATTAAAATTAGTGCGCCATTCTTCTGATATCGTTTAACGTGTTTCCATCGACCGCATCGAACAGTTAAGAATGCCATAGAAAGCCCATGGGGAATGCCTTTGATGATTGCAAAGAAGTCAATAAAAAAATATATGCAAGACCACCATCGGGTGATCTGCGGATATCTTGATTTCTATTGGGAAATATTACTGTGAAACATTATTGTGAAATAAGGGCCACTCGATGGGGCTATAACACTTCGCACTGTTGTCGACGGAAATAAAGTTTATCCCCCTTGTCCTCGAACACGCAAGCGGATAAGAAGAAGGAATTCAGCCACCAGAAAACGTTGAGAACGAGAAGAAAAAAAAGGAGTTCATCACCTCCTGATGTACGCAAAGTTTTGTGTCAAGGCGTAGTTTGTTACCACGTCCTGAAATCTGCCCCAGCTCGACCATTACAAGCTATGGGTAAGAAAACGTTTTTTCCTCGTGCCGGATTTGAAATACCCTACATCACGGAGCACTTATAGGTTCAAACAGGATCTCCATATATTTCTTAACTGCATTATAGTATTTTATTATCCAATGAACTGGCGGCGTTTGCGCTCCGAAAATAAAGACATCGAGGCTTTCTTGCATGGCACGAAAATTCGTAAAAGAAGCCCAGGATAAATGCTGCGGGGCACAAAATTATCAGGGCAGTTAAAAACAGACAAGTAGCTCCCTCGTGAACCAAGGCCATGGCGTGATATAACCGCAGGCATTATAACTCCTGACAAAGTTTACACCGGCTCAGTGGACTCAGAAACAAAACTTCGCGAGAATTTTTCAACCCACGCATCCTACAATGAAACCCAAGCCGCGAGATGATGAATGCACTCTCTAAATGGCTAGCTATATAAGTATGGAGAAAATTTGGGAAGGGCCACTGCCACTAATGCCCAGCAATAGTAAGAAGTATTCAGCCCTCATGTTTTGCTTTTGATCCTTATAACGAAACCCTGACGGCACCCACAACGACCAAATGATTTTGAAAGATGATGGCGTCAGTTTCCTTCTCCTATCCCAGGGAGGCTCAGAACTTCAGGAGCATCTTAAGCCCCCCCCCCCCCCCCCCTGCAATATTTAAACCTAACCTCGAGATCGTAGCCTGAAGGCTTTCCACGAAGGCTGTGTATTTGGCAGTTTCACGTTAGTTCCGATTTCTGAGGTTTAACAGGTTCGAGCAGATATGCGTATGTCCGCAAATAGGAAGATATGGCTTCAGCAAGTACTAGATGCAACCATGAAAGTGAATACTACTTTAATTTCACGTAAAAAAACGATAATGACCCTGAAACCAGGTTCAGTCGCCTCAATCTATCAAAGTCATCGCAGAAGGAAGTAGTGGAGGAAGGTGGATGTTGAAGAAGCAATGGTCCGAAACAATCTGGTCAGCGAGTTTTGAAACACGCCCCTCCGCCAGACCCCTGTCAGCAACAGGAGCGCCTTTTGAAGCGAAAGCTTCACTATGCTAGGTAAAGCCAACATGCGGTCGACCATGATGTCGCACCAATTGACCTTTAACCTTTGCCCTTTCAATACGCCGGTAGAGGGTGCTATAATAGTCACGTGACAATCGCGTGATGTCCCGCGATTGATACTGCCGTTGTGACGTCAGTCTTGGGGGGAATATAGAGACGGCAGTGTTCATTGAAAAACCATCTCCTCGCGATCAACCATTAATTTAACTGCCACCTGCCATGGTGGCACAGTGGGCGCGCTGCCTATCCAGTGTGCAGAACACGCTCAACGTTAAACGCCAAGCCGCGTCTTGTTTCCCAGTACACCACAGCTTTCGCTCTCTAACCATGTTCAGCAGTAGTTAAACCGCAGCTAGTTTTCTTTACAGCTCCAGCTAAGCTGCTCCAAGCACTTACAGTTTTGTCAAGGAAGAGCGTAGCTTCAAAGCCTAACGGCGTTACTAGTGCTACCATCTGCGCCATAAGCACCTACTGCAAGTGACGCTGTTTCCCGAGAGCATGTTAAATGGGGCTCGCCATAATATCTTTGGTAACGTCTTCTTTCACGACTCCTTCTTTGATAGCGTTCTTGGAGACGTGCGCGAAGAAATCATTGCAGGGTGAATGTTGCCTGTCTATGACGGCGAACAGCACGGCAGCTTCTTCGGGACAGCAGAAGTGATTCTGGGTAGTGTTCTCTCTGCCAGGTCTCGTAGGCAGGTTGAGAACCACCCAGACGAGCGCGCAGGCGACCACAGCCACGAACATCATGCCAAAGGCCGTGGGAATCGCACGTGCTCTTGATCGTGGAGCTCGTCGCGGCGAAGGAGGAACCGCGAGTTCATCGCCAACGGGAGACACCGCTACAACGGACGCGCTTCGAGCTGCCATGTTCTTCTTCTGCCAAATCACGCGTGGGCTTACGCGTGACACCCGTGGCAGAGGGTCGGCATTGTTTGAGACATTTCGAGAGACAAGCTACGCTCAATTCAAACTGATGTAGCTGAAATAAAAATTTTAGTTCATTCATTTATGACTTGAAGGTGAAACAACTGAAATTCAGTCCGTATATTTATGACTCGAAGGTACAATAAACAGCGGGAGCCGCATCACACTTGTTGTAGGCTAGGGCTGGACTTCCGAAGGAATAAACCGTGTCATCGATTTTTTCGAACGGCACGTAGTATGTGATGACTTGCACTTATCTCTCGGCTTTCTTTTAATACAGACAAGATTTAAGCAGTACGTCATACAAAGGCGCGTTACTTATTAACTACCTGACCCACTGACGTGAAGATGACAAGGAAGTTATATACTTGCTGGTATCCCCGTGTTTTAACAGCGTTCAGGTGAATAGCCGCCCGATTCTTGGCCGATCCCCCAGGGTGGGTATGTGCCATCCTTTGATACGCTAACAACAACAACAACTTCAGAAGTACCTGTACGCCGAAGAATACTTTATTGAGCAGTTC
This sequence comes from Amblyomma americanum, assembly GCF_052857255.1. Classification (NCBI taxonomy): domain Eukaryota; kingdom Metazoa; phylum Arthropoda; class Arachnida; order Ixodida; family Ixodidae; genus Amblyomma; species Amblyomma americanum. The sequence goes on along the minus strand of NC_135497.1, from coordinate 18,456,210 downwards.
ACGCGCTATCAGAGATTCTGTGTCATGGATCCTTGTGTTTTTTCACTATTGTGTAGCTTTAGAGCTTTGCCTCAGAAGCACATCACAATGCACATTAAGGTTAGCAAACCCTCACCGTCATGCAGACAAGGAAAACGGCAGTTCTCTCGAGGCCCGGCTCAAAAGTGGGCTGTTGTTTCGCTGAAAAGGCAGTTCGTTTACTGGGAGGCTTGAATGTGAAAAGTTGCGCGACGCCAAGTCGATGACAACAGGACAACATGACGGATGTTGATAGCTTGATGTAATGATGGCAATATACAGGCAATAATAATGGCAATAATAATAATGTCAATATAAACGCACTCATAGACGAGGAGTGGAGTATTTAGGTAATTTTATGCTCCAGGCCTAACGCGAGCACTCCTGCCCGTGGCACTGCCCGCTTCGTTTTCTTCCAGTCCGTGCTTGTCAATGGTGCAATGGACCACTCACATCAGTGCTTAGAAAGTCAGATTTGGTTACAATATACCCAAAATATGCGTTAAAGATTCTCACTTAATGAAATTTTTAAATCTAGCAGTTTTGAGGATTTAACGAAGGTTTCAATCAAAAGTGGTTTTTATACCACAAGATGTAGCCTCAGTCAGTTAAAATTTTCACGGTTGGCATCAGGCTAGTAAAGTGAAGTTGGAAATATCAGGCTGGTAATACACGCAAACAATAAACACAGAGTGGCGCAGGAAAATCCCATCAACAAGAAGAGCAAAATGCGCTGAAATAATCTTGAAAGAACTTTATAGTGCTTTTTTTATTAGGTTCCTCGCTACGTATCCTGCCAGACAGAGGAATTTAGAACAAACCCCATAGACAGTAAACAGCATCACGACAAATAGCAGCTGGGTAACGGTGCTCAGAGAGCTTTTTTTTCTAAAGAGCATTAAACCGATTGGAAAGCAGCCGTCTAGCTCTACAATAACCTTATTACAGACGAAACGAATTTTTACAGACGAAACGAAAAATTCACGTGGCATGTGGTTCGGACTGGTCACTGGTCACAGCGCCTTCGTGGTCCCGTGTTCGACGAAGCTATCGTGCGGCATGAAGGAGCCCAAGTTTTGCCATGCAGCCCGAGAGGCGCGAGTGCAGTCCTGGTGGCACGTGACAAGCTAGGCGACAGCACCGCGTGAGTTTCCGTCATTACTTAATGCACGCAAAGCTTAGAACATATGCCCTGTGGCGCCACCAATCAGCAAGGCCAGTCATCATCAACATCCTCAACCTTTCTCATGTCCCTCCAATTAACCCTGTTTTTTCCAGCTGCGCCCACCCTATGCCCGCTAACTTCATACTCTCATCCGCCCTCCTAACTTTCTGCCATCCCTTGCTACGCTTGCCTTCGCTTGGAATCCACTCCGTTACCTTTAAGCACCAGCGGTTATCTTGCCTTCGCATAACATGCCTTGTCCAAGCCCATTTCTTTCTCTTGATTTCGACTAGGATGTCATTAGCCCCCATTTGTTCCCTGACCCTCTCTGCCCTCTTCCATTCTCTTAACGTAATACACCTATCATCTTTCTTTCCATAGCTCGGAGCGTTCTCCTTAACTTAAGCTGAACCCTTTTCGTTAGCTTCCGGGTTTCTGCCCCGTAGGTGAGTACCGGTAAGATACAGCTCTTGTATAAACTTTTCTCTTGAGGGATATTGGCAAACCGCAATATATAGAAGATATTCCATGTTACTAAATCACACATACTTCAGTAACGAGCTCCAAGTATTTGTTTTAGACGTGGTGGTCGGTGGAGGCTATGACGGTGACGGCGGCGCCCAGTCGCAACGAATGGCCCAGAGTTCTGTTTAGCACGGGCTCACACCATTGCCTTTTCTTCGGCACTTGGAGAATAGAAAAGCTAAAGGAAAAGATAAAGGAAAGAAGAGTGGCTGATGAGGGACGCTCCCCAAGACTTGATCGTGTGTGGCTATCTATGAGCCATCCTAGATGACGGCTCAGATTTCCTGCAGCGTATCTCATACTTGCACCCACTTTCTACGAATAGATGGTCTTTCTTTTTTAACTTCGCACTGAAAGCAATTACCGGTCGTTATTCTCGCTCCGGGGATTAAGGTGGCATAAAAAAAATCACGTGGCGCGTGGTTCCAACTGGTTAGTGTGTTAGTAAAGCACAAGTAGGACCGCGAAGTTTAACTTTCGCATAGAGTGCACATAACTACGCTACAAAGAGGGTGCAATGTTTTACAAACGGTTACTGAGGAAGGCACAACTTGAGCTCAGCATGATGTTTACGTGTCGCTAAAAAGTGAACAACCGAACAGATTATGAATTGTTGCGTTCACCGCTTCGAACGCGTAATTCCTTCCACAAGAAACTGCACCGCCGGCGTATGCTAACATATGGAGTGCTTGAATAATCCACGACCAAGTCTTAAAATATTTCCATCATGCTCCTCATTGAAGGATGATACGATGACACAAGTCCACCGGCGAGTAGAAGAACTATATCAGCTGAGGAGGAAGAAAAAACCTTTATTGGTGCTGACTGAGCCGGTGGTTGGAGTCCTCACTCCAGGACCCCAGTGGCCTTCGCTGAGGAGCGCACCAGTTGTATGATCGGAAGGGGGGGGGGGGGGGCTTATGGCGCTTCAGACCCCCCCCCCCCCCCCGAAAGTTTTTCGAACTGTCACGCACCGCCAGCGAAAACAACCACCGGCGCCGGAAGTCATTCTGGATTTTGTCACCTGCAATGCCTTTTTAAGACTAGAAAATACATTCTTGCGCAAACATTGCTAGCGCGGGTTGGATTTCATGGCAACTCCCATGCACCTGGAGTCACTCAAAGCAAGGACCCCCTTCCTAGCACAAATTTTCAAGGGCCTATCGATGGCAAGCGGGCTCGCCGCGGCATCTCGCAGCAGCCGCGGAGTCTATGGAGCCACGCATTTCAATTCCGAAACTTAATGGATATAAAGTTCCCAAAAACTTTTGACGAGAAAGCTGCACATTTCACAAGTCGTGCTTTAGATTTTCAAATCAGGAACTTCAATTGATTTATTATTCTGGTAAACTTTTGACGCCAAAGGTGCACTGAAAAAGGTCCCCAGAATTCCCAGCGTGCGGATTCTAGGGACGTAGAAGGCTATAAAACTGGACTGCGAGTGCAGTGATATCGTTGCCATTATGTGTTCCCCTCTTATGATGCTCTCGTTGAGATAATGTTCTCTTAGATCCTCTCTTCGGAGAGAAGTTCTTTTGGTCCTGTAAATATTGTAAATAAATCCCCAGTAGTAATATTTCCTCCCATAATCCAACTCCTTCACTCGTCGACCTGCCTTGCCCTTCTGGTGGTGGCAGAGGCTTCGGAGCGAGCGTCGTTTTACCCGTGGTTCCTTCATAACGTCTCCGAATCGCCACATCTAACTACAGCCAGAAAAGTCAAATCAACACACTGTGAGACAAGTTCACAAAGCACACAGCGAGGTCTGATGAGACAAAGTGTTGTAGTGATTCATTTGTGCCGTCATGTCACAGAAGAGGATATCATCATTTTTTTCACCTGTTCCAAAGCGCCTATGCTAAGACACCAAAGCCAGCAAAGGTAATATGTTCTTATCTATATTTTCTACTTTGACTTATATTCGCGAGGACACACTGAGCCTCTTCAATTTTCTTGTTCTCGTTACTCGCATGCTGCCAGAGCCAGCCAGAGCGCATACGTTATTCCCGTATTGTTCTGACTACTGCCCACGCGCGGCGCACTCTGGTGCGTGTTCGTTTTTTATCTGGCCGAGTGGATTTTAGCCTGACAGCGTTTTGGACGCTTTCTGGGCAGCAGTCGAGAAAAAGAAACTATGATCGCTCGCCTCCATCGTTGCGGAGGCCCGCCGCAAAGTGACGCCGTTCGCTTGACGGCGTCACTTTCTCGTCAATCTTATCAGATCCTCTCAGCTTTATGCGAATAACTTTCGCAGAGGACGGGGGGGGGGGTGCCCCAACGCTTGTCTTGAAAGCGACCAAGAAAGAGTAACTGGTGGCGGCGGGCGCGCAGGCGATGGGTACACAGTGCGTCTGGTGCTGTTCGTCTTGCTCTCCGCGTTGAAGGCAGTGGTAGCACGAAGTTAGCTGATGCAGCTGCTCTTTCCCACGCCTCAGTTTTCACCGCGAGTGTCATGGAATGAGATGTGTTGATGTTTGTGCACGCTCCAACACCATGCTCATTGATTTAGTTTTCCAATGTGTAGCTATCGCATTCATTGTTGTTGTTTCGCTCACAAAATGGCTCATACCCACAAGAGAGAATGGCCATAACCAGGCGTGGACTATTTGAATTGCAGATTGCATGCGTCCAGCATAAGGCGACCTAAAAATTTGGGCAACTCAGTTTCCATGACAGAGATGGCTGCAGGTGGTTAGGGGGTCTAACAAGCTAAATTTGAGGCAAGGAATTCAGTACAACAAAATAAAAAATGTAGGAATTGCATTCATTGCCGCGCCCTTCCGGGGGACTTTTTTTTCTAATCATGCCCCACAACTGGTCTAACCGCACCATGGTCCCGAATAAATTTATTTGTAAGGTATGGAAAATAATTTTAGATATATATAGTCACAAAAAATTACTGACGGCTTCACAACTCGAATTTAAGTCATGACTGACTTACAATTCGCCGTCATGTGTCATAGCGTTCGAATAACCGGTGCTTTAAAAAAGAACTAGAGGCACGATGGTTTTTATAGACCACATATTTATTTTGTTGCGCTCGTGCTAAACTACAGTAATACGTTTATCCTGCAAAATTTATGTGTAGTTCACCGTCATTCCCCAACGAAATAATCACTTGCCCAGGGCGTCAGATGAGCACTGAGGCTGATGCTTAGCAGGAAGATGTCCCGCAAGTCGGGCATCTTCAACGGGATGAAGAACCTACTCTTGGTAATTTACCGACTCTGCTCTTCATAGCGTTCTTAATTCTGAGGTAGTGAAGCTCCTTAATGAGCTAGCCTACCTGTGTAGCACAACTGCTTTCTGAATCGTGCGAAACGTAAGACCAAGCCAGTTAATTACTTTCGTATCGTCCGAATGGAATGTTAACAATCTCTCCGGGAGAGGTGAAGACAAAGATGCAGCGCCATAAGAGCACTGATTCATTTGCAGTGATGGCATAATGAACATTGGCAATGTAGTACATTAGCGGCCTTAATTTCATCACTGATTATTAATTACACATATTCCCGCACCACTGGCGGGAACCTTTGCGCTAACTGTGTCGCGGGCGCATACGCGTAAATATTAAACATCACAAGAAAACTACACTCCGGAAGTTTCCGCCAGTTTGTTCGAAAACAGCTCTTCAGTTAAGTCACAAACCGCGGACCAGTGCGTTACAATACGAGTATTGCAGAAAGTTCCTTGCTCATAAATGCAAAACATCCACTTTCACACGACGTTTAAGGTCTATACACTACGTAACAAGGTTTAAAAAAACAAACAATGGCGGCGTCTTGTCCGGCTGTCAACATACCTTTCCCGCTGAACCTGGAAAGTTGAAACCCCTTTGGTTCAAGGGGAACAGCCTCATCTGACAGCCGCTGCCTAATTTTTTTCCTTTCCGGTTTACATAGATACTGCGTCTAGACAAAATGTTTCTCCCGCCCCTCAAGACGAGATACTGCCTTCACAGACTGATGTGAAAACTGTGCCGCGGCGCCTGCATCGCCTGTGCCAACATGCTCCTCTGGTGAGAATTCCTGCCGAAGTTTTATTATACGTTGAATTAGTATACAATTTGAAACCAGCGGAGTCATGTATAGTGCACTACATAGTGATGCCTTAAATATTTGCTTCTTTCAGACCCACAGAAGGTGTAAACATGCAAGTTTGACATTGGGATGTACCAGGATGGCTCCAAAGCAGACGATCAGACCAGATATCAGCTGCTAACGTCTCCTTGGATTCCACCGCAGGGTTACATGTTCAAAAGCACGAAAGATTTGAAGCAGAAACGCAGGTTTCAAATGGCTTGGCTAGGTAGGTACCGATGGCTCAGCTATACAGCGCTTCAAGAAGGTGTGTTTTGCCGAGTGTGGGTCCTCTTCTGTAGACATGAGGTTGGCAGGGGCCAACATGAGCGCACTGGAGCCCTCGTGTCCAAACTGTTCCAAAAATGGAAGCACGCACTCGAAATCTTCGACACACACGAAAATACTAAATATCACCGTGAGTCCCAGCTGGCAGCGGATAATTTTCTCCAAGCATTCTCAGGAAGCGCACCCAATGTGATCGATCAGCTGGACCAGCGCAGGCAAAAACAAAGAGAAAACAGAAGAAAGTTACAACTTATTATTGAGACAGTTGCCTTTTCCTGGCGGCAAGGTCTGGTTCTTCGTGGCCATAGGGACAGTGGTCCTATGGATTTGACCAAAGCCTCAAGTGAAAATACTGGTATTTTCAGAGCCCTTCTTCGCATGCGAGCTGATTGTGGAGATACAGATATGAAGAACCATTTGGAAAGTTGCCCCAGTAATGCCTCGTATTTAAGCCCAGATGTACAAAACAAGATTATAGAAATATGCTGTGAAATTATCAAAGAAAGTCTAGCTGCAAAAGTAAACGCTGCAGGCTGCTTCTCCGTACTCCCTGACGAAACAACGGACATTGCTGGAATCGAACAGCTCACCGTTTGTGCAAGGTACCTAAACAAGGATGCCAACGACATCGAAGAAGTGTTCTTAGGTTTTGTGCCAATTCTGAAGCAAAGTGGCAGGGCCCTCGCCGACACCGTTATGAAATTTCTGCTAGACCTTGGAATTAACATGCATCATATTCGTGGCCAAGGCTGGGATGGTGCTTGCTCCATGGCTGGTAAAACGAATGGTGTGCAAGCTGCCGTTCGTGAGAAATATCCATCCGCGCTGTACACACATTGCGCCAGCCACTCCTTCAACCTAGTTCTCTGTGTGGCGTGCTCTGTCAATGATATCTCAAACTGTTTTGGAACGATAAAGGCAACGTCGAACTTTTTCCGCAAGTGTCCTATCCGCTCACGCGTTTTACGAGAAATGATAAGTTTGATGTGTCCAGAGTCCACAAGGCAGCCACTTTTGGGATTGTGTGAAACGCGCTGGGTGGAAAAGCATGATGCAGTTCTTTCATTTTTGAATCTGTTTGAACCGCTCATCGCGACACTAGAAGAGATAAAATTAAACGGCAATGGCGAAAGTCCAGTTCAGGCAAATAGCCTAGCGTTGGCGCTTTTGTCTCCGGCATTCCTCGTGAGCCTTCATGTGGCGGAACATGCGTTAACGGTGACTTGCGTTAACGGTCAAAGAAGCTGCAGACAAGGAACATCGACATAAGCACCGCGACATAGATGTGGCACAGCAGGCCATCGAAAATGACTGCAAGAATGCGAATGCTTCATTCTCGGAAATCTTTGCACATGTACTGGAACTGGCAAAAAAACTGGGTGTGCAAATCACCAGCTGACGAGCCGGTGTCCGGCAGCAGGACCGTGGGAGCCTTGCATCAGAAAATGCCGAGGAATAGTTCCGGAGAACTGTGTTCATTCCTTTCATGGACCACGTATTAGCGCAGTTACAAGAACGGTTCGAAAAGCACAGGACAACACTCAAGGACTTTTGTGTAATTGTATCCTCCGCAATACCGCCAATGCAAGATGATCGAGACAAAGGAGCAGAAAATCTCCTGGCCGTTTTTGCGCAAGACATGGCTACGAGGGCTGCTTTGGGAGAACCGCGACTATGGTGGACAAAGTGGGCGAAAGAAGCAGCAAGCCAGCGCCCCTGCACAGGAAAAGATGCCCTCCTTCATTGCGACTGCATGTTCTACCCAAATGTGTACAAACTGCTGCGGATTTTAGTCACCCTCCCAGTGACAACTGCAAGCGCAGAGAGAACATTTTCGAGCATGAGATTACTAAAAAACTCCTTGCGCCTAACAATGTCTGAGGAACGCAAGGTTGGGCTGGCGCTTCTATACGCCCACAGAGACATCGATATCAACGTGGATGAAGCCAGTGCCCACTTCGCTAAACTTCCCCGCCGAGTGAAGTTTGTCCTTTAGATAGTGGAGCCCCAAAAATCAATGCAAGTGAAAAGCTCTGTTTCTTAAGGTCTATAAACGTGCAATTACCAAAATGTATGACTATGCATACCGGAGAAACTTGTGCCGTTCATTGTAACAGTTAGCATCATAATCAAAAGTACCAATCGAATGCGAAAATTTTGAGGACATCAATAACCGATTTTGATTGACCTTGCACATTGAAAGCACTGCCTACTGTTGCAAAAGGGTTGCAAGCCCCAAGGGTAGCGTTGGCCTGGCGGCCTGGGGCAAAGCTGGAAACATCCGAAGGTCCCGGCAAAGGATGAGTCGACTGGCAACAGAACAACTTGTTTATTCTGGCATCGCAAAAGAGCAGCCGGTCAGGGCGACCACGTTACTCGCAGGAAGAAATCGAAGTCTCTCTCTCGGCGTCCGGGGCAGCGGCGTTTTATACCCTCGGAGTCGAGGGCAAGAGGGAACGGCTTGGGAAGAGGCGTCCGATACGGCGACGCTCAGACATGTTCAGGCGTGACGTGCGCGTCCGCCGGGCCGGCGCCGGTCAGACCTCCTCGCCTCCCAGTTGGGGAGCTCCTCTCCCCGGCTGCCGCGCTTTGACAAGCGTGGGCACCAACATGCACACACACACACACGCACGCACGACGACACGTGGCACTGAAACCTGCCTGGACGCGCTTGGCGGGAGGCGTTACGGCAGCACTGAACGGGTCCAAATGACCGCCGCTTTGAACGAAGCCGCGGCGTCCGTTGCATCCGCGCCGGCTATACCGCACGTCGTAGGGGAGACGTAACAGACCGCCCCGCCGGGAGAAGGAGATCCCGATGGTCAGGGGACTGCATCCGCTGTCCAGAGGGATGTCGCTCGATGATGCTCATAATCGAAACCGGTCGTCCCTCGACGTTGCTTGAGCGCAGCGCACAGAGAAGGCCTCGTTCTCAGGTTCAGGTTCACACAGGGCACTGCAAAGTGACTTCGAAAGAGTTGCCATTTTTGTGCTCGTTCCCAGCAAGCGTTAGAACTACGCCGAAACGCAACCGCTCAGTCAGCAAGCACGAGACAACCCTCACTAAGCTCTGCCAGGCTCTTTCCCCTTTTATACTACTGCCTAGTTCCTTACAGTAGTCAAGCAGCACTCAGAACGCGTCCACAAATTGGAAAATTGCACTAGAAAGCACATAATCACTTTGAAACACTAAACAAAAGCAATATGGTAAAAATCCTGCCTCAGGAAGAAAACATCAGTAACAAACAACTTTGAGGCGGATTCCCACGTTAGGGGCTTCGACTTAAGCCATCGGCGTTACCGTTGAGACTCCCCTTTTTGTAACGCACCTCAAAGGAATATTGTTGCAAAGCGAGGCTCCAGCGCAGGAGGCGGCCATTTTTGGGAGATATGGTCTGCAGCCATTGGAGAGGGCAGTGATCCGTCTCAATGATAAACCTCGAGCCGGCTAGGTAGCATGACAATTTCTGAACGGCCCACACGAGACACGCACACTCTTTCTCGGTGGCGCTGTACGCCTGCTCACGACAGGTCAGCTTACGACTAGCATACAGGACGGGGTGTTCCACTTCTCCATTGTCCCTTTGGCACAGTACAACGCCCATGCCTCGCTCACTAGCATCGCACTGAACAACGAACCCTTTTGTCTAGTCTGGCGATCGTAGCACAGGCTGGCTTGTTAGGGCGCTCTTTAGGGCGCTAAAAGCTCTTTCCTTTGTCTCGCCCCAGACGACTGTTTGGGGCTCTGTTTTTCTTAGAGCATCCGTCAGGGGAGCCGCGATATCGGAGTACCTGGGGATGTACCTCTGATAGTAGCCGGCGACACCTAAGAACGACCGAATATCGGTCTTCGTGCGCGGTTGCGGGAAGTCTCGCACAGCGGCCACCTTTATTTCAGAGGGGCGGCGACGACCCTGTCCAATCATGTGACCGAGGTAGACAACCTCGGCCTGTGCTAATTGGCACTTGGGAGCCTTGATTGTCAAGCCCGCTTCGCGCAGGCGGGTTAGCACTGCCCGCAAGTGTGCCATATGCTCAGACCAGGATGCGGAGAATATCGCTACGTCGTCTAAATACGGTAAAGCGAATTCTTCCTGTCCCCGCAACACTTTGTCCATGAGGCTTGAAAAGCAGTATGACGCGTTCTTCAAACCAAAACTCAAAACTTTAGGACGGAATGTTCCCATTGGTGAAATGAACGCCGCATACCTACTAGCCTCTTCTGTAAGTGGAACCTGCCAATAACCCCTGACAAGATCTAGGGTGGAAATAAACTGAGCACTACTAACTTTCTCAAGGCGCTCCTCGATGTTAGGGATCGGATAAATTTGATCCTTAGTGATGGAATTAAGCCGGCGGTAGTCGACGCAAGGACGAGGTTCCTTGCCCGGTACCTCAACTAAAATCAAAGGGGAGGTATAATCACTCTCACCCGCCTCAATAACACCGAGCTGTAGCATTTTCTTTACCTCAGCCTCCATAATATCGCGCTGGCGGGGTGACACCCGGTACGCCTTGGATCGTACTGGCTCTGGGGAGGTAAGTTCTATATCATGAGTAAGGACAGAAGTCCTACCAGGCCTCTCAGAGAACTGACCTTGAAACTCTTGTAAGAGTTGGTGTAGTTCGGTTTTCTGCTCACCCGACAGCGGTGCTTTAATGATTAAGTCACTAATGCCCTGATCAGTGTCTTCCCTGTTCGTCACTGAGCCTAGTCCCGGAAGCTCGACCGGAAGCTCTTCGGGAACGTTTACCATCATACACACCACTGCTTCCCGTTGTCTATAGGGTTTGAGCAGATTACAGTGGTAAACTTGCTGTGCTTTCCGCTTTCCTGGCAGACTCACCACGTAGTTAACATCCGACAGTTTTTGAACAATCCGTGCTGGGCCCTCCCACTGCACGTCGAGTTTGTTTTTTAGCGATGTGCGCAATACCATTACCTCATCGCCCACCTCAAAACGACGGGCCCTGGCTGTCCGATCATAATAAACCTTGGCCCTCTGCTGGGCCTTTGCCATTGCTTCACCTGACAACTCCTGTGCCCTGCTTAAGCGTTCGAGGAGACTAAGAACGTACTCGACCACGACTGGGTCGTCGCCCCTGCCTTCCCACGAGTCTCGAAGCATGCGAAGCGGAGACCGCAGCGAGCGACCGTACACCAGCTCAGCTGGCGAAAACCCCGTAGCCGCATGCGGCGCGGTCCTTAATGCAAACATCACCCCAGGCAGACACAGCTCCCAATCACTTTGTTGCTCAAAACACAATGCTCTCAACACGCGCTTCATGACGGAGTGGAGCTTCTCAACGGAATTCGACTGTGGGTGGTACACTGAGCTGTGTAACAGCTTTACCCCACACCTTTCGAGAAAGGCTGTCGTCAAAGCGCTAGTAAACACTGTGCCCTGATCTGACTGGATTTCCGCAGGAAAACCAACTCGCGCAAATATGGACAGTAGTGCATTGACTATCTCAACTGAGCTGAGTTCTTTAAGCGGCACTGCTTCAGGGAACTTTGTCGCTGGGCAGATCACAGTCAAAATGTGTCTGTACCCCGTGGCTGTTACCGGCAGAGGTCCCACTGTATCAATAACGAGCCGTCTAAAAGGCTCCGTAATGATAGGTACCAACTTCAACGGCGCCCTCGATTTGTCCCCTGGTTTGCCAACCCGCTGACAGGTGTCACATGTCCTCACAAAGTGTTCTACGTCACGAAAACACCCTGGCCAATAGTACTCTTGCAAGAGACGGTCCTTAGTCTTCTTAACTCCTAGGTGTCCGGACCACGAACCGCCATGCGACAAGCGCAACAGATCCTGACGGTAGCACTGAGGCACGATCAGCTGATCGAACTCGACTCCTCTGCGGTCTAGATACTTCCGGTACAGGGCCCCACCTCTTTCCACAAAACGACCATTTTTCTTGGCGATACCTTCTTTGACATTGCAGCGCATGTTTTCTAGGCTGCCATCCTTTTTTTGCTCGGCTATTAAAGCCGACCGGCTGACTTTTAGCAACCTATTAAGTCCATCGGACGTAGGCGCGATGAGCAAATCTGCAGATAGCTCTTCTAACTTTCCCGTGTCGAGCATTTCCTCTCCAGTACCTGGTGCCTTCAACGCTACAGGCTCAATTTTATTCAGTTCGGACGTGCTCTGAATATCAGCTTGCTGTGCCTCCGACCCTTTCTCATTGTTCGACAACGTCGGCCCCGCAACTACCGCCTTTGCAGCGAGCTCCCGAACTCTCGATCTGGTTAAGGCCTGAACGCTAGCCTCACCAAACAAAAGCCCCTTCTCGCGCAGGAGGTGATCGGACCTGTTCGAAAATAGGTACGGGTACTGGGGGGGGCAGCATAGATGACACTGCGGCCTCCGTCTCAATTGCTCCGAAAGGTCCTTCAATAATCACTTTTGCTACGGGCAGACACACGCTGTGAGCTTCCACGGCTTGCTTGATCCATGCGCACTCGCCCGTGAACATATCGGGTTCTACGTAAGAGGGGTGAACTACATCCATTGTAGCTGCGGAATCACGAAGCACTCGGCACTCTTTCCCGTTCACGAGGAAGTCTCGCATGTAAGGCTCGAGAAGCTTCATGTTCTCGTCAGTGCTGCATAATGACAAAAACACGACTTTTGTTTTTGTTTCTGGACACTGCGCCGAAAAGTGACCCGGCTTCTGGCACGTATAACACACGCGCGCTTGCCTCCTCTCGAACCGCTTTCTGCGTTCGGCTTCGGCTGCCGCCGTCTCCTTACGTTCGGTCGGACTGCTTTCACTCGCATCCGCACTACGTGTGTCCCCCCTTGCTCTCATGGGTGTGAACTTCGGCCTCTCAGACTTGGAGCCAAATTCACCCTTTTGACCGTCCTTAGCTCCGCGAGCCCGACGCGTCACAAACTCCTCGGCTAGCTCGGCGGCTTTAGCCACTGTACTAACGTCTGGCCTATCCAAGACCCAGTACCGCACGTTCTCAGGTAACCGACTATAAAACTGTTCTAGCCCGAAACACTGCAGAATTTTCTCGTGGTCACCAAACGCTTTCTCTTCTTTGAGCCACTCCTGCATGTTTGACATAAGCCTGTAGGCAAACTCTGTATATGACTCACTTCTGCCTTTTTCATTTTCCCTAAACTTCCGACGGAACGCCTCCGCTGACAACCTGTACTTTTTTAGCAGACTCGATTTCACTTGGTCGAAATCCTCTGCCTCCTCTCTCTTCAAGCGAGCGACTACGTCGGCCGCCTCGCCGGGTAACAAAGTGAGCAAGCGCTGTGGCCACGTTTCCCGAGAGAACCCCTGCTTCTCGCACGTTCGCTCAAAGTTAACCAGGAACAAACCAATGTCCTCTCCAAGCTTAAACGGCCGCATCAGGTCAGTCATTTTGAACGATACCCGCTCTCCTGCACCGTGTGCCTGACTTCCATTACGAGCGCGTTCCATCTCTACCTCGAGACGCTTCATTTCCAAAGCGCGCTCTTCTTTCTCTTTTTGCTCTTTACGTTCGCGCTCGTCTTTCTCTTTTTGCTCTTTACGTTCGCGCTCCTCTTTATGCTCTTTACGTTCGAGCTCCTCTTTTTGCTCCCTCTCCTCAATGGTCTCAAGGCATTCCGACAGCTCGTCATCCTCAGCCTCCAACTCAAGAATAGCCCTTAGCAGTTCTGGTTTTCTGAGTTTGTCGTAGACATCCAGACCCAACTCTCTTGCAAGCTCCAGCAATTTCGGTTTGCGCAACGACTTCAAATCCATGGCTGCTCCGAATGCTGCTTTCTCTACTGCCTACTATTGTCTTGCCGCAAACTAACCCGGCAGCAACGACCACCACAATTACCAGCTCTGTTTCTGACACTAACAAAAGCCTGGCAAAACTCAGAAGAAGAAAGTCCCGCACTCACCAAACCTCGCAGCCAAGAATTCAGCGCAGTCGTTCCGCTGCAGGCAACCAGTCATCACACAGGGCTCGTTGCACTGCTCCCGGATGGTCGTTGTGCTGCTCAGCATACAGTTGACCGCATACCTTCGCTGCTGGCCTCCGTTGTCGGCAACCGTTGTCGGCAACCGCTGGCAACCAGTTGTTGCAAAAGGGTTGCAAGCCCCAAGGGTAGCGTTGGCCTGGCGGCCTGGGGCAAAGCTGGAAACATCCGAAGGTCCCGGCAAAGGATGAGTCGACTGGCAACAGAACAACTTGTTTATTCTGGCATCGCAAAAGAGCAGCCGGTCAGGGCGACCACGCTACTCGCAGGAAGAAATCGAAGTCTCTCTCTCGGCGTCCGGGGCAGCGGCGTTTTATACCCTCGGAGTCGAGGGCAAGAGGGAACGGCTTGGGAAGAGGCGTCCGATACGGCGACGCTCAGACATGTTCAGGCGTGACGTGCGCGTCCGCCGGGCCGGCGCCGGTCAGACCTCCTCGCCTCCCAGTTGGGGAGCTCCTCTCCCCGGCTGCCGCGCTTTGACAAGCGTGGGCACCAACATGCACACACACACACACGCACGCACGACGACACGTGGCACTGAAACCTGGCTGGACGCGCTTGGCGGGAGGCGTTACGGCAGCACTGAACGGGTCCAAATGACCGCCGCTTTGAACGAAGCCGCGGCGTCCGTTGCATCCGCGCCGGCTATACCGCGCGTCGTAGGCGAGACGTAACACTACGCGGTGTTTCCAAACATACACACGCCGATAGTGGTTATTTCAACTTGCGGCATCATTCGTGGCTTTCGTTTGTCTTTTTATTTAAATGCTTTTACTTTTTCTTTGGATCAAATGAATAACCTTCTCTAATTATGGGTGCAGAGTAATTGGCGCCGTGCAGGCAGTTACTTTCGTATTGATTTCTGCATTGTTCCTCTATTATTCTAACCATATGCTGCTCTCGCGACCGCAGCATGGCTCAAGTACATATCGCGACTTCTGCTATCATAGTTTTGTTCTTGCCTGGATCGTGTGTCTTTCTGTGTGTAAAGTGTACTATCTGCGATTGCGCAAGATTATCATTTCCCTTGTTTGACGCATTGTATGCAGTGACGTTTTCTTAAATACGTAGATTTAATGGAGACATAGTGTATTTAAATATCTTGTGCCGAGGTTTTGTGCATACATAGTGACTTTGTTTCCAGTGACACTTTTTCTCCTTTATCAAGTTGTATCTTCACATTTCTAATACTCCAGTAAATCTTCCCACTTCTATTGTATATTTTGCAGAACTCCTCGTTTATATATGTGCTCGCTGTTACGAATAACATTTCGCTGCAATTACTCGCAATAGATGACCGGTGACACCTGCTGCTGCGCAGTACACTGGAACGAAAGACAGTGTCATTGAGGCTTTTCCCTGGCCTTTGGTCATGTACAAAAATCTAAAAGCTCTTGAACGACAAAGATTCATTAAAATGTTTGTCCTCTGCTTGCGCATTTCATGTCCTTAACGTTTTTCACATCAACGGCATGCACTGCTTTACTGGTTTCGGATTGATATAGTTTAATACATCGTGTGATATTTTCTTTACTAATTAAATACGCAAAAACATAGAAGCATTGGTATCAGTTATGTCCGCCAGCCACGAGTTTTAAGACATACGAATGCATTATTTTATTTAAAGAATACATATTTCACTTGTTTAGACAGAGCGTAGCGTTATCTAATACACAGTGGCATTGCCAATGGCATGCAGTTATTAATCTTGCGTTTCATTCCTCCACAAATTCTGTGGGGAGGCCGCGCTGCCCCATGAGCCCCCCCCCCCCCCCCCGCGCCCCCCGAACAAAACTGCTCGGTACCCCTACAAGGTGAGGCTGGTCAGTCATTAAGCTTCACTATGCCGCATGACATTCCATTTATTATCCACTAGTTTCTCGAACAGCACTGCCAGACTAGCCTCACTGGATAAGGGTCGAGCGTTAAACCTATCTACAGCTCAGACCTACCGCTCAGATCTGGACGGACAAATAGAATAATTTAGTCCTTATTTTAAGCTTATCCAGTTTGCCCTTTTGACGGCTAGCAAGCTCAACGTGAATTTGCGCGAAAAGTTTTCAGCCATAGATGAGCGTTACTATTCTTGAAGCTCAAGGTGAACTCGGCATTCGGCTCAGATCATATTCCGAAATACATCTAGAAGAATGCAGATTTGGTGGCATCTATTAAACAATCTTAAAATAACTAATAGTTCGGATCACCTCGGTTTCAACAATAAGTTGCTGAAGAACACATCCCAAAGCATTAGCGCTGTGTTGTCCTGTTTGTTTTCGCAATCATTATCGCACGGATTAATTCCTAATGACTGGCGGATAGCCAAAGTAATACCTATATTTAAATCAGGTGAGCGTTCCTCTCCATTAAACTATCGACCCATTTCGTTAACCAGCACTGTTTGCAAACTACTCGAACATATCATTCACAGCCAAGTCATCAGCTATCTCGAAGATCATAACATTATTTTCGATTATCAGCACGGTTTTCGCAAGGGATTTTCTTGTGATACTCAGTTAGCTGGCTTTATTAATGACTTACAAGTATCACTTGACGCGGGCTTTCAGGTCGACGCAGTGTTCCTGGATTACTCAAAAGCTTTCGATCGGGTTCCTCATCAAAGACTTCTACTGAAACTAGCACAGCTTAATATACACCCTAACGTGCTCGCTTGGATTAAGGACTTTCTGTCATCTAGAACTCAGTTTACCTCCGTTAATAATTCTAACTCTTCCTCTGCTAATGTGACATCTGGGGTACCACAAGGAAGCGTGCTAGGGCCTTTGCTTTTTCTAATCTATATTAATGATTTACCTGCCTGTGTAACATCTAGACTTCGCCTTTTCGCTGATGACTGCGTAATTTACCGTAACATTACTACAGACAGTGACCGCCAATCTCTACAATCTGACCTGAACGCAGTAAGCTCTTGGTGCTCATCATGGTTAATGGCAATAAACGTTTCTAAAACTAAACTAATATCTTTCACTCGCCGTACAGCTCGCATTCCAACCACTTATATTCTAAATGACAATACTGTGGAACTAACATCAACATACAAGTACCTTGGGGTGCACCTTCAGTTTGGCCTAACATGGCATCACCATATCGACCTCACCCTAGCATCTGCTAACCGCTCACTTGGTTTTCTTAAACGTAACCTCAGATACGCCCCTATACACGTTAAAAAGCTAGCTTATATAACTCTAATACGCCCTAAAATCGAATATGCTGCGGCCATTTGGGACCCTATTCAAGCCTACGTTATCACTAACATTGAATCCTTGCAAAACCGTGCTGTTCGTTTCATATTTTCAGACTACTCACCCTTCACAAGCCTTTCAGCATTAAAAAAACGTGCCGAACTGGAAGATTTGTCATATCGCCGTAAACTTGCTCGCTTAACCCTTTTCCATAAGCTTTATCACCACCCATCCCTTCGCCGTGATTTGTTTCAGTCACCTGATGCTCTCTTTCCACGCCGTGATCATTCTTTCAAAGTTAAACGCGTAAACTGTCATTCATCGTCTTATGCCAATTCATTTATTCCCCGTACTATCACTGAATGGAATAGTTTGCCATCAGTCATCGCCACAGAAACTGACAATAAAAAATTCCAAGAGCTTCTTCGCTGTGACGGAAATGTGTAAATGTTTGCTGTTTTTGTTAGTGTTCAATTTTTCTTTGTGTGATGCCTTATGTTTGTACCCCCCCCCCCTATGTAATACCCTCTTCTGGAGGGCCTTTAGGGGTAACTTGAATAAATAAATAAATAAATAAATAAAAATTACTCATCTACAAATCAACTGATACAGTGTTTTACTTGTTTGGAAAAGTATCCACATAGTCCCTGTATATAAAACTGGCACAGAAAGAAAGCTATTACCTAAAACCTATATACCTTACAAGTGTCATATGCAAATGTTTGGAACATATCGTATGTGTGAATTTAATCAGCCACCTCCTACAAAACAACATCTATTGCACAGCGCAACATGACTTCAGAAAGCGATTTCCTTTCGATGCGCTTTCATATAATTAGCTCACACTCTCCTTCTCGCAACTAACAATGGCGGCGAGGTTGAATATATAATTTTTGATTCTCAAAAAGCTTTAGATTCGTTCGCAGACAGTTTATTGTTGCTGAAGTTGTGTCGTCTAAAAATACCATCTACCCACATGAAATGGCTTAAAGCGTACCTTGTAGGTAGACAGCGAAGCGTTATTCTTGAAATGAAGTATTCATCAAACATTTCAGCTCTTTCGCGCGTCCCCTGGGGATCTGATTTGGGTCTTCTTTCCTTAATATTTATGAACGATATAGTTAAATTCGTTTCTAGAAGGGGAGCTTGTGCGCTGACGACTGTGGCATTTAGCGCGACGTGACTTGTGTAAGCGACTGGTATCAATTCTAAAGACTCTGCTGTCTCCTTTTTTTTAGTAATAGAGGGTTTTATAATAGGAGGACCCTATCAGTTAGAGGTGTAAGGCAACAGCGGGGCACCAGTACGCATGCGCAAAACAATAACCTCAGAGGGGCGCTGTCCTGCGCACTGGCGCCCCGCTATTCCCCTATCTCCGTAACCCAAATGGTCATCGTAGTCTAAAACTCCCTATTATTATGAGAGCGTCAACCAGACGGTCGTTCAGAGTCCCATTAGAACCGCAGTAGCAAAACAGACGAGAGCATACATGCATACGCACAGAGCGCTTCCCTATTGGTGCGCCTTCTGCTCGGTTGTTCTGCTTAAGTGACACAACCCCCATTGCTATTCTTCTCGCGGCGCTAGAAGAAAAGCAGGTTAAACATTGGAGAGCTTTAGCTGATGTGGTTTGGTCTCAGATGAACTGGCACAAGCCCACAGTGGAGCATTGGCATGGCTGAGATGCAAATTCAAATGAGAGATACCCTGACGATTATATACGCCCGAGTGGGTTTCTTGCAGGGCTAGGAAGGATTGTATAGAAACAGCAATCTACAGTGGAAAGCAGCAAAAAAAATGGCGGTAGATTAACTCTGGTTATACCTGGAGTGACACGATAGATACAACTGGCCGAGTAGAACTTGCTCAGTTGAAATGTAAAGTCAGTCTTTCGCCGCTCCCTTTCGCTGGGCATTGTTTCACCATCTTCGTCCCAATTGACACGGCGCATGCGCACAGCTGTTGCAGCTCGGTTTCGCTGGCGCGCCGCGCCACCGGCAGCAGCAGCTGCTCCGCACCATGTGACTAGTCACGTGTCCGACCTCGTGACCATGTAAAGGTGGCGCCGTCGCCACCTCACGTGCCGCCACCGCAGTCACGTGCCACCGCAACGTTGAAGGCTCGAAATGCAACCACAATGTAGCTATCGCGACAAAAGATGACAGAAACTGAAATATGGATAGAAGTTTGGCGGCAATATAAGAAAGAAATGGAATTCAGATTTCTTTGAGATAGATTCATGACTCTGTGCTTCTAGAGTCGCAGGAAAGCGGAAACCAGTGTCGCATTACTTTGCTGAGACAACTCGAACTATTTAAAAGGGCACCCAGCTTGTACCTCGCTTAATAAGGCACGTTGCAGCGGGAATGAAACAAAGGCACTTCATCATTCCGTTTCAATCCACATGTAATGAAATATTGCTATTCCAGGAAACCCCATCACTTTCAACGATTAGCTTTCTCATACTGAACTGAAACTGCAACACATATTGCTCACGCTAAGGCTGACACGCACGAATTACAAAAAATAAATGAGCAAATTCCTGTTGGTTCGTCACGAGTGAACAAGTGAAGTAAATGACGCCTCTTGACTGTACCTCAACCGGAGAACACTCTTTGGTGAAAATCTCTTTAGGCGGTGTAGTCCCAACTGCTTATCATCAGTCTCTTCAGTATTTTTCTTGTACACATATATCAAGCGCTCATTTACGACACAACGATAAAAAAGCGCGAGATCCTGTCTTTGAGCACAGGGGAAAAAATTCTCCTATTAATGGACCTCGAATTCACTGCCACGGCTTTCAAGAAATATACACATAGCTGAATGTACGTTAAGCAACAATCGAACAGTACGACTGGTGGGAGATAGTCGCACAAACGGTGCGTATGTCGAACACTTACGCAACCGCCGAACACAGTCCATATAGGCATTCCAAAAAGTCTATGTGTGATTTGAGAAGCTGCACTTCGCGACAAACAAGCTGCTTGAGCAGCTATTCGAGTTCAGTTTAAACACAGAGTACACCCTGGGTTAAAAAGCATGCGTTGAAAATAACAGTTGGAAGAGCGCGGTAATTGGATAAAAAGAAAATCCGACCGCTTCCAGAAGCCATCTTGCTGCACAGGTCCGCAAGACAAAACCACGCACGAAAAAATGTACAAAGCTATAACAAAATCAGGTAGCGTCGTTCATGCACGATGCGCTCTTAAGCACGTCCGGGTCCATCGAGCAGCCGAAAGCAGCCGCAAAGTCCGCGCTGTGCCTGACCGGCTGGTTGATGCTGTCTTTGGCGGCCTTGGCATCGCTGCACCGGAAGTAGGCGTATCGGGCGTAAAAGAACTGCGCCTTGGACATGCGGAACAAGCTCCACAGCGGTCGGAGCTTGAACCAGTCGCTGGTCGGCTCCGTGGCCGCTGCTGTTTTTGCGACAGAGGACGCCGCCGTCGCTGCGACGCGAGCCGCGGTCAGCAGTCCCGTCGTGGACGCCAGCAGATCTTGCGGCTTCGCTTTGGGAACTGCCGCCAGCGACGGCAGCATGCACGCGCTGTGTTGCGAGAATCGCGGAGAGAAACGAAATGAACAGTCGCTGTAATTGCCAGTCTATTGATGGTCAAAAAGAAAGCACATGAGCTCTCTCTGCGTCCGCATTCTGTTGCTGCGGGCCCTCTTAACCGCTACTGTCGCGCAATCTGCCG
Organism: Amblyomma americanum; assembly: GCF_052857255.1. Classification (NCBI taxonomy): domain Eukaryota; kingdom Metazoa; phylum Arthropoda; class Arachnida; order Ixodida; family Ixodidae; genus Amblyomma; species Amblyomma americanum. The sequence continues at coordinate 18,435,264 of NC_135497.1, read as the reverse complement.
CGCTTGCATGAATCTACAGGTTGCGTTAAAAGTCCCCAGGCCTGCTCTAGATCCACGCAGTGGGAAATTTATGACGCCTCCTACACTGAATCTCTGTTCTAGGCAGGAGAAGGATCATTGGTAGCTTCTTAGGCGCGTTAAGAGCCCGAATGCACTGCTCAAAAGCAGACCCTACGAGGACCCTACAAGACATAAGAACAAGGATGACAGAAAAATTTAAGGAAAGAAATGTTGCACACAATTTATCAAAGGAGGATAGACCGGTTACTGCAATAGCTTCACTTGAGCAAAGAGAGTGGGAAAGGGCAGAGAAGAAGGTTCCTAGTGGCACATCAGCAGGACCAGATGGTATTCCGATTATGTTAATAAAGAAGCTGAGACCAAAATCCAAGCAAACATTAATACAGGTAGTGAATAAAATGATAGTGGATGGGAAACTCCCCGATGAATGGCGATTAAGTAGAATGAACATGATATATGAGGGAAAGGGGGACAAAGCTGACGTAAGTAACTACCGTCCCATAACAGTGACATCTGTGGTGTACAGGGTGGTGATGCAGATTATAAAGGACAGATTGCAGGCTTGGGTGGAGAACGAGGGGATGCTAGGGTAGTTACAAAATGGGTTCCGGAAACAAAGGAGGTTGGAGGACAATCTGTTTTCATTGACACAGTGTATAGTGTTCTTGCAGCTTTGTTGCAGTGTCTGTGCTTGCGCGTGTTCGACTGTTCGTGTGTGCACGTGTTTTTGTGTCTGCCCTTCTTTTTCCTTTTGGTTGCACAATGTCCGATCTCGACATTTCGGACTTCAGCACGACACCATCGGCATCCGCTTCGGACGCAACCCAGCGCGCCAAGAAACGACCCGCCGGTCCGCGATTCATCTTCACCGTAGATGAACGCCACGTGTTTAGGAACATTATGGCGAAGTATCGCGACGTGATAGAAAACAAACGAACGGACAATACCACTAAAAAGGCAAAGGATGAAGCCTGGTCTCAGCTTTGCGAAGATTACAATAGCTTGGCCGGCACACGCACTGTGTGTGTGTAGCACAGCTACGAAAACTGTGGGATAATATGAAGTCCCGGTGGAAAAAGAAGTCTGAAGAAACGAGGGAAATCTTTCGGACAGGTGAGCGAAACAGTTTTACATTCAAAAACTGTCTCATACATTTTCCTGCATGTTCGCACGTTTCATCTTGTGACATCATTTTAATCCTAACAATTTGGCATTATTTATTAATGCGAATAAATTATATGGTTACTTTGCATCAGCAAAACGTGTGCGCGAATTCTGTCTGCACGGTTATGTCTTTCTGTGGAGATAAATATGCAAAAGTTTGAGTTAGGCAGTGCGCGAGTAGATCTTGAAGAGGGAAAAGTTTGGTTGATGAATTTTAAGTTAATTAAATTGAAATAATGAAATAAAAACTGCTGTGTTTGAAGCAGGTTTTGTGTGACCGATTCGATTAAAAACGATGTAAATGCACGACAAGGCTTACTTAGTATAAAAAACAAATTTAAAAAATGAAAAACAAGCGACTACAAAATAAAAATAAATGAAATAAAAAGTTTCAACTAAAAAAAATGAACAGAGAGAGCAAGAGAAAAAGGGAAGGCTTTCGCATTTCCGTCCTTAAGTATAAGTGCAATCTTTTTCTTATTGTGAATTTTTGTGAAAAATTGTGAAAAATCTGCGTACTACTTTTGAGCAAAACATTACTGGTGGTACTGTACTGGTTAGCGATTTTGTTTGTTTTTTTCTTTTCAAGCATTCCGTGCTGCGCACACAATGCACTTCACCTCAGTGTGTTTCACTGCACGGATTGTGCTGTAGGAGATGCACAATTAAGAATTTTGGTGCAGGTGGCGGTACCCTTGAATGCCGGCCAATGAGTCCGGCAACAGAACTGGTTGGTGCAGTCGCCGACCATATGGCGACCAGACTGCCAAATCCCTTTGACAGCGACGGGGCCCATGTCAGCGAGGCAGTGCTGTCCCTGCCACCTGCTGCATTATTGGAGGCTATGGTAAATGACAACGAACCAAGCCAAGGCGACTTTTCCAGTAAGTAAGGCTGCCCTCTTTAAATACTAGTTACAGCTGTCACGGTTCGAAGTCCAAAACCTGCGCCTGGGCTGAGAAAGACGTTTTTGGGGAGGGCTATGGATTAATTTCAACTGCAAAGGATTCTTTAACGCTCGTTTACATGCCGCATTACACGGGCGTTTACACAACTCCTCGCACCTGTCGATATGTGGGCGCAGCATCCTAGATTCAATCCGCAACTGGTGCTCGGCTATCAAGCGGCACTGCAGCAAACACTAGTTATTTTCTGCTCGTTGTATGTGCATGTGCTCAAGCAGGCGGGCCACATATTTATCACGACTTCTTGGCGGGCTCGTACTGGGTCCATTTTTCGCCATGTCACATATATGTTGAGAAGTTTGTTTTTAGATGTCTACACTAGTCGCGACCATGTAAAGCATTTGTTTTTGGTTCCCTGTTATGGTCTGAACAGCCTCTATTTATGGGCTTATTATGTTTATGGTGTGTGCATGTTGTTGCAGGCGAGGTTCCTGCACCCACATCAAGGCAGGCAGCACCGTCACCATGGCTGAACAGCAAACCACTAACTGACGAGGCACTTCCTGTTCAGGAAGAGTGCCTCAGTGCAGGCAGACCAACAGTGCTCGTGCCTGTCGTGCCGTCGTGCCAGAGCGTGTCTGAGGACATCGCACCAGCCCAAATTGCTCGCACGAGGGCAGGTGGCCCCCGTGTTGCTGCGGTGGAGCGGACACTGGCTCCTGAAGTAGCAGCCAGAATTAAGGCTATTGAAGCTGAGGACCGGCGCAAGGAAGAGTTGCACCAACTGGACCTACAACTCCGCAGGAGCCAGCTGGCCGAGCAGCGGCTCAAAAACAAAATGCAGCACAAGCTGCTTTCTCTGGATGTTGAAATCAAGAAACGGCAGCTAGAAGCACTGAAGCGGTAAATAGAGAAATAAAATTAACTTGTACATTAACTTGTACATATTTGTCTTGGAACACTTCTGTGTACAATTACCAACACTGTCGTCATTTTGATGCAGTCGTACAGTATTTGCATGTTCCTTCAGTTTCTTAAAAACAATGTTCTTTATTTAACACACTTGCACATGTATAAACAGCATAAGGAAATATAATATGGAAAAGATCAAGCAGTAAAATAGGGAAGTAGCCTAAAAGCAGCCAAAAGGAAATCTGCCGTTGGCAGAAATTGGAAGGTGCCATATTGGTTCACGAGGAAAGTGACAAAATACAAGTTGTGAAGGGTGTCACGCAGGGAGACACGTTCTCTCCAGTACTATTCGCCACGTGCTTCCAGGATATTTTCAAAGAATTCGAGAGGAAACAACTGAGGATGAAATTTAATGCGAATGCCTTAATAATCTCAGATTTTCTAAAAATATTTCACTGCTAAGTAGCTGAGAACAAACTTCCAAACATGATCGAAGACAAGCAAAGCAAGGGAAGCAGAACGGTGGGAGTAAAAATGCATATTGAGATCTTCAGTAATGTTAACACTCAGAACGGAACAGCCTCAACCGGCAGTAAAGCATTAAAGTTGTAAGGTAAACGCACCTATTTAGAGCATAGTGGCCACAGATCTGCACCACATGTGTAAACTAACTAGGAGAATAAGAATGATGGTGCAGCACATTTGCCAGGCACTCTCCAGCCATGAATGGCAGTTTACTAGTATTCCTCAACAGCCATATCTTGTGGGGCAAAGCCTATAACCTATGGGGCAGATATAGTGCAGCGAACTATGGAAAGGAAAATGATAGAAGTAGCGGTTAAAGTGCAGAATGAATGAGGGAATAAACGCGAGTTGGTAATATCCAAGCTGGAATCGAAGAAATGGGCATGGGCAGGGAATGTCATGTGAATTCAAGATGAATGTTGGGCCATTGGTAACGGAATGAATCCCAAAAGAAGGTAAGCATAGCAGAAGGCGGCAGAAAGTACGGTGGGCTGATGAGATTAGGAATTCTGCAAGAACAAGGTGGCCGCAGCTGGCACAGCACAGGGTTAATTGGAAAGATACAGGAGAGGCCTTCGTCCTCCCATGGACGAGGTTCAGCTGATGATGACGTTATATGCTATAAGAGAACCCAGTTCAAAGAAATTGACAAAAACGCTGCAAATGCCATAAATATGGCGGTTCTCTAACACCAGAAAAGTATCGTGTACATTTTTGGAGAAGGTAATTGGGACATTTAACGGAACGATCTGGCTATAAGCCCCACCCGGACACGAGAGCCATTCACTGTGTCGGCAGAAAGCTGCGGTGGCACATGAAGCTGCTGTGGTTGTACGCTGGGCTGTGGCTGCTGGATAACGGGGAGGGCCACAGCAGGTGGCTCCGGGTCCTTCCGTAGAACGGCGAGATTGTGAAGGGCGCCGCAAGCAGTTATTATAACTACTGAGCGCTCAGAGCGGTTCTGGAGGCCCATATCTAGGCATGGGAAGCGGCGCTTCCAAACTCCAAAAGCCCTCTCCACACTATTTCTCGTTTTGATGTGGGCCGCCTGATACCTGCGTGAAAGACGAGCAGTTCGAAGTAAAAATTTGTATAGATGTGCTAAATTGAAGAGCAGAGCAGTCTGCGCATTACTTTCTCAGTGGCCCCTCTGCAGCTAATAATAAAGCTGTAATTACATTTGCACGCCTCAAAAAGTAGCAAGACAGCTTCAGGGGCGTTGTCCGTCAACTGGTGGCAAATGTATACTAAATCTGAATTTTTAATTCTTGTTGAATTTGAATGAAAAAATGGGAAAAGCATGGAAAAATTATGTGTTTCAGTAACAAATAATGAAGATTCCACTCTTTGATGTAAAGTGTTTACGGAGCAGTACAGCAACAAAAGGAGATGACATTCGTAAATTTGTGCTGCCTTCAATCAAAGTAACTATGGTGCTACGTTCCCTCTAGTACTTACCTGCCCTCTGGGGTATTTGGCGGGTTGGCATCTGCCAGAGGTGTCATTAAAAATGACATGCAGGGATACCCTGCGTCTCCCAGCAGCAACCCAGGAACTCGTTTTGTCGGACCCGTGCACGGCTGTTGTCAAAAATCCTGCTGTCGTGAACTGATCCAGGCCAGCCGACGACCAAGTCATAAAATTCAAGCCTTGGCCCCGTGATTGCCTGAGGATAAAATATTATGTCTCTGTCGTGAAAATATTCTCAGGAAATGAAAATAAATTTTTGTGCCTACATGTCAGATCACTCTACTCTTCAGCAATTAATGTATATTCATAAAGCTTACGTTCTATGTTTTACAGGAAACAAGAGCCAGAAAAATTAGCACTTTCATTGAAATGGTGCAAGTTGTTTACTTTCAATGCGAGTGAAAATTTGGTGCATCATGTAACAGGAACGCTAGGTAACATTCATGGTATTTATTTTTACCCTCGGGGTCATACAGGCATTTGAAAAGGGTGCAGGAAGAATGAAATGTAAAACAAGCAATGCGAAAAACAAATTATTGCTCCTATATATACAATGTTAGCTAAGAAAGAGAAAGTAAATTTATTAGATGTGCTGGTGTTTATACAACGCGAGGCAAATATTGAGGCATAACAAAAATATTGTACAAAAAATACCTGCATCACTGATGAATTGATAGCAGTCGCTATGGACGTAAAAGGGGTTTGCGTATACGTACACGGAATAATTAAACCGGACCCTCCAATCTTGAAAAGTGATGCAGTGCAGGTTCAGCACTGCAAGAGATCGATCCTTTTTTTTTTTGGTCAATATTTACATGCACATTATTTGAAGAAGACGACAGCTAAGATGGGCAATGTGAAGAAAAGTGGCCCTCAAGTTTGTTCTATATCAACGCGCGTTAGTACAATTTAATGATACCTAGAACGCGATAGAGTTTTGCAAAAAGAAAAATGGGCTCACCTGCACATTGATCGAAAAGTAGCCTTTCCGGTTGCGGTACACGTCTCCGAGCTGCCCGCCAGGAGACTTGATTCTAATGTGGGTGCAGTCTATGCACCCAGTCACCCCAGGGAAACGGCCAAGGCGGTAGAAGTCTCTTGTGTCCGCTTGAAACTCGGCCGCAGTAGCGGGGAACTTCACAGTTCTAGGGAACAGATGTGCCGCGATCAGCGTGGATACTCGTTCCACTGCACGGCACACCGACGGTTGCGAAACATTTACCAAGTCACCGGTGACGACTTGGAATGTTCCACTTCCATAAAATCGAAGCGCAACGGCCAGCTGAAGCATCGGTGGTAGCGGGTCACCGCGATTGCTGACGCTTTTTTCCATGGGCAGGCACTTCAGGAGCTCTCGCACGGTGTCCTTGGAAAACCGGTACCGGGATAGGAACTCCCCATCGCTGAAATGCTCCAGCGGGTTTATTCTGTCCCGCAACGCCCGTCGTGGCACAACTGCAGCTTCGCTTTCGTCGGCACCGTCGTGGAACAGTTCGTCCACACGTAGCACATGTTCGGCGAACTCGGCGAGCGAGCCGGCAGCCATCTTGACACTGTTGAGGGGGGACGCTTCGGTCGAGGAGGCGTTCAAGGTAGCAACAGCGCCACCTCGAGATTTTGGAGGAAAGCGTGGAGGAGTTCCTCCGTTCGAGGGCCGGTAGGAGTGGAGGAGGGTTTAAGAAGCACGAAACCGGCTTCGAGGAGCAACTCGAGTGAAATTTCAAGTGGAGGTCTGTTTAAGAATACGGGGGTAAGACATATAGAGTCAGGTACCTTGAGATAGACACGTTGTGCGATGCGTGCGGAGAGGAGGAAGAAACGGCTGAACACTTGATACTTTTCTGTAAAGGGCTTCACCCTACAGTGGCAAGCAGCGGGTCTGATTTATCGAAGGCATTGGGTTTAAGGACAGTGAAGGGAAAGTAGATTTTAGGCGGGTAGAAGTAACCAAGCGAAGGTTATCTGACTGGTGGATAAAATCCAGAGAAGAGTAAAATTTCATGTCACTGCTAGGTGGATTGAGCCACCGCTCGATTTAATGGGTTCAGCCGTATCCATCCATCCATCCATCCATCCATCCATCCATCCATCCATCCATCCATCCATCCATCCATCCATCCATCCATCCATCCATCCATCCATCCATCCATCCATCCATCCATCCATCCATCCATCCATCCATCCATCCATCCATCCATCCATCCATCCATCCATCCATCCATCCATCCATCCATCCATCCATCCATCCATCCATCCATCCATCCATCCATCCATCCATCCATCCATCCATCCATCCATCCATCCATCCATCCATCCATCCATCCATCCATCCATCCATCCATCCATCCATCCATCCATCCATCCATCCATCCATCCATCCATCCATCCATCCATCCATCCATCCATCCATCCATCCATCCATCCATCCATCCATCCATCCATCCATCCATCCATCCATCCATCCATCCATCCATCCATCCATCCATCCATCCATCCATCCATCCATCCATCCATCCATCCATCCCTGTAGCCTGCGAACTTTTGGCGCACCCTGCATGCCCTATTCCTGTAGTACATAGCTCCGAAGAGAGAGCGCAGTCAAATATTTCCTTTAAGTGCGAACAGCATTATCAGTCACTCCCATCTTTACAACGAACTGAAAAGAAGTAAATGGGCAGGTTAAAAGAAAATGGCAATGTATGGAGCCCGAAGGAATAATTGAGTGCAAAACAGGAAACAACGGCAGCCATTAGAGGTGGCCTGAGACCGGTACCTCTAGTAGATATAGTCCAGTAAGTAAGCCTATCTAAGCCACAATTAACACGAGCGAATAACAGGGCAGCTGTATACAGGGTGTTTCACCTACGGCCTGTCATAGTTATTAAAGAGGTTTCTTGAGTTAGAAGAGCGCTTTTCGGCATAGCATAGTCAGCGGTGTATTACATCAGAATACAGCTAAGTACTAAATAGCAGGCTCGCTAACTAATCATTGTCATAATTATTTACTTTTACCTATTAACTACTACTGTTAAGCTTCATAAATATTGAGAGGCGTGTAGCTTACCGTAAGTAATATACATATCAGTTTTTAGAGCCTAGAAAATGTGGCTACCCTTGGCGCTGTGACCCAACAAATTTTGGCGGCACCGCGCCAAAATTAGATTTCCAGAAGCTTACAGGCAAAGCAACCTGTCCAGTTTTTCAACCCGTCGAAATTTGTTGGGCCACAGCGCCGAGAGTAACCGCATTTTCGAAATTCTAAAAACTGATATGGATATCACTTACGGTGAGCTACACGCCTCTAAATAACTTAGCAGATTAAAAGTTAACTATTCGACATTAGTTAACCAGCCTGCTAGTCAGCACGCCTTTGCTTTATTCTGTGGTACTACACAGATGAAAGTGCAATGCCGAATAATGGGCTCTTCAAAGTCAAAAGGTCTATTTTTAAAAATTGCGGAAAGTTTTAGGTGAAACGTAGTCGAGGGTTTGACGGCATACCGTCTGGTCAGGAATCATAGTGATGCAGTTTGCTGGTCAATGGCCAAAGTCAAAAGATTAAAAGACGTTTCGGGAGCACTACGGCTCCCTTGTTCACTATGAAGCAATCGGCGCACGGATCCGTTCTTTTGTAGCACCCAGTAGCGTTTATAATGATTAAGCATAGATAGGATCCTGTTTAATGTGCTAGACGATGTCTGTATGATAAGGGACTCAAGATTCCGCCGTGCTGATGTGTTCTTTTCTGATGTCAATATCTTTACTTGATCCCAGTTAATCCTCCGAGGTTTGAACTTCAACCAAGAGAAATTTCCCAACCCACGAAGGGTTGCCTGTGCCGTCGAAGGAGCGGTGCGACTCCTGGACCGAGACGTTCAAGACGAAGTAAGGACGAAGGCGATAGGTGTGCTGTCTCGTATGAAGAAGTCAGCAGACTACTCCCTGCCTCAAGACGAACGCAAGGCAATTCGTAGCCTACAGGCTAACGATGAAATTGCAATCCTTCCTGCGGATAAAGGCAATGTCACGGTAATCCTTGACCGCTCTTCGTACCAAGAAAAAATGGAAGCCTTGCTGCAAGACGAGAATACCTATCGCCGACAACCAAAACACCCCACGTCAAAGGTGCAGACGTCTCTTCAGAAAATGCATGCAGAGATCTTCGAGGGCCTTCCACCAACCGTGAAACGCCTCTAGTATCAGCTGCTTTGTACGAACGGCTCGGCACCCGCCATATACGGGCTTCCAAAGGTTCATAAAGAACGCACCCCTCTACGCCCAATAGTATACTTCAGGAGGTCTCCTGTACACTCTCTGTCGCAGTACCTTCACGGTGTTATGGGTTGGAAAGAAAGAAACGAACGTCAAGAACTCGTCCGATTTCATCGACAAGGTAAAAGCCATTGTCCCTGAAGACAACGACATGCTCGTGTCTTTCGTCGTCTGCTCACTGTTCACCAGCGTACCTGTCAATCTGGCCGTTGAAGCTTGCAGGCAACGTCTCGAAGATGAGGGCTCAAGGCAAGATCGGACCCCTTTCGACGCAGCAGAGCTTTACGAGCTATTGCGCTTCTGTCCCGCTAACACCTATTTTACATATAATGGCACCTTTTACCAACAGACCTTCGGCACAGCAATGGGAGCAGCAATCTCGGTGACAGCGGCGAACATCACGATGGAAGTCATCGAAAACAAAGCCCTAACCACTTTCCAGCCGCGACCAAAAATATTTCTAAGGTATGTGGACGACTGTTTGTGTCCTAGAGCTCAAGCACATGGCCTTTTTTCTGGACCACCTGAACTCCATTGAATCCTCAATCAAGTACACTTTTGAGGAAGAAACCGACGGCTGCCTCCCATTCCTGGATACAACGGTAACGCGTATTCCGACTGGCCTTGTATTTAATGTTTACCGCGAACCTACGCACACTGAAAGATATTTACATTTCAATTATGTTAACCCAGTAGCTCACAAACGGTCTGTGGTTGTCTCCCTGATCAACCGTGCGAGACAGGTCTGCAGTCAAGATGCCAATCTAAAGAGCAAAATGAAAAGAATAGAGTCTGATCTTCGAGGAAACGACTACCCTCTTTACTTCATCAGGAACACCGAAACAAGAATGCCAGCGAATCAACCTGCCTCCGAAGAACGCGAGAGCACAGAAAAACCAAAAGAAAAACGAGCTGCTGTCCCATACGTAGCGGGAATTAGCGAAGCGCTTGCACGTATTTTCCGCAAGCATGGCGTCAACATCGCACACGTCCCCGCTGGCAAGGTACGAACAGAACTGGTGAATGTGAAGGACAAGCTCCCTCGTGAAAGATTTCCAGGTGTTGTGTATGATGTTGACTGCGCCGATTGCTCATGAATATATATCGGTGAAACAAAGGACTTCAGGAGACGCCTGAGAGAGCACCAGAACGATGTCCGAAACCAGAAAGCAGCATCTAACGCCATCGCCGATCATGTGCAAGAATCCGGCCACGAGATTAGCTGGGATCAAGTAAAGATATTGACAACAGAAAAGAACACATCAGCACGGCACAATCTTGAGTCCCTTATCATACAGACATCGTCTAACACATTAAACAGGAACGACGGAACTCTACATCCAATCTATGCTAAATCATTAAAAACGCTACTGGTTGCTACAAAAGAACGGATCCGTGCGCCGATTGCTTCATAGTGAACAAAGGAGCCGTAGTGCTCCCGAAACGCCTTTTCATCTTTTGACTTTGGCCAGTGACCAACAATCTGCATCGCTTTAGATGAAACACCCTATATATATCATGCTTTAATTTCGTCAGTTTTTTTTCTCCCCCAGTGGGCGAGTTTCCAGCCATACCTTTGGTTATTCAAAGCCGCTTTCGTCCGGCTTTTCCACAATCTACTCTTGAAGATCTCGGTCCAGAGCACAGAAGCAATGGATGTCGCAACCGCGGGCAGATCGGCGAGCAGCGTGTCGCCTGTCCCAGAGCTCAGCAGGCCGTACGCGGACGCCGACATGTAGACGGTCGTAGCGTTTACAAACTTCATGTGGTTAAGGATCGTGCCTTTTGCGTCGTCTTTCAGCCGCGGCATTCCCAGGAACCACTTTTGTTGTTTGACGTCGAAGTCGAAACTCTTCGCTCGGAAATAGTTGCGGACGAACCCGTGTGCAGGATTGTCGAGAACACAGACTCCATTCACAACGAGATCGGCGGGAAGCAAGAGGGACACGTTCTTAATGAAGCCCTCGAAGAGCTCTGTGTCGTTACCAGCTGCCATGGCTCGGCGAAGGGGCTGGTGGTGAAGGAGCGCTCGCCGCGTCGTTTCGAAGGTGGCGCGAAGGCGGTGGTTTTTGGCAGGACTCGTCAGGGCGGCGACGTGGGCGCCGCGCCAGAGTTTGACGCTTCTGGACGCGTGTAAGTTGCAGATCTGCCAGCTGCGTGGCGTGGGCGAGTGAAGCACACTGTCCACTTGGAGTGCGTTCATGGTGTGGAGGGTGACCGCCGTCAGCATGTAGCACAGTGACAGCGGCTGCTTGGAGACGTCCCAAAGGAATCGGATATCGCTGAGAAGGCGCTCCTTGGAGACAGGGAACGTGGTTTTAAGAGAAATTTTGTTTGTGAAGAACTCCTTGAAGACGGCTTCAACCTGTGCGACATCCAAACCTCCAAAGGCGCCGCTGAGTTCTTCCGCGGTCACTTCATTCAGGTCGACCCACACATCGACTTCCGTAAGTTGTAGTTCAAAGGCGGCCAACTCGTCGCTCGTGTAGTTGGTGCGCAAATGAGCGTTGACGCGTGAAAGAGCCACACTGTAACAGATGTCACGACAGGGGCGCTGCTCGTCGCCGATGCGAGGGTACTTCCTTTCAAATATGAACACGGTTTCCGGGAAATAGTTGACTTTGAAAAAGAAGCTCAGTTTGTATCGCATGGTCACGTTTAGGGCGAAACGCAGCAGGTCGGTGCGACTCATTGCACCCTTGGAGCCGGCAATGCGCAGGATGGTGGACGTGATGTCACTTAACCGCAGGTCTTGTTGCCACACCTCCTTGAGGCAGGAAGTGTAGAAACCATGAAGCGCTCTGGCAGCTGGTGAACCGTAGAACGTGGTGCCTTTAATGAGTTTCCAGTTATTTTCGCCTGGTGGGGGAAAAATGAGATGGAAAAATAATTTTGAACTCTTTCCGTCTAATACTTCATCATAATTGATAGCACTTTCAAACGGTGCTCATATATAAGGAAAGTGTCGAAATTCACTTTGCTAAAGACCTTGTTATCTTAGCGCTAATATTATTGTTAGGTACGCTCGCCAAGAAGAGCGAGGTGTGAAGGCCTTCAGACGACACAGAACGGGAGTATTATGTCAGAATAGACTCATAGGGTAGGGTGATAAGATATGTCGCTTGTACCTAAAACAACACTTTCATAAGCCAGAATGGTGCGTAAAAGTGATGTACATGTGGCGCCGTCACTTGAGGATTCGTGCAGCGGCGACGAGTGATGTATTCTTGAGAGAACGATATTTCGTCATTTCGATGTGCTATCACCGTCAAAATACGAGGGAACCAGCCTGGCGAGCACCGCCGAAAGTGCAAATGGTCTCGTAATTAAAACAGCGCACAACACTCGAGGAAGAAAAAAGGTTAGTCGCAAACAAGAATAGCTTTCGCCTCGCATTATGTTCCCTCAGGTTGTGTGTAACCGTTGTACGAAGCAAGTTCATAACCGCAAGCTCGTGGCCAGTAAATTCAGTTTCGTTCTCGCTTCAGCCGTCGAATCTGCTGCCTTGTGCAGGCTGCGGGCGTTAAGCAATTGCAACCTGCTAGCTCCCTCATTTAGGTACGCGTAAAACTGTGATGTGCAATGCACTCTAAACAGAAAGGACTGAAAAGGTGAGTAACCTGTCCTCTATAGTGCACTGCCTTTTAAAAGAGGGAGTGCGTAAGAGGACAGCTTATTTTCTTTTTACTCTCACATAGGCGCCTTTCTGTTTACAGCGTGCAAGCGCCATGTTTTATCAACAGGAGAAAGGCAAACATGTTTTAGCTGTGGTGAAAGACGTCTCAGAAGTACTACATGCCTGCACAAAGAACTCTCATTTGTCTCAGCAAAGAAAAAAGTTTCAGCGTGGGTCATCATGCATATAGGCGCCGGCCCGAAAGACGGGATTTTCGCGAGAAAACTGTTCAACGAGATGATTCGTCTTCGTCAAGATTTGGCGTGCGTTTTCTGCCGGCAGCTGTAGAGCCAGCAGGCACCAAAGTCCTGTTGGGCGGGACGTATCCTGATTCTTTGCCGCTTACAAACCAGAGGAAGCAATCCACGAACACAGAAATAACAACTACCCCAGCAGTGTCAATCACAAGAATTGTCTACCATAATACTAAGTAGTTAATTAACAAAACACGCACTAATCGACAGTGTAGTGCACCACTTGATGCGAAATGTGCGTGAGTTTTTTCACCGAGATGGGGTATTGAATTAATGCGTCAGAGCGCAACAGCTGCTTCCACGCTTTTGAGGATCCCTCGAAGCTTACGTGAACACTTCACGACAGCATACAAGGCACAGAAGGCCACACTCGCGCAGTATCGTCGCCGATGGATGCATGCCTGAGGGAGATCAGCAGCGCGCCGACGGCCCAGCAATGAGCCAACCGGGATAAACACATGCTGTCGAACGTCTACTCGGTTTAACTACAATAAACCGCAGTCACTTTTTCCAGGCAGTGAAGGCTGTGGCAGTCTTCTACTGCTGGGCTTGCAATAAAATGCCTGATCACTGTGACTCTGTAAGTTCTTTCAAAACTTTTGAGAGGCCAACTTTTCAGAGTGTCGAGAAGCTATGTGGTGGAGGGCGGGGGGGGCGGGGGGGAGGCACATTGTGAGATGTCCTTATAAAACAGATCCTAAAATTTTTAACGCACAACTCACATACTTAATATTGAAGAGGCTCTCGATCTGTCGTATCTATTATTTAATTTAAAAGCTCCGTATCCCTCAGGGCCTCGTTAATTCTACGAAGCTTTCGCAATTTTCTTCTCCGTGAGGGGAGCCAGATACTTTCAAAATCGACAGTGGCGCACAGCGGAAGACTTGACAGCGGTGACGGGTACGCATGCAGGTCTCACCAGCGTGTCCTTGGCGACGCCTCGCTGCACGATGCCAAGCTTGATGGCGTTATTGCAGACGTACGCGAAGAAGTCGTCGCAGGGTGGCACCGCGTTGTCGATGACGGCGAACAACTGGGCTGCCTCCTGAGGGCAGCAGAACGGCGCCTGGGTGGCGTTTACCCTGCGATGTTCGGACGGCTCTCCGACCACCAGCCAAACCAGCGTGCTCACCAGCGCCACCGCAGACGCCACGCAGAGGAATCCACCGAAGGTGCAGATCGCTTTCACCCGCTCGCTCCGAAACAACGATGGCAGGGTATTGGTGGGAGGGCTGACCAGCGGAGACCTTATTCTGCCGTTCAGTCTGGGGTGTTCCATCTCGTTCTTCTTCTTCTACAAATATGGCGCGAGGGCACAGAGGCTCGAAGTGGCGAGAACTTCATCTTTTGTCCCGATAACGTAAGCTCGTGGCACCGACTGCCTGCGCGCTTGGCGTCGTTCTGTTCCAAGAATAAGCACCAACTGGTTAAAATTTCCATCCCACTGTGATGCCTACTAGAGTTTGCAAACTTAGAATCCTTCCTGAACTCTGGTGTTGTTTGAAGCACTTCGTTGTGCTCTGGCAACTGTGAACGTTAAAGCAAACTGAGCAGCGCTGCAGCCACATGTGAGTTGCTCATGCCGCCAGACGTGTATTAAAACTGGAGGAACTGCACGTCGCTCGTCCCGTCGATGCCTTCGTGAGAGTTTGACAGTCTCTGGCTTTCGAGCCGTGTTTAAGGAGTAACAGCAATTTCTTATAACCAGTATTTCTCAAAAATGGCCACCAGATGAATATAGTCGACAGTTCTTGTAACTAGGCTCGTTCGCATGTTCCCGAAATGTTGTGCTTGTTGAAATCGATTATACTGCAAGAGAATTTGTCCCGCCAGGACCGCAGCTGTTGCCCGATGGAGCTGGATGTAGTCCAGCGCTATAAATGAAGCCGTACCAATAACAATATGCCTCTAGTACTAATTGGCGTGAATAGCTGTTTCTATATGACCACTTGTCAACCCTCCTCCCCCACCCCCTTCTTATGTGATCTTCCTCACGGGAACTTTAAGGCAACAATAAATGATGACGACGATTATGGTAAAATTTCTGGTCGCTGTCGACAGCATTATGCATGTCCCGCCATTTTAATCACGACTGCCAGGTTTAAATTGTTTTCGATGTATATATAGCACACATTGAGCTGGATCCCATGTGTTTTCTCTGCACCGATATAAGAGATTACGCGTGTTTCAGCTCACCAGATTTCACATCCAGGAGCTGTACACAAACATTGTTTATATTAGACGGCATTCACAACCGTTGCGATGGTTCTGGGAATTCTACAGCGCAAGGGAAGGGACCATACATAGATCACGATTCGAATCCCATGACTATAATTAATGTAATGTCAAGCTACTTAAAGCTTGAACGTGTTAGTCTGTGTATAATAGAGGTCAATGCGTTTTAGGAAAGTGTTGTCCGAAGCTACAAACAGGCCTCCCGTTTCATTCATGCTTTTTCCTTTACTATCATTTTTATTATAGCAGCAACATGTTCCTTATATGGAGATTGAATTCGGCCACCTGGTGCACGTTCATAAAGAGAGGAGGGGGAGAGGTATGTCGTAGTTTAAATATTCCCCAGTTGATCGCTCTGCCCTCCCCCCCCCAAAAAACCCCAATTACCTCTATATATGTCCGTGTACCAACTGGATACCCCCCCCCCCCCCCACCCTGTCTAGAGGTTTAGAGGTTTAGAGGTTGAGGTTGTTCAAGCTACTGATGCGGTTAGCCTTGCGGATTCTGCCGGAAATTGCTCGACCGTAGCGACACTTCGGTGCTAAATAAGGCCCACAAATCAGGCACATGCCTGACACGTGACTGATCTACATAGCCTAGGACGTAGTCTTTAGGGCTTCTGTGCGATCTGCATAACTTCCACATTTCCTAGGACCAGCTAGATTATTGAATAGGTAGTGTGTTTATAAGGGCTGCCAAGCGGGTGGTGGTCACTAGGATATCGGCGAGGACCGGGAAGGAGTTGGCATGCACAGAATTGTCTCATTCACGAAGAGCGTGAGGAACCTGCTTTTGGTTTCATGATGATATCAGGTAAGGTGTATTTGCCGGGGCTGCTTTTTCATCTTCACGTCGAACTAAAAGGCCGAAGCCTGATCCCCATGTGATCGAGGAAATGAAAATTTATTTGTGTGTTTTTCGGGAAAAATAATGACGCAGTAACTGTCACACATACCTCGGTGGACACCCGAACCGCGCCGTAAGGGGAAAGGGTAAAGAGGAGGTAAAGAAGAAAGAGAGAGAGATGTCGTAGTGGAGGGCTCTGGATTAATTTCGACCACCTGGGGATGTTTAACGTGCACTGACATCCCACAGCACACGGGCGCCTTTTCGCATTTAATAATAATAATAATAATTGGTTTTGGGGGAAAGGAAATGGCGCAGTATCTGTCTCATATATCGTTGGACACCTGAACCGCGCCGTAAGGGAAGCGTAAAAGAGGGAGTAAAATTTCCCCTCCATCGAAACGCGGCCGCCGTGGTCGGGTTCGTACCCGGGTACTCCGGTTCAGTAGACGAACGCCTTAACCACTGAGCTATGGAGGTCAAAGAATTACTTCATGAAAGGAACATATTTAAGAACGAAGTTTTCACATCCTCACACGCATTGTCAAGTGCTGCTAACCTCATATCTAGAACGGCAATCGCCGCATATGTTTTACGAAAACTTTCCCCATTCTTTAATCAGGTAAATGAACAATTGAACAGATGTATCCGTGGATTAGCACAAACCCTATGCTGTAATAAACGCTACAGCAACAGCACTCGGACTGGTCGATGCGTTCATGCACTACCAATTTATTTGTCCAAAGTTAATGGTACCGAACATACTCCCCGATAAAAAAATCAAACAAAACTTAAGGTGCGGTTGCCCTGGCAACTTGGAATTTATTGTGAAACAAAACATCTCGCAGGAGCGCAATTCATATTGACACGTGTATTTATCTTTATCGGGCGGCCACGTTTCGCCGCCTAACAAGTGTTTTCGCAAAGCGCGGGACGCGCCTGCATCTATCCGAAGTTTCTGGCAAGTCATTGATGCTTCTATTCGCTGTCTGTTGTAGACGAACCTTATGTTATCTGATTTCATCGCCTGACGCGAATGGTGTAAAACTTTGTGGAACGCACGCGGGACAAAACGATTAGTCGGGAACATTCGACGACTGCTATATGACAGCAGACGCGCTTGACCCGCGGATCAGATTTTCGACGATCGCCGACCGTGTTTGCCGCTACCGTTGTGCTTAAGTGTAGCCTCTTTGGTGGGCACAGGTTCGCCCAATAGAAGTTAGTTTTCTCTTTCACAGTATTGCTACTGTGTTCTTCAACGTCACCTCCACGTGACATCTGGTGGATGTGCTTCTTTGTTTTTGGTCATGTACCGGACGCCCCCGACGCAGCCGTAATCCGGCGCCAAGACCTAACTGCAACGCCAGACAAAGAGCCACCGACCTCGACGTGCTTCTCGACGGCCACGCAATTACCGCCTTAGTGTACACAGGGGCTGATTACTCCGTAATGAGTGGACACATCGCCGCCCAGTTGAAGAAAGTTAAGACCGCATGGGAAGGGCCTCAAATTCAGACCGCTGAAGGACACCTCATCACGCCCACTGGAATCTGCACGGCAAGAATGACCATTCATGACCGCATTTACCCTGCCACCTTCGTTATCCTCCAACAGTGTTCACAAGACGTCATTCTCGGTATGGACTTCCTGAACCAACACGGCGCAATCATCGACCTGAAGTCGAAGTCAATAACGGTGTCGGAAGATAAACCGATACCGCCGGAGAGCCCTCGTAGTCACCACGCCTTGAGTGTGCTCGAAGATCAAGTGGGCATCCCGCCTCGCTCCAGCATTGTTATATCGGTCGGCACCGAAATACCCGCAGAAGGCAGCTGCCACCGCACGGTTCCCGCAGCCCATCGACAAGAAGGCAGTGCGTAGATTTCTTGGCATGTGTGCCTACTACAGGCGATTTGTCAAGGACTTTTCACGCATCGCTGAGCCGCTGACAAAGCTAACTAAATGTGACGTCGAGTTCAAGTGGGAAACGCCGCAGGCCGACGCATTTCAAGAACTCGAACGATGCATGCAGTCGCCGCCCGTACTTGCGCACTTCGACGAGCACGCCGATACCGAAATCCACACTGACGCCAGTAGCTTAGACCTCGGTGCCGTCCTAGTCCAGCGAAAAGATGGGCATGAACACGTGATAGCTTACGCTAGCGGGTCGTTATCAAAAGCGGAAGGCAATTATTCTACAACCGAAAAGGAATGCCTCGTCATCGTTTGGGCCACAGCGAAATTTCGCCCTTACCTATATGGCAGGCCATTCAAAGTGGTCAGCGACCATAACGCATTGTGTTGGCTAGCTAACTTAAAGGACCCTTCAGGACGGCTGGCACGGTGGAGCCTCAGACTACAAGAATACGACATCACTGTAACCTACAAGTCCGGACGAAAACACTCAGATGCCGATTGCCTATCACGCGCCCCCATTGACCCGCCGCCGCAAGATGACGAGGATGACGACGCCTACCTTGGAATATTAAGCGCAGAAGACTTCGCCGAACAGCAATGAGGAGACCCGGAGCTAAAAGCCCTAGTCGATTATTTGGAAGGGCACACCGACGTTGTCCCTAGGGCATTTAAGCGTGGATTGTCTTCGTTCACGCTTCAAAACAACCTACTCGTGAAAAACTTCTCACCAGACCGCGCCAACTATCTTCTTGTTGTTCCGTCGGCGCTGCGTCCAGAAGTACTGCACGCCCTACATGACGATCCGACAGCTGGGCACCTCGGTTTCTCCCGGACGCTATCAAGGATCCAATATATTACTGGCCGCACCTAACCGCCTATGTCGCCCGTTACGTCAAGACATGCCGAGACTGTCAGCGACGCAAAACACTACCGACAAGGCCAGCGGGATTACTACAGCCGATCAAGCCTCCTTACCGACCTCCTCAGCAGATCGGAATGGGCTTGTTGGGACCGTTTCCGACATCAACTTCCGGAAATAAGTGGATCGTCGTGGCGACTGACTATCTCACCCGCTTCGCAGAAACAAAAGCTCTGCCGAAAGGCAGCGCAGCCGAAGTGGCGAAATGTTTCGTCGAGAACATCCTGCTGCGACATGGTGCTCCAGAAGTCCTCATCACCGACAGAGGAACTGCTTTTACAGCAGAGCTCACGCAAGCCATTCTGCATTACAGCCAGACAAGTCACAGGAGGACAACTGCCTACCATCCGCAGACGAATGGTCTCACAGAGCGCCTGAACAAGACCCTCGCCGACATGCTAGCAATGTACGTCGACGTCGAGCACAAGACATGGGATGCGGTCCTGCCGTATGTAACATTCGCTTACAACACGGCGGTGCAAGAAACAACACAGATCACGCCATTTAAGCTGGTTTACGGCAGGAACCCGACGACGACGCTCGACGCCATGCTGCCGCACGTCACTGACGAGGAAAATGTTGACGTCGCTACCTATCTCCAGCGCGCCGAAGAAGCTCGACAGCTGGCCCGCCGACGGATCAAGAACCAGCAGCGTGCCGACAGCCGACACTACAACCTGCGACGACGCTTCGTCGAGTACCAGCCCGGCGACTGTGTTTGGGTATGGACCCCGATACGCTTACGAGGACTGAGTGAGAAACTATTGCGACGCTATTTCGGAACTTACAAGGTCATTCGACGTATTGGCTCACTGGACTATGAGGTCGTGCCAGACGGCATTTCGCATTCACAGCGGCGCCGCGCACAATCTGAAGTGGTCCACGTGGTGCGCCTTAAACCCTTTTACGGACGCTGAAGAACTTCCTCATTTTTGTTGTTTCCTTTGCTACGAGCGCTTTTCTTTATTTCGTTTGTTTGCAGCATCGGGTCCATGCTTTTCAAGAGGGGGGTAATGACACGTGTCTTTGTCGTTATCGGGCGACCACGTTTCGCTGCATAACAAGTGTTATCGCACAGCGCGGGACGCGCCTGCATCTATCCGAAGTTTCTGGCAAGTCATCGATGCTTCTATTCGCTGTCTGTTGCAGACGAACCTTATGTTATCTGATTTCATCGCGTGACGCGAAAGGTGTAGAACTTTGTGTAAGGCACGCGGGACCCAACGATTAGTGTGGAACATTCGACGACTGCTATATGACAGCCGACGCGCTTGACCCGCAGATCAGATTTTCAACGATCGCCGACTGTGTTCGCCGCTACCGTTGTGCTGTAAGTGTAGCCTCTTTGGTGGGCACAGGTTCGCCCAATAAAAGTTAGTTTTGTCTTTCACAGTATTGCTACTGTGTCCTTCAACGTCACCACCACGTGACGATATGAACGTGCGCACCGTCGCCATAGACTGCAACGGCACCTTTGATGCCAAGCCTTTCCTGCTATAGCAGTGAACAGTGGCAGAAGTGAGCGAATTTTGAAAGATACTGCTGCGGATGATACAGGTGTAGGAACATTTTGCTCACACTAACATGCGCACCGCTCACACGGCTTGCTTTGACTACCACCCAACCTCCTCGTCGGTAGATACCTTCTCCTGACAGCTGTCTTTTATGTTGGACCAGCATCTATTTCTGTCAACGTGAAAAGGGCCGCAGACTTGTTCCTCAGGATTTTGCAGTTCGTTCAGACAGAAACCGGCGTTAATATAGGTGTCTTCACAAAAATAAAATAAAATTGCTCCGAATAAGCGGTATTTGCACGTACTGCTCCGAATAAGAGGAATTTGGCTTCCACATGGCAAGCGCCCACTGGTCCCATGCCCTAAGACGGAAGAAGAAAAGTCCCCCTCGCGGACTCTCCTCTTTTTCCTCTCGTGATTAATGATCTAGTTCTATCTGGAACGCATCATGAAGTAACTTAAACATATGTTCGACATAATAGTTTCGAGGAATATGGATGAGTTAGCTGCTGTAGTGCTATCAACGTGTTCCACATAAGTGCCACTGGAAAAGAGGAGAAAGAACATGCAGAAGTGTGTGTTCCACGTATGAAACTTAAACAACCTGACTCGTTCAAGATCAAATATATGAAACAGATGTTTTAACTTGAACTTACGTGGAAGCGCAGACATTTGCGCCGAACCGAGGTTAAGAGTGTAGAATCCCGTGCACCTGTTTTCCCGTCTGATGCTACTCGGATTGACAAAATACCTGAGTAACCGCCAGGTTTTGGCTGTTTAGTACAATGCAGATTTGAGCCCACTTGCTGCGTGGTAAGTTTTCCGTGTGCGCTTGAGCTTTGAACTGGCTTGCTTGGTTTTTCTTGAGCTTTCTATTGCTTTTGAGATCTCCATCATTTGGTGAGGCCACAGCGGGCTTCCCCGTGGGTGCATGTACCTCCGGTGTCCTGTGCACGGAGCACTTGTATTGCTTTTTGACGTCAGTGATTCTGGTCTTTTTGCAGTTAGAGGTGAGACAATTTGTCTGGATTTCCAATAAGTAGTGGTGACTGCCGTGTCTAAACTCCTGTTGGCCCTCTCCGATGCTGCAAAGGTTGCCATGACAGCCAAGTCTGGGCAGACGCTGTTGCCGAGCCCCGTGGGGAACCTACATCTAAGTCTCAGTGAGCTCGTTTCCCTTTCTGGTGCTTGTGCCCGTAACCCCACGCTTGGTGAGGTGCACTGAAGTCTCCGGCAAAAATAATCCCATCGCCTTTTGCACACTTCTCTGGGGAGGATTTTATTTTTCTATTTGTATTCTGGTTCCCGTTTATACGTTTGGTATAAAAACGCTGTTTCGTTTCAGATTTATCTCTACCAGTACGGTCTCTCTATTACTTTTCCTTGTCTGGTGCTGGATAACTTCTATATTCCTACTGCTTATCGTGGCTGTTCGTTTGAGCCAGTCGTCCACAAAGGTTTCGTATCCGGGGCTCCCGTGTATCGTGTGTGTCTCTCGCAGCAAGATGATCTCATTGGTCTTCCCTTGCCCGATATGTATGCAGAAGTCCTCTTGTTGCTGTAGCCCCTGGAGTTCTTTTTCCCCACACAGCTGTCCTTGTTTATATGTGGGTTAAGACTGCTATTTGGATCTGCCATTACTGTTCTCTGGTTGACCAGTGTCCCTGCAATACGCCTAGGGTTTATGTAGATTTGTCGCCCCGGTTCGTTAGTATTTTTTTCCTGGCTTCCCCATCCAGCCTGGCCAGTATTTCCTCAATTTCTATCTGCCCAGCCTCATTGGCTACAAAATTGGCTGCGATTTCCTCTTCTTCGGCCTTACATGCTACTTACGTGTTCAATCAATGGCCTCATGTTTCTTGCTTTATTTGTGTAAGAAAATCCGTCTGTTCCTGAGCTCTTTTATCAAAGCTGATTATCGAGCTCTGTGTTTTTCTAAAAGTCTTCTTGTGTTGTTAAGGCGGCCTGGCGCGCAGCAACCGCTTTTGGACTCCCGGACTTCGGAGAAACACCCCCATAAACAGAAGAGACGAATAAGATGTTTTTTTTCTCTCTCGCTCTCGACACCCACTGTCGACTTCCGGTGCCTCAGATATCTAGGAATATCATATCAGGCTTTCCGCATTTACCTACTGCACGCGCTCGGTCGTGAACTGTCTCTGTCAGTTGAGCGGTCGCAGACAGAGCTTTCCTACATCCAAGCTGGTTAGGCACAATTCCGCTATTGTTCTGTGCAAATGATGCGATATGTTTAAGAATTAAGCGTTCAAGGATTTTGCAGCCTGCACAAGTAACACAAATCGACTAATAATAAGATGCACTCGCAAGGTCGCAAGTTTTATGTACAGGAATAACCTTGGCAATTTGGGATTCCTCCAGAGGTTCACCTGTTAGCAAAAATTAAACAAAAATTATAGACGATCAAGCCCATTGATGCGGTATAAGCATGCGTTAGAATTAGCGTTTCCCCCGACGAAGCAGGCGAGGCAGCTGACGGGTTGAGACTGTGCCAGTCCATCAATAACCGTGCGACCCCAGCTCCACTCTTTCCTCTCACCTTTACACCATGAAAGTGCCCCCTCTCCACTTTGTTAACTGCCAACCAAGGCACTAAAAGGTAGAGGCTCTTTCGCGTGTGAATGGGCTCGATATTGACTCGGGTAGCTTGTGTGGCAGCCTTGGCTTCCTAGATGACGGTAGTAGATTACCAATAAATCGACGAAGGTTATAAGCGATCATACCAATAGTTGCAATTATTGATCAAAGCAGTTATGATGGTTAAAACGGAATTCCGCGCTGAATTCTGATGTGTAATATGCACAGTTTGATGGTGTAATTAGATATGCGTAGTTAAAGTGCAGAAGACAGCGGTAACTTACCTGCATATGTGTGTGTTTTCAGGATTCAGTAGGGCGCCGCCTGTAGTTTTCTTAATCAAAAGGTATAAACTAAAGAAGAGAAGAGCCGCAGAAACTGCGTGATCTTGGAACGCTATTTGATTCAGCCGTTTTTTACCCAAAGTAGAAAGACTTGCCACTTTTTTCTTTTCACGAAACGCTGATCTGACTTAAGCTTACCGGCTATGGCAATGATTCTCAGAACTTCCATCTGGGCCTCTTTCTAAGCAGATGGTGTGTAAGAACGCAGCGGGTTCACTGTTAGGAGACGACAGGACGAGCGCTAGCTACTGGCGCCTCCTTTTGCTCTTTGTTCGCCACGTTCTCGTGCTACTTTCGAATATGCGTAAACGTATAAAAAGCGGAGAAAAATCCTCGGCACAACACTGGCGCAGCCTGGCTCAACCTTGGGGAATTGAGACTGTCTCAGAGTACGATACCAGCATAGAGCCAACGTATATTTCCAACCTGCAATCTGGAATTGGCCTGCAGTCCATTTGGTCGGGCATGCGTTCTACTGGAGCGAAAATAAAGCTGGCCCCAAGATAAGTATTACAACCTCTGCCGCAGAGCCAGCATATACTCAACACAACTTACGTAAGACAAGCCACACCACGCTGTGACTGCGTGCCCCGTCCATGACACACCTTTCCGTCCACTGGGGCTTATATGAAACCTACGAGCAAACTAGAAGCAGCGTCATTTGTTAAAATAATACCGTTTATTTACAGCCAGTATATGGAGGCTATCTCCTCTTCTGGTCGTCTCATCAGACGAGTAAGACCGCATGAGAGCGCGCGCGCACTTGACTTGTGTATTTTTTTTATTGCCAAAGTTCATGTTCGCGCGTGGGCGCTGTACGACTTCCGTACGGTGATGGCTAGGCCTTTCGGACGTGTTCGGTGCTTGTCGCCGGTCAAGTTGATGCCGCCATGATGCGCAACCGGGTGCCAAATCCGCTGAGTTCTTGGCAGCAAGTCGTTCGATGAAAAGTTTGGCTCCGCAAAATTCTTTCGGCCTTTTTGCAGCCTACACAATTGACGAGGCTTTGTGAGATGTACGGCAGCTTTCTCTTCTGTCGCTCATACCGCAGCGGCGGCCGAGTGGTTGAGCATCCGCCTCGCATGCGGGAGGTGCGGGGTTCGATCCCCAGTGCCGGCAGGTACCCGCCGGTGATACAATGGGTACAAGCTTTCCCCTGGCCTGGTGCTCGGCTAGTAAGGGCTGATATGCTTGGAAAATAGGTCTTAGACCCCCCCCTTGAGTAATCAAAAAATACCTTGTTCCATGGCGCTTCATCTTCTTCTTCCCTCGCTCCAATGCGCTGCTTTGCCGGCAGGGCCCGCTGGGACACATCTGGCTGCTGTGTTGCGAGAGTGAGAAGGAAGCACCGCCAGAGAAAGTGCAGAAAGCGGCCCCTTCTCCTTGCGACAGCGCTGCATTCATATATCTACACTACTAAGAAGCCCAGATGTCATATCTGAGAGTGAACGCAATAGCGACTAAGCTAATTTGAAATAATGAAAAAAAAGTTATGTCTCTCTCGTTCGAGAGATAACAGCTAAATTAAAATGCATTTCAAGTTCTTCGGCTCTTCTCTCCCTTACTTTATACATCTTGATTACAGGCAGCACCCTACTGAGTCGTGAAAGTGCTCGCATATGCAGGTAAGTTTCCGCTATCTCCTACACATTATTAACAGTTACCTCATTACACCAGCAAACTATGCTGATGGCACTCCTGAATTCATTACGGCATTCTATTTTAACGGCCATAACTAGGTGAGTTTACGAATCATTGCAACTATTACTGTGATCGTTTATTACCATGATCTATTCATTATCTAATCTATTACCTGAATTTACTGCCTACATCTACGCAACCAAGGCTACCACGCAAACCGCCCGCGAGACTCAGGCGTCTGGACATATGGGCATCAATATCTAGCCCTATTGGCATTCGTAGGGACAGAGAGCGCCCCCTACCTTTCAATGCGTTCGCACTACAACAGCTCGGCGGGAAAATGTGCCAGTTCGTCTGTCCGTCTCAAGCCTCGCTTTTTCAGGGGGCAAAGCGCGGCAGTGAATGGAGAGGCAAGTTGGAAAGGAAGGGCACCTGTCAGTGGCTGCTCCGCCCGAGCTTACACATTTATCCAATTGATCGTCTATAATATTCTCTGTAATATTTGCCAACAGGCGAACTTCTGGAAAATTGACAAATTTTATTTCGATACATAAAACTGATGACCTTGCCAGTGCATCAAGTTACCATTCGATCTCGCTTACTTGTACGGCCTGCAAAATTCTTGAACATTTAATTCTTAAACTTATTGTATAATCTGTAGAGAAAAATAACTTAATTGTGGCTAACAAGCTTGCATTTAAATAGGTTTGTCTACGACCTCTCAAGTCATCAGACAATTCACGACTTACAGCGCATACAAAACACAGATCCGGCTAACCCGATATGATGCCCAGGATTGGTTCTCCCATCCTACGCTCCTACAGAAATTTATCCATTGCCTCGGTGGCAACATCACCAATCTGCTTTACAGGTTAATGTGTTCACTGCAAAGGCCTCTTGGGGTTGTGGCGATTGTCTGGTGCTGTTTCAGCTTCTGTCCTCTCTGTTATTTTTTATCCACGGCCTGGAGAATAACGCAACAGTAAGAATGTTTGCACACGGCTGCAGTACGTGCAAGAAAATAACCTGACGCGAAGACAACGCAACTTGAAACACTGCGCTTGAAAATTTTACACACAGGTGTAAAACGTGGCAGATGACAAATAAGACAGCGCCCATTGACTTCACTTATCATCTACAAGGGGAGATGTTGAGTAAGTTGTCAGAATATCAATATTTAGGCATAATGATTTCCTGAGTCCTGAAACGGAGCAAACAGGTAACATACATTACTAACAAAGCAGTGGCCGCTCTCTACTCACTAAAACGCTTGCTTTGTTTTCCATCAGTCAATACTAACCGCCAAGCATGAAAGTCACGTGTTCGCTCATTACTGTATTATGAAATAATAGGTTGGTTATCCTTCTGCAAGGAGTAC
This sequence comes from Amblyomma americanum, assembly GCF_052857255.1. NCBI lineage: Eukaryota > Metazoa > Arthropoda > Arachnida > Ixodida > Ixodidae > Amblyomma > Amblyomma americanum. Next base: position 18,408,673 of record NC_135497.1, on the reverse strand, counting down.
AGCCTGCGTCACGCTTGTGTACAGCGCTCGAGCGGCGCACTTCCCTGCGTAAATGTCTACACCTGGTAGCGGCTCCTGGCTTTTCGAGGCAACGCTTGTGCGGAAGTGGAGCCACACAGATCAATGCCGCCGACCACGGGCTGCTTTATAGTCGCCGTCTTTAATGCGGACAGCCCACCGTTCGAGCGCGCTGCAGAAGGGGCTGTGTACATAGTGTACAACGGAAAGAAGTAAGAGTTTTCTTCGACAAATTTTGCCGTCATGACTCCTCAATTAAGGCAAAAGGCAAGCCGACCTTCGACAATCGAGCCACATTAGTGCGTCTTAAATTTCTTTTCCTTAATGGGAGCATTAAAATCGATAGAACTAAGTACTTACTTGATTGAAACACACGCAGCGTCAGGACAAAACTCACTAAGCCCAGCTCCTTTTTCCCACAAGAAATCTGCGAACTGCGAATCACTTGAAGCTTTCGTCTGCAACTCCAATGCTTTGTATATAGTTATGACCTGGATGCTGTTTTTTTTTCCGCTTTGCTGGCGACCACATCTTGATTTACTTACAATCCTAGCTTCATTCTTTCATTCGCAGGACATTTTTCACCAGCTGCTGTGTATTTCTTGCTTGCTTCCTGGATACAGAACTTGTGTACATTTTAGCTCATTTTCTTGTAGGTCCGAATCTTTGAACATGCAACTTGCACCTTTTCGTTGTCGTCTTTAGCGCTTGTAAAATTAATATACACACGTAGGTGTTGCCTTCGTTCAAATATAATTGTCTTTATGCCCGCTTCAAGTTGCACTTTGTTCGTTTTGATGTAAATATGATGTCCCTTCCTAGAACAGTCTCAAATGTGAGACTAACATTATGTTGAAGTAAATAAATAAACAAAGGGCAAATTTCTGCAATGAAAGAATTAATTATCTCGATTGTAAATTATAGCACACTAATACTTCACATACCGCTATATAATTTCAATTTATTTTCACTTGTGGTACTTTCCACTACGGCACTGTAAATCAAGTAGGCAACATAATAATAATTGGTTTTGGGAGGAAAGGAAATGGCGCAGTAACTGTCTCATATATCGTTGGACACCCGAACCGCGTCGTAAGGGAAGGGATAAAGGAGGGATTGAAAGAAGAAAGGAAGGAAGAGGAGCCGTAGTGGTGGGCTCCGGAGTAATTTCGACCACCTGGGGATCTTTAACGTGCACTGACATCGCACAGCACACGGGCGCCTTACCGTTTTTCCTCCATAAAAACGCAGCCGCCGCGGTCGCGTTCGAACCTGGGAACTCCGGATCAGTAGTCGAGCGATCCGGAGTTCCCGAGATCGAACCCGACCGCGGCGGCTGCGTTTTTATGCAACAAGGAATTTTCTTAATCGCGTCACATAATTGTCCTGTGTCACGCCACTACACAGAGATGCTAACAGTTCGTTCACAGATGACATTTTTTTAAGGTCAGCCGTGATAATTATATGGTACATTTTTGCTTTAACATGGTAGATAAACTGTGCCGTGAGTGCGTCCCAAGCCAAGACAAAAACGCTGCCTTAACGAGTGCCTGCGCGAAGTAAATGACGAAGGTAAGGCGTGTGTAAATATCAAGCGCGCAAAGGCATCGTGGAAACACAATATTGTGGCTGTTTTATAACTGCAGTACTTTATTAGTCATTCTAAAGTAACCTTCAGACAATAAAAACAACTTTCTTTTGCGACAGCTTGAAACAAAAACCGCCATTTTCTGCACAACAGCGTCACAACACCAAAGCCTAGAACTAATCAACTAGTTTAATGCTTCTCTGTGTATGCCAATTATTAACAACGCAGCGCCAGCAGTTTAATAGAACACAGCCGATGAGAAGCCCGTTTGCTGATCCTGGGTTTTAAACCAGCTAAAAGACACGAAATTGAATGCATGCATGTCACTAAAGTGGCTTCCGTTCCTTTCAGGGCGCTGCGCCAGGGCGAAGATGGTAATTAACTTCAAGGGCCTAGATTCGCCGCGTCACTGTCTTTTCAGCGGAAAGTGCGATCGAGGCCTGAGAAGAAGTTCTGATCCGTTCATTAGGTAGCGTTTGTAACAGATGCGGTAAGAGAAACACAACGGCGGCAAAGTGATGCGCAGCCCCTAATGCAGGCAATTTTCATGTCCCTTTTTGCTGATCAGACTTGTCACGTTCAAGTTTAGTTCGCGGCTACCGCTGTCAGCAAGCGTTCATCCGCGATCTCATCGCTTTTCTACGCTGCGCATGCTTCATTAGGTTCGACGTATATGCGGTGCAGTCGAGGACAGCCGCTGCGCAGGGCATTCGCGTTGGTTTTGCTAAGTGTGTACGTATACAGTCATGAGCAAAATTTGCGGGATGCAGATTCGCGGAAAAAAGTTAATTTCCGCGTTGCCCTGCTAGCCATTCAGACGGTATTCTTCTACCAGATGGAACACGCATGCCTCCTCACGCTTCTATGCTTTTCATTGACCTGTTGTGCCTAACCGCTCCGCAATAAATTTTTTTCTGCGAACCTGCATCCCGCAAACTCTTTTCCATGACTGTACATTGAAGCTCAAAGCTCTTCTCCGAAGGCAGGACGCTTTTTCTATGGTGTCTTCGGCATTAACACTGCCTGGTTTAAGCAGTGGCACTAAGGACTCGTTTGTAGTCAAGGGTCTGACGGAATCCCGTCTGGTCGGGATGGTACATGATACTAGTGAGTCGCACCGACCAAAGAGCCGTGGTTATCCCGGTGCACATCATCGACTGTGGACATCATCAACCCGGTGCACATCATCGATTCCATGCAGCGAAAACTTGACCGCCCTAGGATGCAGCCAGCCGAAAGCACAGAAAAGCGAACGGCTCTCCCATACGTCCCAGGCATCAGTGATGCACTTGCGCGTATCTTTCGTTCATATGGTGTGCACACTGCTCATGTGCCATCTCAAAAACTGAGAAGCCAACTTGTCAATGTCAACGACGGGCCTAAGAAAGAAAGATTCCCTGACGTTGTTTATCAGGTTCCATGTGCCGACTGCCCATCAGTATACATAGGCGAAACAGGAGATTTTGCACGCAGATTACGTGAACATAAGAATGACGTGAAGAACCGGCGCGCAGAACAAAATGCGCTTGGCGAGCATTCATTATCTGCCAGCCACAATATCAACTGGGCAGAGGCACGTGTGGCCGCCAAAGAGAGAGACAGGAAATCACGGCTCTATCTTGAGTCGCTGATCATGCAAACAACAGCGCGTACTATCAATCGAAATGACGGTAATTTGCCACCTATCTACGCGAGATGCCTGGGATCGCATATACGCCGCATAAAAAAGGCACCACCGCAACGTTTTGCCTCATTGTGAACAAGGCTCCCGTGTGGGAGCCGAAACGTCATTCTATCTTAATTTTTGGTCGGTGCGACTCACTAGTATTAAGGACTCGTTTCTTCTTTCGAGCTTCCTAGTACGCAGAGCGGCTCGAATATTCCGCTCCATCTGCAGGAGGAATGTCACCCAAAAGTTTGCGAGACCACCCAAGGAGCCAAGGACACAGGGGCATGAACACCTTTGTGAAATCTTCACGCTAAACTTATCCGCTGCAAATGCTACTGGCAGCATTTGCCACGCATTGCACCACGGGTAAGGTGCGTACATACATTCGGGATTACCGTCACAATGTTACAAACAGTTTCAGCCAAACATCTGCTGCCGCTAATTCTAGCGCAGAATGGACACGCCATCGCAAATGTTTACGAGCGGCACTGGCTTCATAAGCAGCCGTTCGTGTTTTTTTTTCGAAATATAAGGCCTCGCCACTAGCCTGACCCTGTATCGCTATGGCATCACTGTGGCGAACAAAGAAATAGACACAAATAACCCCAAAGTGAGTGACTCTTAGGAAAATCTACAGAGCCATGGATGGATGTGGTCCTGAGCGATGCCGGGATGCGCGAATGCTGCACTCCTGTCCTTCGAGGCGACGGCGCGACCCGCTACTGCCCAGCCGCTTGCACCTTCGGCTGGCACGACGTTTGACAGTGTCACCGCACAACGCGCACGGTTTCTTGGTATTTTGAGCCACTTTCCTCTGCTCAGCTGCTTCGCGATCCATGCTCTACGATAAGCAGGCAAAGGCGTTCTGCTGCTCGAATGTGCCTGGTGGCAATGACGCAGGCTTAAACAAAGCGAAAAGTACCGCACAGATCAAAATAAATTAACGAAGCAGCCTTGCTCGATAAAACCATATATCTTCCACACAAGAAGCGATGTTTCTTCCGCAAAAAAAAGGACGCACACTGCCAAAACAACAGCTTTCTTCTACACCAATGTGCTGAAGATATTGTAAGCAGAGTTTAGGCGCGCCCTTCAAGCACCGGTTGATGCTACCCTGTTACAATGGTACTTTGAGATGTGCTACATTACACAACTCTTCCGCAGAGCAGAAGGGACAAGGCGTCAACCGGTCGGCGGCCGTTGACACACTGAAGAGGGCGCCAGCAGTCCGACCGGGACACATCACCTGGACCGGCTTTGGCACATGCCTTCGGTACACTTGACGAACGTGGAGCGGAGATCCCGGACGCCCATTCTCCTCTGCATGCCACTCCGACTGGCCTCTTCCGTTCGCCGTTGATGTCAAGAAGGAGGGCGCTTGCGTCCCCTTGCGCGGTTTTGTACTTAGAGCATAACGCAACTTTGGTTCGCCTTCAGTGCTATTTTTTCTGTTCTCAGCATTCTCCTAACGTGGGCACAAATGTATCGTAAATTAGTCATCCTTCAGGGGGCTCAAAGAATGAAGCTTGTGGTTTTACATAAAGTCTGATAAAACACCGATGACCTACACTGCAGCGACAGTCGATTCCCCTTAGCAAAACAAACGACTTTACTGCAAAAGGAACGCAACCAGCATTACTTTCCGCTGTGAAATTCAGTGTCACTTTCTTTTTTTTTGCGCAAAACAACACAGTTAACCGGATTAAAGTACTCCAGCGACTTTAGGTATCTCTTTAATAAATGCCCTTGTCACACTGCAAGTTTTAATGACATTCGAATCAAATGGCATTCGATGCATCGAATGAAGCTCGGTCTCTCGCGGTGCCACACAGCAAAAAATAATTTCATTCCCTAATGATAGCAATGACGATCAATGAAAAAAAAATTACAACAATTAAGGTGCTCCGTTGCGCGTCAGAGGAAATGGAAATTCTTGCGTAGTATTTTTAAAGTCGGTGAAGCTATTTCTCTGTAATATTACACGCTTCAAATACTGTTTCTCGCCATGCTACAGCCCTTCAGCCATCAAAAACCGAGCCAAGTATAAAGCCAGCCATAAAAACCGATAAATGCACACTAATAACAATGCTGGCACGGCGGAGCGTGAAACAGACATCCAAAAGGCTAAGCGCTCAGTCGCAGCGTTAAGTATTTTCGAGCTCAAAGCTCTTTAAACACCAACCATCGCAGGCAGAGTCCTGCTTCGCACTGCTGAGACCGAGAGTAATAGCTATCTACGACAGTGCGGGCAGTCTCACGCGAAATTTAACATTTTTAGGCAGACTTCAGTAAACTTGGGTGGTAAGCACATTTTTTTCCCTGTTGCTTGAGTCTGCTGCGTATATGGTGTACACATTACACCACATATCGAATGCAAATGAGTTTCCCAAACTCTTTCGGTGGCGAGCGTCACTCGAACCTAAGTGCATCAAATAGTTTTATTTACGAGCCAAATAATGACCTTAGATGCTAATTCCATTAAATGTGCTAGTGTGACATCGTTAATGTGCACGCAGCGGCCGCATGTATGCAAACACACCAACCAATAGATTACTCGACAAGCGTGAGCGGAAAGCGCAATTTACACAATTTTTTCTAAGCTGTTTACATGTGGACAAATAATACCTAAAACACATTCCGAACTTCAGTGCAGAAAAGGAACACAAAATTGATTCTTGTATGCAAACTCACTGTTCCCTGTTACGCTGCAGCAACCTGTGTTCTTCTTATGCGCCTGTGGTCGCAACACGCAGGCGTCAACCTTAAAAAATGCTCCCCAGAGGTCCGTACTACACTGTGCCGGGCAATGGGTCGTTATCGGAAGTTAGCCCAGAACATTCACGGGGCTCTGTCTGAAGTACTGGACTGCGTGGTGCACGCACAATCGCATCCGGCCATGCACATTTGTCACATAAACAGGGAAAACAAGGCCATCGAAATATGAGCCTGGTTGGCCGCCATACACTGGCAGAAGGATAAAGAAGGCAATCTGTAAAAATTGGCACGAAACGTTACTACGGAACTGGTGGCATTACAAATTTGGTATTTACAAGTTTGGCCACGCAGCGTCATAGATCGGCAATTAACTCTGTAATCTCTGTAACTGATATCCGGAGAGGAGCCACATTGTTGTTTTCTCCACAGCTTCCCTTCCGAAAACTATTCATCATTGATTCGCAGGCGTAACAGATGAAAGAGCATTATCTTGGAAAAAGAGAAAAAAAAAGAAATATCTCGAATACTAAAGCCTTGCTAGCTGAGCGACCCTTGCTTTGAAGACCCACATCAAACACAAATCGCCTGACTTTCATGAATCTACATTAAGAGGAAAATAGTTTGGCACAGCAATAAAAAATGAGTAACTGGGCAGCTGGACTAGGAAAATACAAAGGCACATCAACAACGTGTTTTTCCTATGCCTTGGCCCAACAGCACAGTGGCCATTCTGTAATAATGACAGCGTGCATGGCATCACTCCCTGACGTACCACCAAGGACAATCATTGATAAGCGAGAGAAACCTCTGATTAATAATTACCTAACTTTGCATCGGATTTCCAAACTCAACTGAAGTAAAGAACCTGGATGGCCGTTTAGCATTGCTATAGGCACGGAATATTGTGCGAAAGCACTTTTCTTTTGCTGGTGGACACACCACCGCCACGTACATACCTGAAAGCGCGACTGAGGTGTCCACTGACCCAGGGATCCAGTTACGCGCCTTTCCTTTCGTGACTCTCTCAGAGGCTTCACGTCCACCTTTTAATTTTTCGGGGTAGGAGGCTAAGAGTACTTTTGGGACTAAAAGAAATCTAGACAGTATTCATGTGTCGTTAAACCATCCGCTGCGTTTTTGTAATCATTGGCCCCAAGTGCTCGTACTGTAAGGTCCTGGCTGTGTCACGGTAATAAGAGACCACGTGCTCGAGAGCACCAAGTTGGCAGCACCCAAAGTCGGGAGACAATCATGCGCTGGTATCACGAGCGACCTGCAATGAAGAAGCACTCAATGGACGACCTGGAAGTCAGTCAGGGCACGAATGATGTTTCGCGTGCTGTGTCACTTTGCTCTCACTCATTTGGCACAACGGGAAAATATATGGACACAACGTGACACAAGGCCTAGGCATGCCAGCTTCTTATTTTTGAAGTACACAACGAAATTATGACATCCAGCGAAGATATCTTCTGAGCGAAAGGACCTTGATTACGCGCCATTTCCATTCGTTCTTTATCCATTTCGCAGTAGCACGCGACCAGTGCCCATCCTCAAGGCTGCAAATACATTCGCGAATGACCGTTCCTTTTAAACTGTAACCGACAGCTTAGAAACAACAAGCAATTCATGACAGCCCCCGCGATGGCCGCCTTTTTCTCTCCCTTCTAGTAGCGGCTGCATGCCTGTCGTATTCTTGAGATGAGCTTTAGCCCATTCCAAAGGGAAAAGAACACCCACAAAGCTGACATGACCAGTACGATATTAAAAAGAACGAACACAGACCCTACTTTCCTCCATTCAAACTGATCTCTAACACAGCACGGCTGTCCCTCGGTACTCAAACCTGGAGGAGCGCATTCACAGGATGGAATCTACTCACCACAGGCCCCGGGGTCGTTGTTCTTATTTCTGGGACACACAGCCATTTTGCGTGGACTATATTCCCAAGACGAAAATTAAGTTTTAGGCTTGAACTTATCGTTCAGTGCTTGTGCAAGGTGAGAGGGGAAAATGAGCACTTTTGAGCGTAGTCAGGGTATGGTCCCGGGATAAGATTTCACTCAAGGTCAAGGGGGCGCGCACTTGCTAAAAGAACGTCGCGAAAAAAGGTGGTGCGTTTCCTGCTGCTGCTCATGCCACTACTTGGGATGGCTCATTTTTCAGACCATTCACGATATCACTAGAAGCTCCGGCGCAGAAAAATGTCGCGCATCGTGACTTGCACGGTAAAACTGAAGTGTCCTCTAATAACCATCTCGTTGGGTTTGGTTTGGTTTTATGGGGTTTATAACGTCCCAGAACGACTCAGGCTACTAGGGACGCCGTAGTGGGTTGCTCTGGACAATTTTGACCACCTGGGGTTCTTTAGTGTGCACTTACATGCACTGTACACGGCCCCAAGCATTTCACCCCATGCAAATCCGACCGCCGGATCGAACTCGCGTCTTTCGGGCCAGCAGTCGAGCGCCATAACCACTGCGCCACCGCGGCGGTTGCCACCTACTTAGGGTTCCACGCTAGATCCTCAGGTAATTAACGCATTAAAAGCAACGAGCAACACTCAGGTTTTACCAAAGCGTCAAGTTTTGTTCTCAGCGCCACAACTCTGCCCTGGAAGTATATGAGTGGACTTTTTCTGCCGTAAGCGCAGTTAGAATTATCTGATGTTTAACAAATATTCTGTCGTAAAGCGAACAAGTCTTTTCTAGCACGTTTGTTTCTTGTCCAAACATGTCAATTCCCAAAAGCGTCTCTACCACCAGTAACATCTAAAGAACCTCAGACAAAAACAAGCAAAGGACAACACAATCTAAAATATGGGCATTAGCAACCTCGCTAAGCAAGAGAAAGCTGCAGTAGATGCAAAATGACCAGAGGAAATTGCTGTCATGCGGCGTAATAACAGCCCAAGCACTAACAGAAAGGAAGCTGAGAAAGTGCACCGCTGGCCAGGAATCCGCGACTGACGACATTGCGCCAGAAATCAATGGATGGGAGCGAACAGATTTCCATAATGCGCCCATAGACTGCAGGTTCACTGTTTGCCGTCTGGGTGACCATCGGTGGCGTTCGCGTTTGATGGTAGTGCACCTAGGCGTGGACCGAAGTAAGCGTGTCTCGCTCTTCTTACACCTTTCGCACTCGCCTGGCATAAAGTCGTCTACTCTATCCACGCATTACTCTACCATGATGTCACACAGGGCCGCACATGCGCCTATAGTACACCTTCCGGCTGGGAAACGTTCACCAGAGTTTGAAAGCGTGCTCCGTTCACTGCGCACCGCGCCGTCACGTACGAGAGCCGTGAAGTGGGAAGACATGGCTCCTCGCGATGGTCGTCCTCCACAAATCCTTCGGAATGGGCGAATCGGGTGGGCACAGCGGGAAGGCATACTGGGCAGAGGCAATGCGAGCGTTTGTGCACTTTGTTCTGGGAGAGGGCATCATCGGCGCAAAACAATAAATCATGCCCACAGAGTACACCCAAGCAAAATTGAAAATGCACTAATTGCTGAAAAGAGTGCATATCGAAAACTTCCCCCGGCACACAGCTTACTGCTGTCGGAGACGCATTTAACAAAATGTGTATTTTAGAGAGCTTATCTCAGGTTCAATTTTGTTTTTACTGTTAAGGTGCATGGGGAAAATTGCAATGTGGTCGTTTTGCCATTTTTCTAAAATTCGTTCGACTTCAGAAAAAGGGTAAAACATAGAGACTCAGATATATGATCTCTAGATAAACAAAGGCTCTCGCTTTCTCATTAAAAAATCGAAAATTGAAGACTTTCGCGTTCCATATTGGGAACAGATATGCACATCCTGTAAAATGCACAGCGCTCAAGGCACAAACCTCACATCTTATATTCCAGTGTACACGAAATTGCTATGTGAATGGCGTGAATGGTTCAAAACGAGATTATTAATATAGTGGCGCAACACATTTATTATGCTTCCTTTGTCCGCTTCAAAGGCTCTGAAAGACTGTTTGCAGTGTTTCCTAATTGCTCTCATCTCCTAGACACATAGCTATGCGATATAAATTCACACTGTACATTAGGATAATTTTTATGGATAAAACGGTGCCGTGGTCTAAATTCTGCGGCAGTTGCGAGGTGCAGGCACGCAAGAACGAGCGAGCCCGGTCCGGGGGATATCCGCTCGCAGCGGCGAACAGACGCCGTGCATCGAGACGCGCACAGTTTGTCCAGTCAGAACGTTTGAATCTTCACGCTTTCTTTTAGACACAACAAAAAGCATCTATAGTACCACTCCAGCAGCTGCTGATAGGAAATCATTTTGAGCAGCAAAGATGGTCCAGCTGTCAGTGATAGACAGAGAGAGAGAGAGAGATAGACTGAAAAGACCTATCAAAAAGAAACAGGAGTAGACAAGATTACCGAAATCAATTTTGTCCACATTTTGCATCCAAAGCATCTTACCAATTTTATTCCCTGCCCGCAACACCGTTCATTTAAAGATTCTTTTCTATGCATCTTGTCTACGCTTGACAACCTCCATCATAACCCACCTCGATTCCTTCGTGAAAGCTACACAGGAGACACCCCCCCCCCCCAAATTAAGTCTCGGCGATACGGCGGTGAGGAATGCAGCGGATCGCCCAAAGTGCGTGATGCAAGAACAAGGCCCAGGAGGTATTCACGTGACGTCATCCACAAGGGGCGCTAGTTGCCGGCGCAGCATTCGCCACGTTGGCAGTCGCGCGTGCAGCCGCCGCAGCATTCAACTAGCCGGTGATCTGTGAGTGTATTTCGCGTCTGTCCGCTCCGTAAAACCATGTGATTGGGGGGATACGTCATGAACTGCGTGAAACAAAAAAGAGCGGGCACGCTGAAAAGGTTCCACTTTGTGAAAACGGCCACCCGTTGAAATGTGGAGGCGCCAGTGCGGTGTGCGACTTCTAGGACTGCTGCCGTGCGTTGAATTCACTGATATCGTGACCCGCCTTGTGCACATGCCGACCGGTTAAGAAATTAAAGCTTACAAATCTATGGCAGCGTGCCATTCCTTGACGGTGCCTAGGAGAGGTAAATCGACGTGTCTGTTCGCTTAGCCAGCTTAACTTGTCAGCTTAACTTGGTGGCGAGGCTTGTCAAGCGGTCGTAATGACTGCTTTTTTCTTGCCACCCTCAGTTTTGTAAAAGAAGCTGAAATAAAGTGATTGATTGATTGATTGATTGATTGATTGATTGATCTCTGTCTGCTGAAAGTGACGTGTTACTAATGAATCTAGCGAAATCGCTGCACATCGCATTGCGGCGAACAAGCCTATAGATACCAGGTCTTGAGCATTCGAAGCAGCATAACGTTGCTACAATCAAAACTGTAAAACATTCTCGCTGGGTCAGCAGTTCATGCTGCGAGCGCATGAGAGTACTTACTCTCCCATAAATAAGACAGCTATGACACTATGTCTTTCTGCTGAAGCACCCGTCTGCGAAGCTTAAGCATTTCGCGGAACAGCCGCTGGACATATGAGTTTCTGCGTCGCCAGTTTCAGAATTTGGGCAATTAATCATGTTCTGTTTATCCACGATGTGTTCTGGATGAGTAGCAGACAGTTATTAACTGATATAAAAAGCAGCAAGTCGTGTTCATTCTTGCGTGCAATGCAGCCGGCCAGTTCTGCTGCCGAGCTTTGGCATGAGGTGGCCTCCGAACTGAAACACTGAGCAGGCAGCTTCGTTAATTATATCATGGCACTAACGAATTCTGCTGCAAACTTCATGCACACAAACGGCTCCACAAAGAAAAGTGGACGTTGGCGCATTTATAACGTGCAAAGATGTTACGGATCTCTAGCAATATAGGCCGGGAACCTCACGGCGAGCTTGACACTGCGAACTGGCGTGAAACGGCCACCAACATGGCGGGCGTGCCGCGAAGACGCTCGCGCCGTCTGGCAACACGACCCCAGTGAAAACCTCCTATACGCCGCGCCTGCAACGAGAAGCGCGTGCAAGGCGCATACAGATTGCCTGAGGACACCAATCATGGCACGTGCAGCACAGGCAAACATCATGGCTGTACGCGCCTTACGACGTTCAGTGGCCGTTTCACGGCCTTGTCGCAAGGGGCCGCGGCGGAGCACGCAGAACTTGGTTGAACATCGTGAGGCCGCCTTCTCCACATGCACTGTGGCTTCAGTGGTGATGGCATATTGGGTTCGATCCCGGCCATTCAGACCGTTCAGGCCCTCGAGTTGCTGCGCAGCTTGCGGCCCCCTCCGGACGCACCGGAGACGCGCCGCAGCTTCCGGTACTGGCAGGCGTCCACACTGAGGCGAGTGCTAAGGTGCCAGACGCGGAACAGGTAGGGCGTCCCGAGCGTCGGCAGGAAGGCGATGAGCACGGCGAATGCGAACGACAGGTCGAAGTGCACGCTATGCTCCGGCCCTATGCACGCTAAGCTACGGACGCTTCTTCGCCGCCGTTGCTCTTTCGCCGAGCGTGCAGGGCGAGCGACTGCGACGTCTCCTGGGCCTTGATCTAGACGCTCACCTTGACGTGGAGGTAGATGACCAGCGCGACCGGCGGGGCATACAGGACAATGAACAGGCCGCGGATGTACTCCTCGATGTTCTCCGTCAGGTTGATGGCACAGATGCCTGATCCCCGGAACTGCTGGCCCAAGTACTGCTGCAGCTCGAGGAACTTGGTGTAGGCCGCGTACGGCAGCGTTAGGATTCCGGCCACCAGGCACACGCCGAGATGGCACAGCAAGGGTGGCATCTGGCGCTTCGTCGGGTTCATGGCATACCGGTACCGGTCGCAGGCAATCGCCACAAACGTCAGGAGGGTCCGGTAGAAGGGAAACTCCTGCACAATGGGCGACGAAAAACACAGGAAGCTTCCGAAGACCCAGTTGTGCAGGCAGAGTGTCACGAGAGAAATGGGCATCACGACGAGCAGCTTGAAAATGTCGTTGAGAGCGTTGGCGAAAAGGTAGACGCACACGGTTTCTCGCGGCCGCTTCTCGCGATTTATATGCAACACCATCCAGCAGTTAGCGATGAGAGACGACACGAAGAGGGAGCCGTACAGCACGAGGAAGAGCGTATAGGACGCACGGAAGGTGCGCCGCAGTTGAGGCTGGCTAAACTCTGATGTGTCGTTCTGAAACTTTAGCATGAAGTACATTATGTAGCCGATGTACTTGTCTGGGATCTGCTGAATGTTTAGCTGGTCGCAAAGCTCCTCCTCAACACTTGAGTTGGCCATCTTCAAACAGCAGTAACACCTGTAAAAACCAAGCATTAGTAGTTTAGTTACTTGTCATGTCATCAATTACCGAAATTATAACCGGCACTAATTGCTTCTTTGAATCTCTCCGTGCATTAAGCGACGATTTCAATGTCGCGTGGCATTTACTTGCTGGTGTGCACTATTAGCCAGTACTGCTCCCTGATACCACCCCCCTTTTTACCGGGGCGTCGCAACGATTGTGGACGACGAACTCAAAGCAATGAGACGTGATCAGGCAAAAAGGATCCAAAGCACTCAACCGCAGCAGCAATAAAACCACCTCCGCGATCACTCATTGCAATGCTTAATGCATTAAGAGCATTTATTTTTTTTCGCAAGGCAAAAAGTGTCGTCAACAAAGAAATATCAAATGCAAAAATCTGACCCGCTGCTTTTCCCAGATAGTGTCTGTGAGGACAGTGAAACTTTACTCAAACTTAAAAGGTGAGAAATGGGCAACCTATCTAACAAAACCATTAAGTTATCATTTACAAGTTAGCTTACCAGATTCATGACGCAACGCGAACACAGACATGTGTATCGCCATTTAGAGATATTTATTGCGCTGAGGAGTCACTTCTGCCCGAACCGGCTGGCATAGCGCCGCCGTTCTGTGAAAGCTGCGTGCATACGCAACCCTCAATAGCGTAATGAGCATGTGCCCAGAATTTTATTCCGTACGCAACGCTTTTGCGTGAATTACGCTAAGTTGTCGAATGTCTCATGACCCAGCGGTGCACCATAGCCAGTATCTCCACATATTTCCTTCACATGCGTTTATTTACAGTACAAACATGCGTGTATTTTTGAATGGTGCCGCTGCGGCCAGAGACGAAACCCGCGACCTCTTGGTCGACATCAAACGGACATAGTCCCATAGTCGTTCTCGGCGACTCAACCTTCATCATGCTGAAGACTTAAAAGGCGATGGCACAACAGCTCTCGAACTGCAAACCCGAATCAAAGGGCGACCTATGTTCTGACTGCGTTCAGCCGCAAAAATGGAGCAAAAAGGAAACAGGGTCATAACTAAGAGTAACTACATGCATTCTGACCTCTGACCAACGCTGTATGCGCAGAAGCCGCAACGCTAACTTGTGGAAATTGCACGTATACGCTATAACATTCCCGATAGCACTGCGCGCATGCGCACTGTGAACCCTCTATTCCGCTAATATCGTGAAAAATATTGGAGGTGACTCTCAAGATCCGCCTTGAGGGTATGACGCGATAGCGTTTTGTGTTAATGTCCATATATGCAGAAGGTCATTCTCTACGTTCATAGATCCCTGGGAGTCCTCATACCGTGGATAAGTAGCGGAAACGTACTTTGCTACTCGCTTAACTACGGCTTCTTTAATTTCCATGCTCATAATTACTAATATACACCACATTACATGTCTCTAAAGCACTCTTCTAAGGCAACACCGTATTCACTAGACGCGCCTTTGTTCATTCCAAACTATGGGGCTGGCGTGGTGGAGTGGTTAGCGTGTTCGTCTCGCATTCCGCAGGCCCCGGTTCGGTTCCCCAACTCGGCCAATTTCCTACTCCGTTTTATTTATTAATGCTTCTGAGATTTTTCGCTCCCGGCCGACGACGACACTGGTTTTCGCGACACGGGGCCCTTAACGATATCGCGGTAATAAAGACTTTATCAATCATTACATGCCGCTTGTTTTTTAGCGAACACGGCCTTTTAATCTAGGATCCGAATGTCTGTGTTTCCTTCCTGAAGCGAAAAAAGGTGCGGAAGAAAATCGCAGCTACAGCTACCCGCGGCTGAGCGGCATTCCCAAGGTACGCGACTTCACGCATTCGAGCACGCAAAAATCCTGTGCACGCGAGCTAAGTTACTAAATAGTGTCGAACACTTCTGTGATATTAAGGCGATCGCTTTACTACGCCGTCTTCCGCGAGGTTCGCCGACCGCGTCGCTTTGACCTTCAGAGACCTTCAGGCCGTGGCGTGTGAAGCTGCGCCAAAAGCTATGAAGACCGGAAGCCTCGAAAGCAAAGGAAAGGCGCATAACTGCCCCCCTGGGAAAATGGACACCTCAGTCGCGCTACATGGCGGAAGATGGAGATGCATGCCCCTTTTCCACGCCCGTTCCAGCGTATGCCAAGAATCGTGCGCTGCACGCGTTGATGTGGCAGAAACGCGGCACTGAAGCTATAGGCCATTGGCGTTCATTGTGTTCGTTGGCGTTGGCGTTGACAACGTTCTATAATAATTTTGAGACGAAGGGAAGAGCGCATAACTGGCTCCCTGTGTCAGTGAACGCCTCAATCACGCTTTGAGGTACGTAGCCGTGGTGAGAGGGAGATGTGGGCAACATGCATTGCAGTTAATTTCAAAGCAAAGCTTCAGTGGTCATATGAAATTATAATTGGTTTTTGAGGAAAGGAAATGGCGCAGTATCCTTCTCATATCTCGTTGGACACCTGAACCGCGCAGTAAGGGAAGGAAAAGGCAGGGAGTAAAAGAATAAAGAAAGAAATAGGTGCCGTAGTGGAGCGGTCCGGAATAATTTCGAGCACCTGGGGATCTATAACGTGCACTGACATCGCACAGCACACGGGCGCCTTAGCGTTTCTCCTCCATAAAAACGCAGCCGCCACGGTCGGGTTCGAACCCGCGAACTCCGGATCAGTAGTCGAGCGCCCTAACCACTGAGCCACCGCTGCGGGTCTTTACTGGTCGCGAACTTGCGATTTCGCCGTGGCGGTGCTCTGAGGAGGCACATGCCGTTACAACGCGGCGGCTGGCACAATGTGCGCGAATTATAGACGTGCTCCAAGTCTCTGCCAGTGCGGTCAGAGTGCGCCGAAGCCACCGAACGCGTCAGCGGTCAAGCGCAGTTGAACTATAGTCTGTCTCGCTTTCGTCGGCGTGACATCGCCGTGAAGCGCGCGCGCGTTACTCCGGAGTATAAGCGCGCCTTACCAGAGCATGCGCTTAACCGCTAACCAACGTATTCGGTGGCGGCATCTATGTGAGCCACTGAATCCTTCCGCACACTCACAGAATAAAAGAAAAGAACCCTGTGCCGAGCCTCGGAATCGAACCAGGGCCTTTGACGTTTAAGCCGGAGACGCTACCACTCCGCCACGACGGCTCGAGAATTGGCCATGAATAAAGGCGCCTCTAGGGAAAGCTGTCTCCTTGTGCAGACGTCTCCGCGCTTTTGCTGCGTATAACATGGCCTAACAGAGCTAGGCCATCAGCAATTTTCTTTTTTTTTGATAAATAAGAGTTGTTTCCATCCGTGGTTACTGAGCCGAGTACCCGGTAAAGTTAAACTGTTTTATACATCTTATAAACCATATTCGTGCGGCTCACGGATCTTACTGCAGAGAGTGAACCGACTAGTGAGCATATAAACCCCGCAAGTCTTCGCATTCAGCGCAAAAAACTATACTGGTAAAACAGCTTGTATACCTCAACGCTGTATTCACATCATGACGGTGCAGTTCCAGCAATGCCATCATTGCAACTTCATTGCATTTTGCACCGAATTGTTAGTTAATACAAATCTGTTTCAAGCTCAAAATGTAAAATAACATCATCTTTGAGATTGTTTTGTTTGTGAGCTTCTGTAGTCTTCCTCTACGAGCTCATAACAGCGCTTCCCTTCTCACCCGCGCCGCGCAGCACTAGCCACGAGCCTGAGTTAATAATAATAATAATTGGTTTTTGAGGAAAGGAGATGGCGCTGTATCTGTCTCATATATCGTTGGACACCTGAACCGCGCCGTAAGGGAATGGATACAGGAGGGAGTGAGAGAAGAAAGGAAGAAGGAGGTGCCGTAGTGGAGGGCTCAGGAATAATTTTGACCACCTGGGGATCTTTATCGTGCACTGACATCGCACAGCACACAGGCGCCTTAGCGTTTTGATTCCATAAAAACGCAGCCGCCGCGGAGGGGTTCGAACCCGGGAACTTCGGATCAGCAGCCGAGCGCCCTAACCACTGAGCCACCGCAGCGGGTTCTACGTTTTTTTTTTTCGTGTGCCGTTCGCGACCACGTGACTATAAAGCATTCATGCATTGCAGAGAAGTCAACATCATCGCATCATTTGGCAGTCGACTGCAGCCGAAAGACCGGCTATTGCTTTAGCTGCGGCTCTTGCGCTTTGCGGCCGGTTTTTAAACCGAAAGTTTTTAATGGCCTAGCGGCGCCGAAGTTTTTCTTGGTTACCTTTCGCTACAGGGAAGAAACGCTGGCATTGCGATCCAAGGTTCTGTGATGTTTTCGGGAAAAAAAGTGACATTTCATGCTTGACGTAGCGTTTATTTTCACGATAAGCACATTTCCGTGCTAAATCACTGCGTATATCTGGTCGGCCGTGGTGGCCATGTTAGCGGCGGAAGGCGCAAAAGGTCACACAAGAAGAGCGGGCTTTCTGCGTCAGCTTCCGGTTTCTCCGGACGACGCGCGCCAAGATCTGGCGAGTCCAGATCGGCGGCTGCGGCAGGCGCGAAGTGCGCGCACGTGGGCGGAAGTCGTCGACCCCCGTTCATGGGTTGAGCGGCGTCCCTCGGCGTAATCGGCAGAGCGAACAGCACAGCGGAGAATGAGAGAGAGCGAACGGGGAGCGATGGTGGTAGTGGTTTTTTATTTAAATAATAGTAAAAAGGAAGGAAAAGATTTTTGCTAGCCCCGGCATCCGCCATCAGTACTGAAGCACCTGAGCTGGGGCAGCGGAAATAAAGGATAGCAGGCAGACTGGAGAAATGAAATGAAAGAGGTGAGGGGACAGGAAGAGAGCATAGGGGGAGAAGTAATATGTACAAACTATTTACAGAATAAGAAATGCGTCCAGGTTGTGCGCGTGATTAGTTCATTTTAGAGGAATTAAATCACGCAGGCGCACAGCACTACAACTGGATTGGGGCGTCCAGTTATTAATCGCTCAAGGTAGAACTCGCGGAACGCGGAGCGCAGTGCAGGAAAAACGGGAAATGGCGCAGTAATTGTCTCGGTGTACACCCGAACCGCGCCGTTAAGGGAACGGAGGAAAGTGGGAGAGAAGGTGGTGCCGTAGTGGAAGCACGCCGATAGCTAAGAGGGCGCGAGGAGAAAGTACGGGGAAGAGGGTAGGGCGGCAAATAAAAGACAGACTCCGCGGAGGCGACCTTTTAAAAGAGATGGCACCCAAGTGCTTCGTTCGCCCGTGCCGAGTCTCATCTGCGGCGAACCGCTGCACGCTGCCCAAGCCGAAAGCCAGAGCGACTAGACTCGCATCCGTTCGGTATTAAGTCAAAGTCAAAGTCAAAGTCATTTTATTCAGGCAGCAGTAATAGGTGCCTAGGAGGCAGACATAAAGGCAAATTAATGCCTGACTCAGTGTCGGCCCCCTTCCCCCCTTCCCAAACACATCACTCAACAGCAGGTACAGTCACATCGTTGAACAAAGGTTCGATCAACATAAAAGGAACACATTTATACAGCATAGCATGCAGGGCTAAGTCATACTGCGAGGAAACAAACAGCCAATATAAATCGCATGCAGAAAATAAACAAGCGGGAACAATAAAACATTCACAACAAAAACCATCTGGTGTCTACTTGGAACCCAGAAAAAAAAGGATATAGTCAAAAATGTGTGCTAAAAAAATGTGTCAATGTTTCTGTTAAAGGCTAGAGCTGAAGAGTGTTCCTTACGCGCTAAGGCCCTCAATTGTTGTCGTTATCGCACATGTTAACTAGCGCATATACACGGACAGAGAGAGGTGGAACAGGACGCACGCTAGTCCACCTCTCTCTGTGTCTGTGTATATCCGCTAGTTAACGTGTGATTCCTTATGCGGTTGCCTACGGTTACAATACCGCCGCAGCTGCGCACCGAAATCGCATTACCCAGAAGCGTAGTCGTCGGCCAGTGTTAATGCCAGAGCATTAAGCGCAAACTCCAAGGGTGCTTCCTGGGCGTGCGCGTCCAGCGTTGGCGCTCTTGGCGTGCGCCGGAACCGGACTGCGCATGCGCACTGAAGAAGACGCCAGCGAACCTCGGTGCCAGCGCAGGCGCGGTCGCGCATGCCTTGGAACCGGTATGCGCATGTGCACTGGAGAAGACGCCACCGAACCTCGGCGCTTGCGCAGGCGCGGTGGCGCACGCGTCGGCACCGGTCTGCGCATGCGCACTGCAGAAGACGCCAGCGAACCTCGGCGCTAGCGCAGGCGCGGTCGCGAACGCGTTGGAACCGGTCTGCGCATGCGCACTGAAGAAGACGCCTGCGAACCTCGGCGCTAGCGCAGGCGCGGTCGCGAAAGCGTTGGAACCGGTCTGCGCATGCGCACTGAAGAAGACGCCAGCGAACCTCGGCGCTAGCGATGGTGCGGTCGCGCACGCGTTGGAACCGGTCTGCGCATGCGCACTGAAGAAGACGCCAGCGAACCTCGGCGCCAGCGCAGGCGCGGGCGCGCACGCCTTGGAACCGTTATGCGCATGTGCACTGGAGAAGACGCCAGCGAACCTCGGCGCTTGCGCAGGCGCGGTCGCACACGCGTCGGCACCGGTCTGCGCATGCGCACTGCAGAAGACGCAGCGAACTTCGGCGCTTGCGCAGGCGCGGTCGCGCACGAGTCGGCACCGGTCTGCGCATGCGCACTGCAGAAGACGCCAGCGAACCTCGGCGCCACCGCAGACGCGGTCGCGCACACGTTGCAACCGAAGCCCGGTTTACAACAATTGCAGGACCGCGGGGCTCTCGGTGACTCTTTCAGGTTCCCGGAACTTTTAACGGTTTAAGTTTTCCTTTCAACGCCCTTCCAAACCCTCTTCCTTCGCGGCATGGAATTTTTTGCCTCGACTCGAGGGGGAGCGATCCAGAACCAGGAAGATCGAGACGAATGCCCCTTTTCAACGCCCGTTCCGGCGTAGGCCAAGAGCGCCGACGATGGGTGAAGCGCCCTCGGAGTTGGCACTTTACTTGGCTCGTTGAGCGAAAACCCGGCCGTCATCAGAAAGCCGTAGCAGAAATGCGTGGCCGGAACGCTGCCCTCGAATTATATCATCACCCCTCCTGGATCGATAGGACATCACAAGCCAGGGGCAGATGGAGAAAAGCAACGCGACTTCTGCGGTGAATGGAAACTGGCTTGGAGGCTCCCCTCGAGCCGGATAACAGAGCCGACTGCGCTCAATTAAGGCCCCTCACTCGCGTGCACTGGAAAGTGGTCACTGTCCCCAAAGATGTGGTACATGTACACAGTGCCATGGCCATGCCAATGTAGTAATATACGCGGCTTATGGAGTCTTCTTCATCCGAAGTTGAATCACTCGCGTCTACATCCGGCGAGACAGAAAAGCGTGGCCGGAGGAGGCCATTCACTGCGTGCGAAGTACGAGACCATCACAAAGCAGCGAAACAACGTGCATCCCCCCAAGCCCCCGACCACAGCTGAGCGACACACTCAGCGAAGAGTATAAACGCTCTTGCATTTACTTGCGCAAGAATTGCTAAGGTGCCCCCATAATTTTGTTTCCCTCTTCACTCTTTCACTGGGTCACTCTTTGTAGTCAAATAGCGTAAAGAATGCTTACAATCACTCTTGTCACATTGGTTTACGGGATCCAAAGGTAAATACCGCCCCCCCCCCCCCGAAAGCTACAGTGTCATGTCTGTTCTTGACGCTTCGTCCCTCATAGAGCTCATTTCCTGCCGCCAGAGTGTGCATGAAGAACGCTGAGAACCATGCCAGGCGTAAGGCTCACGTGAAATGATGCCTTCTAAGGCTGACTTGAAGGAAAAGCTTACAGCAGATATACTAGGTGTTTCAGCGAAGCCACTAATTCTTGAAAATGTTTTTTGAGATAAATTGAAGCCTTGTCTTTCTTGAGATAAAGAGAGATGTGCAACCCCGCAGATTTAGCCACCGAAAACTGTCTGCACTAGGTATGCCGAAAATACCCCCTAGTGCGCTACAACAAAATAGGGGAAGTCTGGTGTTTAGGAAGGTAACCTCACCAGAGGTGGGCAACGTCATGAGGTTTCGACCTCATGAGGTCGACCTCAACCTCACGCAGTGAGGTGAGGTTCTCGTGAGGTCGGCTACGGCTCGAAATTCTGTGAGTGAGGTCTGCAAATCAGACTTCAACCTCACGCGTGAGTTTGTGGTTGAGTTAGGTCGTCATTCAATGAGGTCGAAATTTTGAGGTCGAGACTTTCTGCAGTTCCCGTGTCTTACTCCGACGAGCGCCGATTCCTACGCAGAGTTGGAGCGCACCACCGCAATGCTCATGCAATGACGCCTGGTGTACAGTTTACGCTGTCTAGACAACCCGATGCCGCAGTCCGCTATTAGCTTTTGGTGCTGCGCCTTAATGTCCATTGAGCCTGAGCCTACAAGAGGACCCACCCCTCTGGCCTTCCTGGAATTAGTGCTGCTGTCCCGGCACGCCACCCTACACTCCCCCTGTCCCGCTGTCGTAGCACCCGTAGTTGCGTGCCGGTCGGCTCACACCAAGAGAGGGCGCAAAGCACATAACTC
The DNA here is from genome assembly GCF_052857255.1 of Amblyomma americanum. Taxonomy (NCBI): domain Eukaryota; kingdom Metazoa; phylum Arthropoda; class Arachnida; order Ixodida; family Ixodidae; genus Amblyomma; species Amblyomma americanum. The sequence goes on along the minus strand of NC_135497.1, from coordinate 18,386,920 downwards.
ACGTTGACCCCCGGTAGCTTTGTTTGATTCCGCAAACGAATAAGTTCAGTCTAAGAAGCACGCAATAAATTCGTCGTAGCGCGGATGGCCCCAAGCAAGACTGCTTCGTGTTCATGCTCGTTGCCGGCGCGGACGTCATGGCTTTTGCCTTGCAGTCGAATAAAAGGGATCCTACTGCAATACTTTACTAGCTGACTTAACAGAAACTGGAGTAGTTGGCCCAGGTCAGAGATTGTGATTCAGTGGTTCCTAACAAGGACACATACTGATTTGATTAAAAAAGTACGAAGCCGGAAAAACCTGTATAACGCCGTCGAAGCTTTGATCGGTGTCGTCCCCTTTAGAATCTCACACTGCTTCAGTTTATTCACGTTGAGAAATACAAGCAGATATAAAAATAATTTCACTTTTATATCCTTCCGGATAACCTCTTTTTGGTCTCCGGTTCCGTGTTCTTTCTCTGAAGCTCACTTATTATGCCGAAACACCGCATCACGAAATGAACGTACCAGCATAGCTGTGTTACAAAGGTGAAAAAATGCAAAACTGTTATGAATGTGTGATCATGTGGTAGCTGATTCCTTTTCCTTTTTTTATAATGAAGATGTATGAATAGAACTGATTACGTGCTAGCGCTGTGCTGCTGAGTCGCTGTTTCAAACCTTCTAATATGACGATCAATGGGGCACGCTGTTCGCTTCTGTTTTCAGGGTGCGATTTTGTTGGTATGTTTGTAATCATTATTTTATATTTCTCGTATGGGATAAGTTAGTTTGGCGGCCCGGCACTACCCGTTATCTTTCCTTTAACTATTTTGCAGAGACCCATCGTTCACCTTACACGGCTTCGCTGAAGGCTGGCGTGGCTAGTTCAACTTTGAAGAAAAACAATGGATTGACTTAAAGCAGCTTGTATCACAGACTAGTTGACGAAATGGTACCCCAAATTCTGTTCAGTAGTATGAGTATATGGGGGGCGGGGGGGTCTGCGGCCGATTGAACCTATATTCGCTGAATTCGCTTTTATACACGGTCAAGAAAGGCTAGGTAAGGCTTCAGGTTTACGGGTATAGGAGTTAATCGCCGATCAGAACTTTTGTCTTCTGCCTTTTGGAGAGCCCGTACAGGTATTGAAGGGAAAGGTACGAGTGAGAAAGCAGAAAAAAGTCAACCCAAACTTTTTCATGGCCATATCCAAAAAAGACAGATGAGTATATTTAGTCGCCTACTAAGCATACCTCCCAGAAATGGGTTGTTTGTGGTTTTAGAAAGTAGAACCCCATAAAACAAGTTTGCAGAGAATGAATGAATGAAAAACTTTATTGGTTCCTTTAGGAAGTAGTAGCAGTAGAGGACGAAGTCTTCCTCTTGAAGCTTGGGTCCTCCTTGGCCGTGGGTGGGCCCCTAGTCCAGGGCTCCACTGAGTCGGGCCACCTCGCTTGCGTGTGCTATGAGGGCCCTTTGGACCCCTAGCTCGCAGCTGGTGAGCCGGCTCTGCCATTGCTCCGCACTTGGTGTTTTGGGTTTGTGGAATGCTTGATTTCTTCCGCACTCCCATGTGACATGATATAGTGTTTGTTTTGCTCCGCACCACGGACAGTTGGCGCTATACTGTGTGGGGAACATCTTGTTTAATATGTATAAGTTTGGGAAGGAACCTGTTTGCAGTCTTCGCCATCCTGTGGCTTCCTCCTCGGATAATGCTTTATGTTGTGGGTGGTATTGGAATCTTAGCCCCTTATATAGGTTTATTAATTCCGAATAGCTGTCCCCGCAATTAATGTGGGGCCCCTCCGGGCTTAACGACGTTGCTGCTCGGCTGGTCATTCCTCGAGCTAGGTTGTCTGCCCCTTCGTTGCCCCTGATACCTGCATGACTCGGTATCCAGATTATGTTGTGAATTGGTCGTCCCTCAGGAAGCATAGCTCTACTGAGGATCTTGAGTGCCGTGCTGCTAATTCTGCCTCTAGTATAGTTCCGGCATGCCTCTTGTGAATCCGTTAAGATGTTAAGGGATCTCCCAGTCCTATATCCTTCATTCGCTGCCAGGGCGACAGCAATCTCCTCTGCCTCCGTTATGTTAGATACTTCGGCGGTGAAGCTTGTGATGTGTTCTCCGTGGTAATTTACAACTACTGCTACCGCGCTATTTTTGTGTGTTTGGTGGTATAGGGAGGCATCAGTGTGGACTGTGTTGTCCCGATGCCCCATGTTCCTCTCATAAAATTATGCCTTAACCTGTCTCCTGTTAGCATCGAGGTTTGGATCCATGTTTCCGGGGATAGGTTGTATGCATAGCTTCTTTCTTCTTTGCCACCTCAATGCACTAATACGAAGACTTAGCAACACAACCACTGGAAGGGCGCTCCTGACAAAGCTAGGTCGGGAAATAGAAAAGTTGGTGGAGAAAAAGTTCACGACAGAATGACCAGTCTCTGAGGGAGTGAAAAATTCTGTCAACATATAGGCTCGCTTTGAGAGCGCCTAAGAAAAGTCACAAAAATTTTATGCAGCGTATGTACCTGTTCCCCCCAGAATGCAGCACTTGCAGCAGTGTCACAACGAAGATGTTGCAAATTTGTGTCCGTGAAGATACAAAGTGCTCCAGCCCTTCCAAGGCTGCTTTTTTTACCATACTCTTTTTTATCTGAACATAAGAGGTCGAAGTCCTCATCATCGGCCAAAATCTTAATTTCACAATGTACAAGCGAGCAGCCACGATTTGCTGTGTTTTTGAACATACTAAGCTATAGGGGTCGAGATACATAAAGCGAACTACAAAGGTGATGTCGAAGAGATCATTTAAGGAAACTATGTTTGGTAAGTTCATCATTGTTGGGGGCGGCCAGTCTTCCTTCGAGGCTCTTGTTGGGTGGGGGTTGGGCGGTTGAGGGGTGCTCGCTCATTCTCACATATGTGACAGAGGGTCGGGGAAGAGGGGGGAGAGGGGGCAACGCGAAAGGTACATTTTGAAGGTATGCCGGTGGGGTGACTGGAAAGGTTTAGGAGCGGCGCCTGTGTGTGGCTGCTGATACAGAGCAGCTTGCTCTCTCAGTGGTGTGCGTTAAGGTAGAGGGCGCATGCGGCGGTCCCGACGGCGCCCGCATATGCACTCTGCGCAGGAGAAATTCCCGACTGGCACGAGCCTCAGGGGTGGGCTACTATAGGTACTCGCTCTCCGAAAACGCTAAGGCTGGAGGGTTTTGTTGATGCAGAATCCACCAGTGTTTCGTTTTATGTTCCTCATCAGATGAATTCTGGCGTATACGTTGGCAATTTATATTAATTTTGAGTTCATTTGGTATAGCGTCATGAAACAAACTTTCTCATTTATTTATTTTGTATAGCAATGTCGCACAGAAAAGCAAACAGCATAACAGGGTTGACAAAAACACATGTACGTTCAGAATTTTTTTCGGTCCTGAACCTGTTTGAACCGGGAACAGGTTCGATCCGGTTCGAATCGGAGCGGAATGTCGCTCCGGAGCCGAACACGGAACTGAACCCGATAAGCGTGAACCCCAACCCGAACCGAACCCAAAAAAAATCCGGTTCGACTCCCGGGTACAAACAAATTTGTGCCATTCCTGGTGCCGTTCGAAAACCGCGTGCACGCGGGGAGCGCAAAGCGACGTCCTTCAAAATACGACACTCCGTGGCGACATACCACTTGACAATCACCGCATGAGAAATGACCCCAATTTGTTGCGCCACAGCTTCGAGGGTAATCGCGTTTTCTAAATTATAAAAACTGATATGGCTATTGATAAAGGCCGGCTACAAATCTCTAATTTCAATCAGACACCTATCGGTAACAGTTAAGGCGGGTGCCAAGTGGGTGGAGGTCACTAGGATATCGGCGAGGACCGGAAAGCAGTTGGCATGTACAGAATTGTCTTATTCACGAAGAGCCCGAGGTACCTGCTTTTGGTTTCATGATGATATCAAGAGAGGTGCAATTGCCGGGGCTGCTTTTTCATCTTCACGTCGAACCACATGCCCGAAGAGCGAATGCAGCTGAGGACCAATTCTGGAGTGGAAGGCTGGCTCCGGAATTGCGCGAAGGACGTGGTGGACTGAAAGAGGGAGCGACGACTAGTCGACGAGAGCCTCAGACTCTGCTTTGCCGTTTCTGAGGGCAACCATGGGCTAGCGAAGTGGTTCGTAGATGGCCAAAGTCCATCGAATCGCGTCGGGGACCGTTTAGCTCACCGGCGCCTCGCCCATTCGGACTTCCCGGAAGACATGCCAGCCTTGACAGCGTGAGAACTCTCGTTCGGACGCGAAGATAACGCTTTCTCTGAGGGGGCGCGATGGCCCAGTGGTGTGTGTGTGTGTGTGTGTGTGTGTGTGTGTGTGTGTGTGTGTGTGTGTGTGTGTGTGTGTGTGTGTGTGTGTGTGTGTGTGTGTGTGTGTGTGTGTGTGTGTGTGTGTGTGTGTGTGTGTGTGTGTGTGTGTGTGTGTGTGTGTGTTTGTGTGTGTGTGTGTGTGTACGACAGCGCAAGTTTTAGGCAACGCTCAACCTGACGAAGACCTCCTCGAACCTTTGGAATCCTAGGGACCGGACCCTTTTAAAACCGGACGACGAGTGCCGTGAAGAAGGAATCCTCGATCATCCTCAGATCTCAGATCCTCCGACCTTCCCCCGTCACCCTTCAAGGATTTCCTAAATCTTGTAAATAATGTAATTAAACCCCCTGTACAGTTTCCTTCAGAACCAAGCCCGCCAACATTATTCGTAGAAGGGACCAGCGGCGCTGAGTCAGCTCACTCAAGGATCCCTCATCTCTAAAGACTTGTTGGAGCGGTGGGATGGACCGTGCGACATCGTGCTTTCTCATCCGGTAAGCGTTTCAGCATTTTCCGATAGAATTCGCCAGGCTTCAGTTTTTCAGAAAATAACCTAGAATCACTGGGAAGTGTATGTCAATTGAGAAAGAGTAATCTCACGACATTTTGCAGATAGAATTGCCAAAGCGGAGAAAGCGTTGTCATGGACCTTATGAAATTCTCAAAGTCGGACTTGCTGTTGGTATGCGAGGAACTGTCAACAGAAGCACAGGGCAAAATTACAAAACCTGAAATATGCAACACAATTCAAAAACACATAGAGGATTATCAGCTGGTAGATACCTGGAATTTGGTACAGGAAGAAAAAGAAAAAAGGAAGCGGAATGGGAAAGAGAGAAGGAACGGCAAAGGTGGGAAGCTGAAAAAGATGAAAGAAATCTAAAGCCATTGCAGCTTGAAAATGAAAATCGGAAGATAGGCTACAGTACGAGACCCGAGTCTCCTGTGAGAGCAAGCGATGTACAATCATAAAGAATGAACAGATTCATGCAGCCCTATGAAAGTGGAAGGGACATAGGATTGTACCTGGGAAACTTTGAGAAAACTTCAGAAAGGGAGAACTTTGCTCGCAGTACATGGCCGCAACAGCTTCTGACACTCTTGCCATGTAAAGTAGCTGAAGTCATAGCGAGACTTAGCACACAACACGCAGCTGACTACGAAATAGTCAAAGCTAGTCTGCTGAAAAGGTACCGGATGTCAGCCGAAGCTTTCCGACAGCGCTTCAGGAGCACAATGAAAACCGATTGCGAGGCGCTATCCGGATTTCGCATATGGCCTAAAAACGAATCTGCTAGAGTGGCTAAAAGTAGTCGCGGTTTACGAAAGCCGAGACAAAATCCGGAGTGTTTTGCCTTGAGAAATTTTACCGAAGCATTCCCCAAGTGGTGGAACTGTGCGTTCAAAACAGGGAAAAAGTCGACACAGTTGAAAGGGCCGCTGAGCTAGCAGAGGAGTACGTTTCGAGCAGAAGGTTGCGCACTGAAGAGGGTGCGTAACACGCTCGAAACGCGATGCGAGATAAAGGGCCTAGCAGAAAGACGCGAAGTGCTAGAAGTTCGGAGCAATCGGAGGCAACGAAGGTAGCGCCAGAAAAGCGAGAAGAACAGGCAAAGAGACAGGGAGCCGACAAAGCCGCGAAAAAAGGGTTTGAGGCTAGTAGGCCATTTCGTTTCTACCACTGCAATGGTGTCGGGCACTTTGCAGCTAATTGACAAAGCAACGTTAAGTGTTCTCGTGCGTCGAGGATAACGCCGAGAATATAGAGCTCCTTAAGCCATACCTGCACGAGTTGCACGTTAACGGGAAACCGTGCAGGGTGCTTCGTGATAGCGCCGCGACGATGGACGTTGTCCAGCCATCTTACGTGTCAGTGGACGATTTTACGGGAGAAGTCTCGTGGATAAAACAGGCAGTAGAATAACACAGTGTATGCCTTCCCATAGCTAGAGTGAGAATTTTGTGGACCGTTTGGAGAGCTAATCACTGAGGCTGCAGTTTCGAAGGCCGTGCCACTTCAATATCCTTACCTCTTCTCGAATCGATCAGACCAATTGCTACGCGAGAGCGGCCAGAAGCTCGGAAGCGGGGAGATAAAAGCTTTGACAAGGTCGAAAACTGGTCACCTCGCATCTCACCTAAGCCAGATTCCCGAACCTCAGGTAGCCAGAGACGCACCAGCCAACATATTGTTGCAAACAAATGAGGAGTTAAGGGAACCAACGAGGAATGAAAGCCAGACAGCTGACCGAGCAGATCAGCGACAAGGGACTTCAACCACAAAGTCGGTAGAGGAGACAGAAAACGCTGAAGGATCCGTTTTATCTCCAACATCGCCTAGTTATTATCGCCTTCTGCAGGTAAACAGGGAGTCCCTATAAAAAAACCGAAGCAGGACCCCACTTTGGAAAGACTGCACCTTACAGCTACAGAGGGCATCGCGAGACGCAACATAACGATGCATGAGAAGGGAGGCTTACTATACCAACACTACCAGGACAGAAAAGGCAAAACATTTGATCAGCTGGTCGTGCCCGAAAAATAGAGAGCGGACATTCTGAGTCTCTGCCACGGAAGTCGCTGGGAAGGACATCTGGGAATCAATAAACCAAAGGAGCGGCTATTAGTAAAATATTATTGGTTGGATAGTTTCAAAGATGCAGAACGCTACGTAAAATCACGCGATGCGTGCCAGCGCGTGGGCAAGCTGGGAGAGACATGGAAGGCTCCACTGAAAATTGTTGCATTGAGCTCAGAACCCTTCCGCCGGCTTGTAATAGACACCGAAGGCCCTTTGCCTAAAGCAAATAAGGCTATAAGTGCTTTCCTACTATGATATGTGCCGCCACAAAATTTGCCGAAGCAATTCCGTTGAAGGACTAGAGCTCCACAGAAATATAGTTGACGCCCTTTTGTCAGTGTTTGCGAGAATAGGATTTCCGGCCGAAATCCAAGCGGATCAGGCGACGGTCTTTACAAGCGCCTTGACGACCACGTTCCTAGAAAGATGCGGAATAAAACTGTTACACAGCTCGGTGTATCATCCGCAGTCCAACAGTGTAGAGAAATGACAATCGGTGCTGTAGCGGGTGCTACGAGCTCTTTGTTATGAGCATACAGCAGACTGGGAGGATTGTCTCCCGGCCACACTTTTCGCTTTACGAACAGTCCCTCACGAAGGTACGGCGTTTACACCAGCAGAACTCGTGTACGGAAGAGCCCTCCGCTCTCCCCTCCGAATGCTGAGAGAAATGTGGGAACGGACAGGAGAGAACCAGACAGTGGTTGAGTACGTACTTCAACTACTGAACCGCCTTAACAACACGAAGGCATTAGTAAACCGAAATATGAAAGCTGCCCAGGAGGCCGCCAAGGTCTATTATGACAAAAGCGCGCGCCTTCGAGGTTTCACCGCGGGCGATCTCGTTGATGATCATCCGGCCATCGAGAAAAAACAAGCTTGAAGTTCACTGGGATGGTCCAGTGGAAGTGTTGCAAAAACTTTCGGAGACGAATTACGCGCTAAGGGTTCCAGGCAGGCGAAAGCAGGTTAGAATCTATCACTGCAATCTGAAGAAGCCGTTCATGGAGCGCAGCGGGATCGTCAATCTGACTCTAAATGAACCAGAAGAGCTGGACAGCGAGAGTCAGGGTTGGAATGGAGGTGCGGACGCTAGTGACAACGTGGAGAACATTCTGGCTCTCTCCGTGAATGCAGATTTCCTAAACGGGACCCAGGTCGACACGCTAAAGCAGTTGTTGAGCGAGTTCGCTGACCTATTTAGCAGTCGCCCGGTAAAGACACATCTCCTGATGCACGAAATCGAGCTCACATCAAATGAGCCGGTGTGGTCGAAACCCTACAGGGCATCACCGCGGCAAAAAGAAATAATGGACGCGCAAATTCAGCGCATGTTGGAGTTAGGGGGTTGTAGCGCCAGCGGAAAGTGACTATACCTCACCGCTAACTCTTGTTGAGGCCCCAGGGAACGATCCTCGTCCCTGCGTGGATTATAGAAAGTTGAATGCGATTACTAGGGAACAGCTATACCCGAATCCCAACATAGAGGAAAGGATAGAAAGGGTGAGCAGCGCGAAATTCATTTCCACCCTCGATCTCGTACGGGGATATTGGCAAGTACCCCTCTCAGAAAGCGCGAGCAGGTATGCCTCTTTCATCTCCCCAGCGGGCACCTTTCGACCCTTAATGCTTAATTTTGGGTTGAAGAATGCCCCCTACAGCTTCTCGAAACTCGTGGACATCGTACTGAAAGACATGCAGTGCGTTGCACTCCCTTATTTAGGTCATGTGGTTATTTTTTCGGAAACCTGCCAAAAGCATCTAGAACACCTCAACACCGTGTTTTCCAGTTCACGACAGGCCGGACTGACACTGAATGCAGAAACGTGTAGACTTGGTTGCGCTCTAGTGACGTACTTGGGCCACGTTGTAGGCCAGGGAACTAGGAGCCCATCCGAGTTAAAGATTGCCCCGATCGCAGCATTTCTGCAACCATTGACGAAAACGGACATTCGATCTTTTTTGGGATTAGTTGGGTACTACCAGCGATATATTTCTAGCTACTCACAGCGGGCTAGTCCCTTAACTGACGCCTTGCGAAAGGGAGCACCTACTAACGGAAGTTGGGATAACCAAAAAGAAAACGCCTTCAAAAGCCTGAAGGAAGCACTCATGTCCCGACCCTTGCTCAGGACCCCTGACTACGGTAAAGAGTTTATAGTCCAGTGTGATGCCATCGATAGAGGACTGGGTGCTGTATTAAGCCAACTTGGCTACGACCATGAAGGACACCCAATTCTGTACATCAGCCGCAAGATGACCAGTAGAGAGGAAGAGTACAGCGCTTCCGAAAAAGAGTGCGCGTATTTAGTTTGGGCAGCGCAGAAGTTGTCGTGTTACCTGTACTGAGCAAAAATTGTATTTGAGGCTGACCATTGCCCTTTAGTGTGGCTGCGACAGATGTCCCCAAAAAATTGTCGCTTCCTCAGAAGGAGTCTGGCTCTCCAACAGTACAATTTCTCGGTGCGTTATAAGAAGGGGAAACTGCACGGAAATGCTGATGGCTTGAGCAGACTGATGTAAGCGGGTGAACTTAGAGGAATCTCCTCCTGTGTGAGTGTTTATTATTACTTTGTTCCGAGTAATCCGGCAGTGGCAATTTAAAAAGGGGGTGTTTCGCCCTCTGTCGGCACAAAATTAACCCAGATTAAACACATTTTTTAAAAAGTGTATTGTTGTCAATGGAAGAAGCCTGGTGATTATTTGCCGAATTCCGAGCGCTTGCGGGTGGGCAGTGCTTTGCTGTTTGGAACGTACCACCTGTGCTTTCCTTTGTTGGTGCTGCTTTGGGTTTTGCCTTGGGGGCGCTGATATTGCAATCCACGCGACCAACACGGACACCATCTCATCTCTTCCTGCCAAGCGGTCGTCAGCGCTGGACATTGGAGATCTTTCGGGCCGCGGAGGAGTTGTAAGGATTGTGGCGACAGCCCGTCTGGGTTAGCTGTGTAGTCGGCCCGGGACACCTGCAGCCGGGGTCCCTGCATGGCGATAGGGATCTTCGCTCCCCGGCCTGTCCCCGCTTGGGGTATTGGAATTGAGACGGAGGACTCTGCTGCCGTTTGTAAACATTGTTCCCGGAATATCGACCCGTCCGGTACGGAGGCAGTTAGCGACCGCCAACCCGAGCAGGGATGGCTCACCCATTCTACTGTGTCGGCTCACCGGCGCCTCGCCCATTCGGACTTCCCGGAAGACGTGTCCGGCTTGACAGCGTGAGAAGTCTCCTTCGGACGCGATGACAACGCTCTCTCTGAGGGGGCGATGGTCCAGCGGCACCCCCCTCTCTCTCTCTCTCTGGCGAGACATGTTACGGGGCGTGTCCCTATGTGAAGTAGTGTGTGTGTGTACGACAGCGCAAGTTAGGCCACGCCCAACCTGGCGAAGACCTCCTCGAACCTGGGGAGTCCTAGGGACCGGACCCTTTTAAATCGGACGACAAGTGCCGTGAAGAAGGAATGCTCGATCGTCCTCAGATCTTCTCAGATCCTCTGACCTTCCCCTATCACCTCCAAGGGGTCCGAAATCTTGTAGCTAATGTAATTAAACCCCCTGTACAGTTTCCTGCATAACCAAGTCCGACATTGTTCGTTGAAGGGACCTGCGGCGCTGAGAGAGTCAGCTCACTCAAGGACCCCCCATCTCTAACAACGTGCTGTCTTCAACTCTTGAAGTCATAGGTGCTGTCTGCCGTCACAATATCGGCACGCAGTCGAATGCTTCCTATACGAGGCGCGTTAGCAAAGCAGCAAGGTTTCTTTAAACAGTCTTTGAAAAACAACAGAGAAAACTGCAGAGCGCTCGAGCTAGGTGAATGGACAGTGCGACAAGTGAAAATTTTTCACGGAATTGTTAGCCATCGGATTTCTTATTACGCACTAAAAGGCTCCACGCGGAGTTGACACAAGATGCTTGCATGCGGCTTAATCGAGAACCTTAAGCATAAGTATGGAGTGCGGCATTTCAACGCTTTGAACGCGCATCTATTTGGAGCACAGTCTACTCCCGCCAAAGCTTACTTAAAACCGCCGTAGTACTCAGCAACAAGAACTAATGACGCGATCGTGATCGTGACACGATGACAGAATGCTGCCCGAGATGGCACTCCCCCGACGAATACATGTTAACATTTCCTTGGCGTGCACAAGAAATACTTCCGTCGTAAGTTGTAAATGTTAGAGCGATCATGAGAAATGGATGGAATTGTAGTCTTCCGTGTCACAAGCCTGCAAAAGCAAGTCTGAGATGTTTAGACATTGTCACAAAATCGAAATGACACGAATTGATTGAGACTTCTTGCCAAGCTGAAAACCGAGGGTGCATCGTAGTGGATCATGCGACTGTCGACAGCTCCGTAACGTTCACACAGTCCAGGCTGCTGGTGTAGCCGGGGTGAGCACTGCACCCAAAGGCGGCTGCATGACCGGGGCTCAGATTCAGAGTCACGTTCATCATGTTCCCTACACGCTCTTGAAGATTGCACATGAAATAGGCATAGCGCAGGTAGAAGAACTCGGCGTTGGACATCAGGTACAGGCTCCAAGCTGTCTTTTGTTCGTACCAGTCGGCTGCCGCTGGGTCACTGGACGACAGGGAGGGCAACACCCCCACCGCTTCCAGTGCGATGTCCAGGCTCATGGCAATAATGGCAAACACTGGCACTTGGAACTGGCTCAACCCCGGCAGAGAGCTCTTGACGCAGCAGCTGCAATGGAGCGCCCAAGAAGAGTGCGATGCCTGTCACTGCATCGGCGCGTCAATTAAATCTACGTACTAAGGAATTGCTAAGAATAGAGCTAGACGCCGCTATGGGTATTCTTTTTCACGCAGCTAGCTCGCTAGTTACGCGGATATAAGTCCAGCTTTCTCGGTCAATAATCTTGAAAATTGAAAATTGTAAGACACTGTTCAGGAAATAGTCAAGGTAATGGTCCATTATTCTGATATATAGCCAAATCTTTCTTGTAAAGATTTCCAGGGATTGCGTCGAACAGTTAATACTTCCGTAGGAAACCAATGCGGAACGTTTTCGGCGATAACAAAAACGTGAATAGAAAAAATGCCAAACTGCTGTAGACTGATCTGCGGATATATTGATTGCAATAGTGAAATCTTAGATTATATGAAAACATTACGGTCATAAATGGTGTCCCGCTCAAAAATGCTTTTCTACACAATTGCTGGGTATGCAAGATTCACAACATCACACCAATAAATGGCCTGTCATGAGCCTTCTGTATTCTACACCCTGCCTACGTCTATTCCTGTTCCTTAACTGAAATATATAATGATCAGTTGGTGTTTCTTTAGCTCTATGATTTTTTTCTTCAGAAGGAGTTTGAAACAAAAACCCATAGTTGCCGAGTAGCGAGAAAATGCGTATTCTGCTCTAGTAATAAATTTAAGGGTGAGCGAATACCAGCGATTTTCAAATAGAGAACCTAATATCCTACTATACCATTCTCTCAACGAATCAAATAGTGCCTATTCAAAATAATTCTGGACGAAAGGAATACATTCAGAAGTTTTTGGATCATTTTTGAATGGCAGACACGTAGTTCGAATCAGACAAGCCCCACTCCAAAGAGGGCCCGCTACGACGAGTAAAAGAATGCTGACGCGACTGATCCGCGCGTTCAGTGACGCAATGCGGTCCGTGTCTGTGGCGGCGATCCTGAAGCTCAAATATGTGGTCTCCAAGACTCAACTGCAAGGCGGGGTTCAGTCAGGCTCAGCAAACAAGGTATTTCATGCCTGCATCGGTCGCCATGTCTCACAACTCTCGTCCCTATCATCTACACAGATATTGCACTTGACTACTCGCCTGATCCTTAAGTAGCAAAATGTAAGTTTCCAAGGCGCATGACATGACGGTCACAGAGCTAATATGCTGGCCACGCGGTCATAATGGAGACCACTGTTGCGTCTTTCGACAGCTGCCTATTTAACTCCATTAGTAACAACCCTGCCGCTAGCTTTTCGTTGTTTCGCACTGTTATTGGTTTTGTGCACATATTCGCAGCAGTAGCTAACAATTACACAATTTTTCGATTATTATTCGATTCAGTCCATTCATCAATTATTATAAAATTCGGCTGATACCGACACCATTCATATTCGATCCGGTTTTCAAAAAGTGCTATTCGCACACCCATACATTAGATGTTTCAGGATTGTTTGCCATTTCCGAGCTCGCGTCAATTACCACAGAAAATATGCCTAGCGACGCGGTACGACCTCAGACCGGTCGAAGGAGCACAGGTCTAGCCACTTTTCACACTGAATTCGTATTAGAAAAAGGGGCTAACCTTTCTTATCACACTGCTCTGCAAAGGAAGTACTTATTACGACACAGATTTCAAATCACCTGTTCTGTAAGATGGTCTGACGTGTCTGCGATGACCACATTTCGCTGCTTAAAACTTTGAGCCATATGGTAGCTGCCATTCGGCTGCCTAGGCTAGGTGCGTCAGCGAGAAAAGGATCGGTGTTGTTGCCACTTAGTAAACCGAACATGGGGGCTGGCACGTAAAGGGCAGTGCCGTTCACGAACACCACCTCGCTCCTTGCTTCGCAATGGAAGCCACCTCTGATTACTACACTGCCACGCCGCGAATTCTCTGTCCATACGTCGAACTCGAAGCTCAACGCCCGGAAGTAGTTCCGTAGAAAGCCTTGAGTGGACAGGTTTGGAGAGGCAACGTCCCGAAGGATGAGGTCGATGGGCAGCAGCCGGGAAATATTTGCGAATATAGCATCGAACTTTGCTGTGTCGTTGCCGCCTTTCATGATTTTGGGAAGAGGTGCGTAGGTAGTGAATGTGTGCCTACTGGATTCAAAAGCGTTTCAGAGCTGGACATTCTTCTTTTCACTTGTGAGCAACGCGACGAACGTTCAGCGCCAGAGCTCTTGGAATTCAGTTCCGTGACTGTTGCAAATGGAGGCGGCGCGCATCGAGGAAAAGGTCACCACAGTGAACAGATGCATCAAAGAAACGGCTTCCAGCGCGACGGTCATTATCATGTGACACAAGGAAAAAGGCTGGCTTGAGGTGTTCCACATGAGTCGAATTTCTTGGAGGGTGACCTCCTTCGCCGCTGCGTATATAGGTGTACCTGTGTCCAGGTCTATTGAAAACTCTTGAAGAATGGCTTTCAGCTGGGAAATGTCGAGGCCATTGAAGGCGTCGCGGAGTTCTTCTGGAGTGACTTCAGCTTTGGAGGCCGCAACGGAACCGCCCGGGAGGCGCCGATCCCAATCTTCAATCTGCTCGAGTGTATAGTTGGTGCCGAAGTGAGCGTTGAAGACCGAGAAAGCAACGCCGAAACAAGTTTCCACGCAGGAATGCCTGCAATTCTCCAAACGCATGTGGCTCCTGGAGATTGTGATGGGCGTTCCAGGTTCGTACTCGACGGCTGTGAAGAAAGCAAGATTATAGCGGTGCTGTAAGTCTAGGGCGAAGCGAAGCAAGTTGCGGAGCTCGTGGTAGTCTTGGAGTTTGAGATTTCGAGAAGAGCAGCCACAGCGTCTTTGACAAGCAATTCTGGTTTCCATATATCTCTCACGCGTAATGTGTAGCAGTGGTGAAGGGCGGTAGCCGGAGGTAAGTCGTGCAGATTTGTGCCCCTGACCACGTTTCCCCGGATGCTCTCCTGCGATAGGAATAAAGCACTAATATAAGGGCAGCTCTTGGCACGCCACCAAAGTAGATAGTATTCGAAGCAAAAAATTTAGGCAGTTGGAGAATACAGTTAATGTCATGATCCGCTTAGCAAAACAAATACATCTTCTGTTAGCTTAAGCAGTAGGAAAATACGGTGTTTAATTTATAGTTTGAGCCATGCTAATATCCGGTCTAATATAGAGAATTACTTTGCTTCGAATTTATCCACCGGCGGACAGAATATAGCTGGTGCATTTAACAGCTACTTCTCCAGTGTGATTAGCAGCAATAACTTACAAGTATATTTGCGCATTTTGCGATACAGCATTAGCGAATCAGCGTATCTGTCTAATTTCTAAGGAGATAAGAACTCTTGTTTTCAGCTTTAAAATATAATAAATTACCTTGAATTAACGGGTTCATCAGCAACGGCTTGCCCAGAACAATGATTACACTCGAGATGTTTTCATAGCACTGCTAGATCCCATAAATTCATGTGGCGATATTTTCGTCAGACTGAAAACAGCAATAATTACAACCCTTCATAAAAGCGAAGCATGTAATGAGATTGAAAATTTTCTGCAATTTCAATTCTGAATTTTACAGCTCAAATCAATGAATAACATTAGTTGTCGACGCCGTCATGCTTTCGGGAGAACCGCAGTATATCTTTCACCTGGTCAGTACGGATTCTGTAAGGGGAGAAGCAATAGATTGCGTTGATTGCGCTGCTGGTTGTGTTGACTTATATGTTGATTGCGTGCTATTCCTCGATAGTAACAAGGCCTTCGGGAGTGTACATCGTAGTATGTGGTTAAATAAGCTTTTTTCCTTAGATTTCTGGGTGCTTTCTCGAAGAAGCAAATTTGCTTCAAGTTAGGCGTCAGCTTGTTACAGTACGAGAGCTTTTTAGCACTTTCTTGGTAATACTGGAGTGCATATTGTTCAATACCTAATCCGTTATTGTTCAGTAGTTATGCAAATGACTCCAAAGCGTGATGCTTGTTTCTCTTTATCAATACGTCAAATATGCTTTGATTTTAACTTTTCGTAATATTTCCTACGATGCAATTCTTCTCTCAGTATGGCGCCAGAGAAGCTAGGGCCTGATTTCGAAATAAGTTTTTGGCATAAATTTATCGAAGACGCAATTAATCTGCTTCTATAATTCCCTGAAGAAAGTGAGTTTGGCTATCCTCTTGTTTTGCATTGTTAAGATTGTAGTATGTCTTGCTCTTCTAAGCCTCTACACAATTCATCTGTAGTAAGGTACCTAGGTTTATATCCTGACAGCGACCATTCTTGGAAAGACCACCTTGCATGCCTTTGTAGGGAGCCTTGCGCCGCATTGAGTCTGTTGCACAATATAAGGTATTTCACGACTTTGCCGGTAAGGAACGCGGTAACTCACGCCTTTGGCTGCATTATTCTGCGATATGGGGTAACAGTTTACGGGCATTGTGCATTTCACTGGCACAACAGAATGAGCTCTATATTGCAATTCCCCTAAAAAAACGTGATTTAAGCTTGAATACTGGTCAACTGTAAGACATAACTTTACCGGAACGAGACACCAAGAGAAGAGGTTATGTCTGAAATACACCAATTAGCCCACATGGTTACCTTGTTGCTGGTCAGATGTTTAGGGGAATCCGCCAAGGTGGACTACATTTGTAATAAGCGAGTAATTGCTCACTGGCATTCACCCAATCGCAACCGTACGGCTGCAAAGGAAAGCTAAACAGCTTTCTCAGAAACTTCGCAGTTAAAGATAAATTCATCCTGGTCCACAGTTCCAACCCGGGACCACTGCTTCACCGAATCAGTCGCGATACCAAATGAGCTCACCGAGAGTCAAGATCATTGATCATTAACTCGAAGTGGTCACGGGTGTCGAACCCCGAAACAGGAGAAATTTTTCTTTTTAACTACGAAGGTACTGAGAAAGCTGTATGGCTTTCCTTTATACCCGTGAGGGTACGCTTGGGCTGACGCCAATGAGTAATTACTCAATTATCGCAAGCTTGAATACTTAGGCCTACCGTTTAAGAATCCTTCGATGCCGAATTTCAGTAACCTTTTGATTCAGATGTGATTAAGATGGGTACACACCTAGCCCCGGAAACTGGTAGGTTCGTACGCTTCCTCGCATTGCTAAAGGGGTTGAGACACCAAATTTTTGTTTGGTGTGTACTTTGTGTCAAACGTTGCGTTTTGCCCCAGGACGTGTGATACACGCTGCGCGATTCATATATGCGCGGTAAATAATTTTTATTGCATTATTTATACTGAGCGATTTCGGTTTCGGTTTCTGAGCGCCGGGGTGTGCTGCGACGTCACGATCAGGGAAGAAAAGCAACCCTGGGCACATGGGCCCCAAAAGTTGTGAAGCACGTATTGCCGCGTCGTCTGCTCTCGTACACCTGATGTGGATGCAGCGCCTTTCGAAATCATAAGCTGACATACTTGGTCGGTACTGCGAATCTGCGGTATGCTAAGAACAACCAAGCCAGCGAGGAGCGACATTGAGTCCTGAAACCAAGCGGCTCGCTTCGGGCGATCTCAATCGCCATACCGCGTATGTCAACGTGGTTTCAGCGTTCTATTTCGCTTTGCCACGTCGACGCCGATGCTCGGCGGACGTCTGTGTCAGTGGCCCGTAGCTGACCCTGGTCACATTACAGCGACACGATGACTCACTTTTCCTAGCGACCAATACCCGTCTCTGTCCTCACTTCGCGCCGCCCGCGTAGCCGCGCTGCCAGACTGCTCGGGGTCCCATGGCTGCTGATCACAATATCTGCTGCTTGTTTAATAGACAGACCATGTATTCGCTAAATGAATGCTTCCAGAAAATTGTACAGGGTTCAGAATTAACTGCACGGGTGCGTAACGCCTCCAGGAATACGACCATGACAACGACTGCATCTGGGAGCTATATACTTTTTTTTACATATCTGCATCTGTATACAGGCAGCAATTGCGCGTTAGTTCGGCAGGAATTGCAAGCTGCGTTTCACTTACGTTAAACAAGCCCATCTCTTTTGCGCCGGTTGCGGGTTTACTAGCTTGCGCAGTGCGGTAACTTTGCTACAATCGCCGAAGAATGCGAGCGCCAGCCTGGGGAATGCTTCATAGCCAGGTTGTTGACGTTGACAACGCGTAGGACCGGCGTTTCTCACTCGTTGTAGCTGCTTTCTTGCTTTTTCGGATGTTTCCAGTACTTGACCTTAAATTGGTTTATCTAGAGGTATGTTCGGCACCCATTTCATATTAACAGAATGACTGAATTTGTTGCCCTCAAGAGACCCCCACGTAGCTGCCGCTGCGCGCGCCTGAAGCATTGACCGACAGAGCTGGGTCACATCGCCTAGGAGGGAAGCTTTCCGCTTGATGTATTTGCATCCTAAGATGTAAAGAATCCTCGATTTGAGGTCACTGTTGTCAAACCCACGCTCGCTCTATGCAATCGCTTACATTGCATGATGAAATGAACGGCTGCGCAAATCAGGACACAGACAAGAAAGAGCCACCGCATGCGCACATGAGCATAGGAAGGACTTCAACACATAACAGGGCCCACTGTACAAGAAAGGTACTTCAGAATAACGGCCTGAGGGGCGAGTTGGTGCATGATGAAATGAACGGCTGCGCAAATCAGGACACAGGCAAGAAAGAGACACCACATTGCACGTACGTACCCGGCGGACTCGCCAGGCCTATTCGGACTGCAGCCGAGCCGAAGGGTGAACATATAAAATTTAGTCGCTCGTTTCGCTTATTAATATTAGGCAGAAGCTGTAAACAAGAGAGCCATCGTCTTGTCGACATGAAGGCTTCGCTCGGCCGCCGATATAAGGTGCTGGCTGGTGTGTAAGCAACGGCATATATGCCGATCTGCACACCGACCACTGAGTCGCCGAAGAAGCGCCTCGCCGATGTCGCGCGTCACCGTTCATAGTGCGTCACGTTACTGCGGTGTGATGTCACTGCTATTCACTGGTATCGTTCCCAGGGCTCTACGTCACCCCCTATAGCGCTAGCGATGGGCATCCATCATGAGAAAGAGCACTTAAAGACTCTTTGGAGCTCTATTAAAATATATTTCAAGCGATTGTTGCATCCAATACTTCGCCATAGATGAGCTTACATACACAGGAAGCCTATAACAAGCTTACTACCGCCTCAAATTTTAATGTCCCAACCCCTTTAAGTTTTTGAAAACAAAAACATTTTTGAAGGCTACGATGCCCTACAAGGCATGGTACAAGAACTCGCGCTAAGGATGTTTCAAATTAGTTTACTGTAATTTACCCCGAGCACCTACTGCACAAATGCTAAATACAAGTTAAAGGTACTCCTAAGGCGTCTCAGTTATTAAATGCTTAACGTTAGCATTGCGTTTTGGTGGCCTGTGTAGCTCGAAATCCTAGATGTGGAATCAGCTGACTAGACGGCAGCCTGACTGGTTGTGCATTGGCTATTGTTCTTTCGACCATTTTGTCGAGGCCCATCGCTCCTTCTGTGTTCCACTTTGTTTTGTTATGCCGAAGGCAAAATGTTTTGCACAGACACTTTGCAATTTTTAATATTTTTTTCTCATGTGCACTGATTTCTTCTGTGTTGTGTGCCGTGTATGATTTTGCAGCAGCCAGGCGCTACCATTCAAGCCACGAATGGCACTGGCAGATCTGTAATATTGTTTTCGTTAGTGGTCATAAAATTATTATTATTATTATTATTATTATTATTATTATTATTATTATTATTATTATTATTATTATTATTATTATTATTATTATTATTATTATTATTAAGCAAGACGACCTGATGTATTGGGTGCTGCTTGTTCGCTGTGGTAAAGATCACACTCTCCCCCTTCTTTTTTCTAGTTTCACGCGAGGCCCTCGGCAAAGTGCCACGTGTCTTGCAGCAACCTGCAGCTAAACTTCTTAGCGCTACCGCAACATTTCGTTCGTGATTCTGACTATTTGGTTGATGTATTCTTTGCCTAATAATAACTGAACACATCAAAAAATGTAAAAAATGTAAAACGTGGGGTTTAAACCTCCAAAGCGACACATTTCGGTGAGCGACGCCACACTAGAAGAGTACAGATTAATTAATGTGTTCTGGGGTGAATTCAGATCAAACAGCACATGGGCGTTCCTGTATTACGCCTCTATTGGAATGCGGCCGCTGCGGTCGTCATCAAACCCGAGAGCTTTAGATCTGCAACCCAACGATAAATGCACTGCTTCACTTCGGCGGGTCAATAACTGAACACTATTGACTGCCAATTCCTTGTAAGCTTGGGGCGGAAGAATGTGGTGTTGCCTGCCGACCTTGTGTCACTTGGCAATGAATATTCATGTTTTAAAAATTTCGCGACTTTATCTAACGAAGAGATTGCCGCGTTAAAAGAAACGCTCTGAGCGCAATCCATTTATCTGATTAAAATTGAGAACGGCCCCTATAGATGTCCGGAACTCGTCCGATTTTCATCAGATTCTTTTTCTCTCAGGCCGTTCGTTTCTATTTATAGCGACAGAAACTGCGTTTTTACTGCCACAGCCGTGCTAGGGGTGATCTGCAAAATAGCGGCGTTGGCAGACGATAGCAAAGGAGTGAAGCCGGCAAATCCAAAAGCGGCGCCCGCTGCCGAACTTCCCTCTTTCCCTGCACCCTTCAGAAGGCTCCAGCGAACAGAAGCACATAAGAGAATCCAACCACACGACCAAATACTCTCTCTCCCCTTACTTTCTGCCCAACATCACCATCATGATCATTACATCGACAGGCGGCAGCGTGCGAGAGCAAAGGAGTAGCAGCTCCACTCTTCAGAAGCCCCACCCTTCAATGATCTCTCAACTTCGCCTCTACCATTGTGAAGCCCATGAAAAGAAGCCCCCCCCCCCCACCCACTCATCCTTAGGCGGAGGAAGGAACACCATCCGCGTCTCAAAGCTTTTATCTCGGCTGCCAATATCACGAACGATTCCATACACGCCTCGCGCAGTCTCGCCTCGCGCAGTCTTCTATACCTTTATCTCACGCACCAGGAGCAATCTCCAACGCGCTCCGGGCCCTGTGCTGAGACCGTGCATAAGATACAGAAGTAATCAAGCGTATTAAATTCATAGCTTTACAGTTAATCGTATTCTACATGTGCGCACATGTGTGCATATGATTGCTTAGTTATCTAACGTCAGTATTTTCAACAACGCATACATCTCTTGTCTTTATCTTGCGATGTCTGGTCTGTGCTTTCATAAACTGATATTTTAGTTCATTCACGTAACACGCTGCTAGCGTGATAACCTCATCTTCGCAAGCAGCATCTGTCTCGAACATCAGGCATTTCATGGCTAGCCCCAGACACTTGTAAGCCTTTGAGACGCTCATGACTTGAATCGTCTCAACCGAATTGCAAGCCAGTTACGAAGAGGAACCCTTCTTTGCAGTGTGGGCTGGTGAGAGGTACAGCTGGACAGCTTCAACTCTGACTTCTTCACTGTTCTTCTGCCGCTCCTAAGAGAGGACAGGAAAACATTTATTGTCCAACAGAGAGAGAGAGTGGCTAGGGGGCGACCCGCCTAGACGATGGCTCAGAGGACTTGACGGCTCTAATCTTCTCGGAAGACGTGATTCCGGTGCTCGCATGTAAGGCGCTCTTTTCCAATATGTTCCATACAGCGAGCACGGTAATGTTTGGTCTGTTCCAGGGTGACCCTCCTGTTGTGCAAAGTATAGAACTGTGGCTTCCTCGATAAAACACTGGTGTGTTTCCCAATCCTCCAAAAGGCAGTGGCGCTGAGCCCGTAGTTGGGTTATCCCAATTTGAACCCTTGCACTCTCCTGTCCGAGGAGTTTGAGCTTGAGTTTGAGGTCGCACATTGGGAGCCCCCACTAGTTCAGTCTGCTCATGTCCAGCATTCTCGGGCAAACATTTTGAAAATCGAAATATTTTAAGACACTCTTGTGAAAATATTAAAATTAGTGCGCCATTCTTCTGATATCGTTTAACGTGTTTCCATCGACCGCATCGAACAGTTAAGAATGCCATAGAAAGCCCATGGGGAACGCCTTTGATGATTGCAAAGAAGTCAATAAAAAAAATATATGCAAGACTGCCATCGGGTGATCGGCGGATATCTTGATTTCTATTGTGAAATATTACTGTGAAATATTATTGTGAAATAAGGGCCACTCAATGGGGCTATAACACCTCGCACTGTTGTCGACGGAAATAAAGTTTATCCCCTTTGTCCTCGAACACGCCAGCGGATAAGAAGAAGGAATTCAGCCACCAGAAAACGTTGAGAACGAGAAGAAAAAATAAGAGTTCATCACCTCCTGATGTACGCAAAGTTTTGTGTCAAGGCGTAGTTTGTTACCACGTCCTGAAATCTGCCCCAGCTCGACCATTACAAGCTATGGGTAAGAAAACGTTTTTTTCTCGTGCCGGCATTTGAAATACCCTACATCACGGAGCGCTTATAGGTTCAAACAGGATCTCGAAATATTTGTTAACTGCAATATAGTACTTTATTATACAATGAACTGGCGGCGTTCGCGCTCCGAAAATAAAGACATCGAGGCTTTCTTGCATGGCACAAAAATTCGTAAAAGAAGCCCAGGATAAATGCTGCGGGGCACAAAATTATCGGGGCAGTTAAAAACAGACAAGTAGCTCCCTCTTGAACAAAGGCCATGGCGTGATATAACCGCAGGCATTATAACTCCTGACAAAGTTTACACCGGCTCAGTCGACTCAGAAACAAAACTTCGCGAGAATTTTTCAACCCACGCATCCTACAATGAAACCCAAGCCGCGAGATGATAAATGCACTCTCTAAATGGCTAGCTATATAAGTATGGAGAAAATTTGGGAAGGGCCACTGCCACTAATGCCCAGCAATAGTAAGAAGTATTCAGCCCTCATATTTTGCTTTTGATCCTTATAACGAAACCCTGACGGCGCCCACAACGACCAAACGATTTTGAAAGATGATGGCGTCAGTTTCCTTCTCCTATCCCAGGGAGGCTCAGAACTTCAGGAGCACCTTAAGCCCCCCCCCCCCCCTGCACTATTTAAACCTAACCTCGAGATCGTAGCCTGAAGGCTTTCCACGAAGGCTGTGTATTTGGCAGTTTCACGTTAGTTCCGATTTCTGAGGTTTAACTGGTTCGAGCAGATATGCGTATGTCCGCAAATAGGAAGATATGGCTTCAGCAAGTACTAGATGCAACCATGAAAGTGAATACTACTTTAATTCCACGTAAAAAAACGATAATGACCCTGAAACCAGGTTCAGTCGCCTCAATCTATCAAAGTCATCGCAGAAGCAAGTAGTGGAGGAAGGTGGATGTTGAAGAAGCAATGGTCCGAAACAATCTGGTCAGCGAGTTTTGAAACACGCCCCTCCGCCAGACCCCTGTCAGCAACAGGAGCGCCTTTTGAAGCGAAAGCTTCACTATGCTAGGTAAAGCCAACATGCGGTCGACCATGATGTCCCACCAATTGACCTTTAACCTTTGCCCTTTCAATACGCCGGTAGAGGGTGCTATAATAGTCACGTGACAATTGCGTGATGTCCCGCGATTGATACTGCCGTTGTGACGTCAGTCTAGGGGGGAATATAGAGACGGCAGTGTTCATTGAAAAACCAACTCCTCGCGATCAACCATTAATTTAACTGCCACCTGCCATGGTGGCACAGTGGGCGCGCTGCCTATCCAGTGTGCAGAACACGCTCAACGTTACAGACGCCAAGCCGCGTCTAGTTTCCCTATACACCACAGCTTTCGCTCTCTAACCATGTTCAGCAGTAGTTAAACCGCAGCTAGTTTTCTTTACAGCTCCAGCTAAGCTGCTCCAAGCACTTACAGTTTTGTCAAGGAAGAGCGTAGCTTCAAAGCCTAACGGCGTTACTAGTGCTACCATCTGCGCCATAAGCACCTACTGCAAGTGACGCTGTTTCCCGAGAGCATGTTAAATGGGGCTCGCCATAATATCTTTGGTAACGTCTTCTTTCACGACTCCTTCTTTGATAGCGTTCTTGGAGACGTGCGCGAAGAAATCATTGCAGAGTGAATGTTCCCTGTCTATGACGGCGAACAGCAAGGCAGCTTCTTCGGGACAGCAGAAGTGATTCTGGGTAGTGTTCTCTCTGACAGGACTCGGAGGCAGGTTGAGAACCACCCAGACGAGCGCGCAGGCGACCGCAGCCACGAACATCATGCCAAAGGCCGTGGGAATCGCACGTGCTCTTGATCGTGGAGCTCGTCGCGGCGCAGGAGGAACGGCGAGTTCATCGCCAACGGGAGCCACCGCTACAACGGCCGCGCTTCGAGCTGCCATGTTCTTCTTCTGCCAAGTCACGCGCGGGCTTACGCGTGACACCCGTGGCAGAGGGTCGGCATTGTTTGAGACATTTCGAGAGACAAGCTACGCTCAGTTCAAACTGATTGAGCTGAAATAAAAAATTTAGTTCATGCATTTATGACTTGAAGGTGAAACAACTGAAATTCAGTCCGTATATTTATGACTCGAAGGTACAACAAACAGCCGGAGCCGCATCACACTTGTGTTAGGCTAGGGCTGGACTTCCGAAGGAATAAACCGTGTCATCGATTCTTTCGAACGGCACTTAGTATGTGATGACTTGCACTTATCTCCCGGCTTTCTTTTAATACAGACAAAATTTAAGCAGTACGTCATACAAAGGCGCGTTACTTATTAACTACCTGACCCACTGACGTGAAGATGACAAGGAAGTTATATACTTGCTGGTATCCCCGTGTTTTAACTGCGTTCAGGTGAATAGCCGCCCGATTCTTGGCCGATCCCCCAGGGTGGGTATGTGCCATCCTTTGATACGCTAACAACAACAACAACTTCAGAAGTACCTGTACGCCGAAGAATACTTTATTGAGCAATTCACGCGCTATCAGAGATTCTGTGTCATGGATCCTTGTGTTTTTTTACTATCGTGTAGCTTTAGAGCTTTGCCTCGGAAGCGTATCACAATGCACATTAAGGTTAGCAAACCCTCACCGTCATGCAGGCAAGGAAAACAGCAGTTCTCTCGAGGCCCGGCTCAAAAGTGGGCTGTTGTTTCGCTGAAAAGGCAGCTCGTTTACTGGGAGGCTTGAATGTGAATTGTTACGCGACGCCAAGTCGAAGATAACAGGACAACACGACGGATGTTCATAGCTTGATGTAATGATGGCAATATACAGGCAATAATAATGGCAATAATAATAATGTCAATATAAACGCACTCATAGACGAGGAGTGGAGTATTTAGGTAATTTTATGCTCCAGGCCTAACGCGAGCACTCCTGCCCGTGGCACTGCCCGCTTCGTTTTCTTCCAGTCCGTGCTTGTCAATGGTGCAATGGACCACTCACATCAGTGCTTAGAAAGTCAGATTTGGTTACAATATACCCAAAATATGCGTTAAAGATTCTCACTTAATGAAATATTTAGATCTAGCAGTTTTGAGGATTTCACGAAGGTTTCAATCAAAAGTGGTTTTTATACCACAAGATGTAGCCTCAGTCAGTTAAAATTTTCACGGTTGGCATCAGGCTAGTAAAGTGAAGTTGGAAATATCAGGCTGGTAATACACGCAAACGATACACACAGAGTGACGCAGGAAAATCCCATCAACAAGAAGAGCAAAATGCGCTGAAATAATCTTGAAAGAACTTTATAGTGCTTTTTTTATTAGGTTCCTCGTTACGTATCCTGCCGGACAGAGGAATTTTAGAACAAACCCCATAGACAGTAAACAGCATCACAACAAATAGCAGCTGGGTAACGGTGCTCAGAGAGCTTTTTTTTTCTAAAGAGCATTAAACCGATTGGAAAGCAGCCGTCTAGCTCTACAATAACCTTATTACAGACGAAACGAATTTTTACAGACGAAACGAAAAATTCACGTGGCATGTGGTTCGGACTGGTCACTGGTCACAGCGCCTTCGTGGTCCCGTGTTCGACGAAGCTATCGTGCGGCATGAAGGAGCCCAAGTTTTGCCATGCAGCGCGAGAGGCGCGAGTGCAGTCCTGGTGGCACGTGACAAGCTAGGCGACAGCACCGCGTGAGTTTCCGTCATTACTTAATGCACGCAAAGCTTAGAACATATGCCCTGTGGCGCCACCAATCAGCAAGGCCAGTCATCATCAACATCCTCAACCTTTCTCATGTCCCTCCAATTAACCCTGTTTTTTCCAGCTGCGCCCACCCTATGCCCGCTAACTTCATACTCTCATCCGCCCTCCTAACTTTCTGCCATCCCTTGCTACGCTTGCCTTCGCTTGGAATCCACTCCGTTACCTTTAAGCACCAGCGGTTATCTTGCCTTCGCATAACATGCCTTGTCCAAGCCCATTTCTTTCTCTTGATTTCGACTAGGATGTCATTAACCGCTATTTGTTCCCTGACCCTCTCGGCCCTCTTCCATTCTCTTAACGTAATACACCTATCATTTTTCTTTCCATAGGTCGGAGCGTTCTTAACTTAAGCTGAACCCTTTTCGTTAGCTTCCGCGTTTCTGCCCCGTAGGTGAGTACCGGTAAGATACAGCTCTTGTATAAACTTTTCTCTTGAGGGATATTGGCAAACTGCAATATATAGAAGATATTCCATGTTACTAAATCACACATACTTCAGTAACGAGCTCCAAGTATTTGTTTTAGACGTGGTGGTCGGTGGAGGCTATGACGGCGCCCAGTCGCAACGAATGGCCCAGAGTTCTGTTTAGCACGGGCTCACACCATTGCCTTTTCTTCGGCACTTGGAGAATAGAAAATCTAAAGGAAAAGGTAAAGGTAAGAAGAGTGGCTGATGAGGGACGCTCCCCAAGACTTGATCGTGTGTGGCTATCTATGAGCCATCCTACACTGTAAAAAAAGTGTGTAAAATTACAGGCGTTTTTGCAGAAATTTACTGTTGCCGCACGGAAAAAATCTGTTACTGGAAAAAACAGAAAGGTGATCAAGCAAAAAAACAGACATTTTCTGTTTTTGACCGCCGTGGTCTAGTCACGTGCGTCTCTATTAAGAAGTAAGCTACGAATAATGCACCTGAACACCTTAAAAACATCCGTTTATTTTTTAAAGCCTAGAGTGTAGTAAACTAAATTTTTCGCACAACTAATACTATGTGATTGCTTTTGATGCGGAGCTGCACTTCGCAAGATGACTTCCGCATGAAGAGGGGTTTGGTGTCTTCGTGCATCGATTTATTCGTTTCATTTGGAAAGGTGAGTGAACAAACAATCTCTGCCACTTGATACAGACAGTGTGATTTGCTTTGTGTCACCGGTGGAAATCTCTAAACTATATTGTAGATGTTGCGTGCGATGGAGGTGGATTACTGTAGCGAAATATTAAGGCATGGGCACATAGCTCGCATCTCACTAAATAGCGGGAAAGCCCTAGCCCTGCGTAACTTTCATCCTCCGCCTTGCGGTTTCAAGCTGCCTACGCTCCGTAAACTGTTCATGGTGAAGGTGCAGCTTTGACACGCAGTTAAAAGTTAAAACGAACAGGACGAGCGCTCACGCGCGAATCACTTGCCGCCGCGGACGCCGCCGTAGCGGCAAGCGTCGTGTGTCTATTCCATATTTCATTGTGCTAGCTTCTAAATCGTGCCGCGGCCTCGCTACCGCAACCACGCAGCCCTTAATTTTCATCGCATTCACGATTGCCTCTAAAGGCTATCTGAAATCTTTGCAGCGTGTTTTAACGTGGTGTGTGCGTTAAATTTGAGATCTGCCAGGGCTCGGGTTCTCGCTTGAGCTTCAGCTCGCGGCATTGGCCGCCGCGCCGACTGTCGTCATTCGGCCGGCGCATCGGCCACTCGCGCGAGCCGAACCAGTCTCGCGAGATTCCAGCCCTGCGTCAGCTTGTTGTTTCGAATGCAGCGGCATCGCATCTTGCTCACGCGGAGCTACGGCTGAGCGGAGGCCGTTCGGCTCACGGTATCTTTGAACTCACGAGTGTTCAGACTCTGCATGCGTACGCGAACTTTCTCGAGTAAACAAAGCTACGGTCTTGGCCCTTGCCTAGCTGTCGACAAGCAACGTCGACCCGGAGGTGGATCGTTCGTTTCCAGCTTTGCGGTTGCTACGCGGCCTGCGCTCCCCCGTGTATTGCGGTGGAGCATGTCTTCGCCTCAGTAGGCTCGGCGGCCTGGTCGCCGCCGCTGTATCGGCATAAGCGTCAAATAGATTCCACACGGCTTTTGCTATGGCTGTGAAATATAATCGGAAAATTTTAATGTTGAATATGCTGTTTGATCTGTTTGTCGGCTAATGAGACTACCATATTGGACTATATCACGTATTACGGACAGTTCTGGACGGTGAGATGCATGTTATGCGGGGAACGGGTCGTCGGTCACCCGCACGTGTCAGTTCTCTTCGGAGGCTGGCGCAGAATTGCAAACGGCGTAGATGCTTGACAGCATGCTTAAATTACAATGAAATGAACACTACCTGAACTCGAGGTAGTAAAGGACTAAATACTGACACTTAATTACCGACCCTTAATTAGCGATAAACAATTAGTGAATAAAATGGCTATAAATGCTCCGAATGTAATCAGACAAACGGTATTTGACCTGGAGGTAGTAAAGGAGAAATGGTGACCTCTGATAAGTGACCCTTCATTAGTCAAAAGCAATTAGGAAATTAAATTACCAGAAAATCAACCAAATCAACAGTACTTGAACTTGACATAATAATGTAACAATTAGTAGTACCTGACTAGTGACCGCTAATTAGTGAAGAGTAATTAGTGACTTAAATAACCAAAATTCTCCGAACGTAATCAAATTAACAGTACTTGAACTGGACATTGCAGAGGACTAAATATACTTGTATTGAATAAAACTGATTACTTATAATCAGTTTTGGTCCAGTTTGGCTGAGGTCAATTTTTGGGTGAACCATGCTGAAATTTGGCGGTGGCCCGGGCACCAAATTCCAAGTTAACTCATGTTCGGGTCATGGTTGACCCTGGTTATGGCTATCATGTATAGGCACAGTGTCATCACTATGCTTGGCTAACTGTTATAGTGTTCCTATGCAGCTGCTGCTATGCAGCTGCTTCACAAGTAAGCAAGAGCAGAATTTTCTTGGGGTAGGAACCTCCGGATTAGTGCTTTCGCGCTAAAAAACTGGCAGAAATGCATTCACAACCTGAGCGGAAGGCTCCCGGCCTTTGTAAAGTAGTAGTTACTAACTTAAGGCATCCGCAATCACGCTGCAGCTCAGTCAAGAGAGCCTGTAACTAAGCCAAAATAAAACCGCAATCATCACGCACTAGTGCATGGCCGCGGTATTCAAAGCAAATGCGACGATAGAAGTACAACGTGGACTAGCTAACACTGATCATCCATTTACTTTGCGTGACAGATGCATATATCAGAGAACAAGCCTAAATAACAGCTCCTATGTAAGGCACTGTTTGGGTTTCAGTATAAAAAAAGAAAACGACTTCTACCATGTTCAGGACAGGTGTGTTCAAGCTTATGTATTCAAATGCATGCTGTTCACAGTACAAATTAGTATCTACGGTGCTGCTATACTAATTGGTTGAAAGTCAGCATGCGAGGCGTCTCCCAATTAATGATTGATCATACTGAGCTCAAGGCAATTTTTATCTAACGTATGTACAATCGTGGTAGCGCAGGAAGGATGAGCATCACGATCGACAAAAAATGTACAATTAAGGCGACGCGTTAAAGCCGAAAAATAAGAAAGGTGGCTTACTTCCTGCTGTGGCGGCAAGAACTAGTGGCGCAGGTTAAGTGCACATCTCCCATACTCCCATACTCTCCCAGTTTCTATCCTTGTATAGCTAACAATCTTAAAGTTATGTGCATAAAAATTTAATTATTTCCATTCTGGTTTTTTCAGCGATGTACTCCTGCAGCATATGCAGCAACATTACTTCGTCCCTCTCTTCCTTCTACAAGCACATCGCTTTGCACAAAAATGTGAACCAGTTCCGCGTCAAGTGCCCTTTTCGAAGTTGTTGCAAGACGTTCCGTAAAGTCGGCAGCGTGTACAGCCACATATGCCGTGAACACAGACAAGCACGACGTGCAGAAGGCGAAAGCCGCAGTGCTATAACTGTTCACAGATGTGACTTCGTGTGCTCTGTGGATGCCTGCATTCAGCTCTGCAAAGATTATAAATCTCTTGTGGCACACTTGAAATGTCACATTACAGAAGGGACAGAGGTGAAGTGCCCATTTCAGAACTGCAGCAAAGCGTACAAGAACAAGGCTTCTTTCTCCTCCCACCTTTCACGCTACCACGTAAAGGCCACAAACTCAGCTCCACAATCGCAGGTTCAAACTATGGTCAGTGCAATTGCTTCAGAAGCTGTCACAGGAAATATTCAGTCTGCTGAGAACTCCTGGGACAACGAGCTTGAAGAAGCTCCAATTGCAAGTACTCATGAAGGTTCCCCCAGAGACTGCCAGGAAACATGCAGTGACGATGTTACTGATGCTTTCGCTCATCTATACCTGAGATTGCTGTCAGAGCGTCACGTTCCTTCATCCACTGTGCAGCTGATAGCAGAGGCTATATATGACATTCAGACCGCTAATGTTTCGATGAAGACTTCCATTCTTAAAGCTAGGCTCAAACATGTTGTGTGCAGTGAAGAAGTTGACAAGATAATCGACGAAGCTTTTGAAGCAGATCTTGTCTTAGCTGTGCACAGAGATCCGGGTGGTGTGTTCCGCAGTAAGCACACCCGTAACTTACATTTCAAGAAACGCTTTCTCTTTGTGGAGCCTGTTACAATACTACTGGGAAGAAACAAAAGAAATAGGGATGCAACATTCTATTACGTGCCAGTATTAAAAACACTGGAGGCCATGCTAGAAAATGAAGCTGTGGTTAAGCAGTGTGATGAACTCTTACCAAACACCAACAGAGTAATGAAAGACTTCACCGATGGCAGTGTTTTCAGGTCTATTTTACTTTACAAGGATCATCCAAAAGCGTTAAAGCTAATTCTTTTCCAGGATGCTTTCGAAGTCGTAAACCCACTCGGTTCTGCGAAGAAGAAGCACAAGCTGCTTGCAGTTTATTTAATTCTTGGCAATCTTTATTCATGAAAGAGATGCTCAACTGACTCCATCAAGCTCTGCTTGCTTTGCAGTGAGACTTACTTTAAATACTTTGGTCAAGACAAAATATTTGCACCCCTGATTGATGATCTGAAAAAGCTCGAAGCAGGCACAGTCGTCACTACAAAGGGCACACGTCTGATTGGCACAGTGTGCGCAATCCTCGGTGACAATCTTGGAAGCCATGGAATTGGTGGCTTTGTTGAAAACTTTAGCAATGCAACACACATCTGCAGGTTTTGTTTGGCGGAAAGAAGAGACCTCTTTTCTCCACTTGCATTGTCAGGTGTATTCGAGCTGAGAACACCAGACAATTACAACAGTGCTGTCCTAACCTTAGCAGCCGATAGTTCCTTAAGTGCAGAAAAGGGAGTAAAGTTTAGGTCTTTGTTCAACGATCTGAAGTATTTCGACGTTTGTGCACCAGGGCTTCCCCCTTGTTTGGCACACGATCTTTTTGAAGGCATAGTGTCATTCGACCTTTCTTTGTATATACAATATTTTGTCACAGTTTGTGAGTGAATTTCTCTAGAGGATCTCAATAACCGTATAGGTGGCTTTCTTTTTAAGCACAGCGACCTCAATGACAGACCATGTGAGGTTCCTGTAAAGAAATCACTTGGAGGCCATGCTATTCAGAACTGGAATATGGTTCGTTTTCTTCCCCTCTTCCTAGTCGGTTCCGTTCAGTCTACAGAGAATGAGGTCTGGAAGCAGATTCTTTTGCTGTCAGAAATTGTTCTTTTAGTTACTGCGCCAGCAGTTACAAGTGCAATGGCTATGAGGCTCCAAGATGTCATCGAAGATTACATGACAAGCAGAGCAGCTCTGTTCCCAAATATTCCATTGAGGCCAAAACACCATTACCTTCTTCACTATCCAATGCTTATTATGCAGTTTGGTCCCCTGATCAGATTGTGGACAATGCGATGCGAGAGCAAACACAGCTACTTCAAGAAATGTGCTAGAAATTGTCAAAATTTCAAGAATTTGACGTTGACTTTATCTCAGCGGCATCAGCTTTTCCAAGCTTACAAGAACTCAGGAAGCAGTACTGATGTTCTCGACAATGCATCTACTTTCATGATCGGCCTTTGCAGTCCTGAAATTCAGAACAAAGTTCGGGAAGTTGTTTCTGATGAAGGGGAAATTTTCTCAACACAGCGAGCAACTATTCGGGGTCTGTTGTATGAGTGCAAAATGCTAGTTGTAATGTCACGGCAGAACGGCGAACTAAAGTTTGGGGAAATACAGCTGATCCTGTCAAAAGATGCCCGGCATTTTTTTCTTGTAAAAGCTGTTCGTACATCGTATGAACCAGGAATGCAGTATTTTAACATCTTAAGTAATGACGGTCCAATCAAGTGCATTGAGCTCGACAGCTTGCTTGACAACACACCATTAATTCAGTACAACCTTGCCCGCTGCAGTTATCCTGTTTTTGTTTTGAAGCATGGATTACTTGATGGAGTTTGAACTGTGTTTCAGATAGCTGCAATGGAGTTGGAACAACGAATTTCCAACTGGCTGCCAGCCCTGGACAAGGAGATTGTAGAGCTGACAGTCCAGAAGCTGCAGCAATGTGGTGTAGAGTCCCTGGAACATCTGAAGTATGTGGTTGAAGAGGATTTGCAATTTTTAAAGCCCATCAGCAGAAGGATTCTTCTTGAAAGATTTCACTCAGCGGCTACGCCCAACCCACCAGTGTCACTTTCTCCCAACGACATTCAGTCGCCTACAAGCACACAGTGTGCAAGCTTTTCTACACCTTGGGAGGTTTTCCCACCACAGCTTATGAAGGCTTGCCAAGAAGGGAAGCGTCCAGTAAAGAGCGACTTGAATGAAATGGTACGACTTGTGAGTGACCATATTCTTGCCATAAACAGGAAGCCAGGTCGCAAGATCTTGAGGGCCATCGCAGCTGAAATTGTGAGCCATTACCTGAAGACATTCGAGGACACCCTAAATGGGGCAGTAATTGGCTCGGGTATTGAGACACTCTTGTGGAAACTTGAAAACTGTGTTAACAACAAACGAAGGCCAAGCTCTGAGCAGCCACATCAGTTCGAACCGGACGATGAACTGGACTTGAGTGTCAAACGAGTGAAGATTCAGAGAGACTCATATGGGTGTGTGGCATGGCAACCAAAGGTTCCATCTGACGAGACTGCTGACTCACAGGAGAAGAAAAAAGACGACTTGCTGTCGCAGTTCAGGCTTGCGTTTCCAGATGAGACCATGGTTGCACAGCTCATGTCAGAGACTTATGCATCACAACGTCAGCTTATCAATGCATCCAAAAATATTCGAGACATTGAGCGAAGCTGGCCATTTCTGTTTCAGGCAAAGCACCTGACCAACCACGTAAACATCTTGCTAGGCTCAAATGTTGCAAAGACTTTCGATGACCGACTAAAGACTGTTGGACGGCAAGTTTTTCGTTACGCACACAGCCAAGTAAAAAAAGAATGTGTGAAGTCTTGTCTCCAAGAAATAGAAGCTGCCAAAACTAACAGGAAGTCAATGGCAGTTGAATACGAAGCCATGCCACTACTACTGCTCGCAATCTTCGGAGAAGACAAAGAGCTGTTCTACAAGCTAACAGAGGTAAAAACTGACAAATGTAGTTTGCATTATTTCCTTGCAGTCGTCGCACGTTAATGCACAATATGAAGTGTCCCATTAATTTATTCCTCCCAATAACCAAGTCAGCACTGCCTTTTATAACAGTAGTGCAGTGATTGTTTTACCCACGTCTCTAACATTTGTACTGAGATAACACAAAAATCTGGAAGTTTTATGTCAACCTTGCCCATAAACAAAAATTTATCCTCAAAGCCAGCAGACTTGCTGCGGTGTGTTTTAGCGTGCGACGCAATGGTAACTCATATTTAAGTGAAATGGCGTCTGTGTTGAGGTCTTAAGGCAACATTTTTCTTTTATTACATGCCATTGACTGATCCTAATGCTAATGCACATGTGAATTGGATTTTTCATATAAGGAGATGGCCAGCGACGATGACTTGGGGGATCTGCCAAGCTGTCCTTTCATCTGCGTGAAAGGTAAGATACTGATGACTGACTAAAGGGGCAGTTCTTAAAAAAATTGCTGAAAAATGCACTATATGGTGCTACCTTGTCCGAAATGCAAATCTTTATTATATTAGACAAATGTATGCAATTTATTAAAAGATACTTCCCGCTGATTGAAATGCTTAATGAGTATTGCTGGCTCGATGTGCCTATCATATATAGGTCAATGCAATCTTCGTCGTTATCCCTTCCTCGTTTTTCACTTATCCTCCTAAACCTAATGGTGATGGACCCACCCCTCTGAATAAAGAGACTTTACGTGGAACTGAAAGACATAATAAAAACAGAAGGACAATGCGAATAATAATGCTTCCTTCCAACTCTTTTCCAGGATGGACTTCTCTCACTGCTAATTCATACACAATCTGCGTGGACACCCATCCAGTGCTTCATGCATCGAAGCCAGACGAGGCCTTCAAGCTGCTGTTCTTTGCCCATTTTGCTTTTAACATCCAGTACCAGAAGGAGACGAGCCTGTGCTTGGAATTCACACAGAGGTAAGAACTGAAGCCAATGTTCACTCACCTGTACACTTGCCTGACGTCACAGCACGCCCTGTGCAAATGCATACTGCAGTCTGCCAATCTTCCAAAACCTTATTTAGAAAAGCGGTTATTACGCTGCTAAACTGAGTGTACGTGAAGAAAATGCACTTCAACTGAAAAGCTTTTTGAACAGTGTGCGTGTTCATCGAGAATATCATACTGTCAATGAAGTTTGCTTATAGAGGTGAAAGTTGGCATTTCTTCAGTTTGGCATTGAACTAGCACTGGGACACAATAATGCTAAAGATATTTGGTAGTGTGCTGTAGTATAGGAGCAGCAGCGAAGAAAATTTGCTTTAAGGTAGGGAGTTTTAGCAACATTGTAGTACAAGAAATTAATAATTGATTTACCATTGACTGACGTAATAACATGCCCTCATTATCCAGTCTCATTTTTCAAAATATGTGTCAAACAGCGAGACGTCATAAAGAAACCTTTTATCTCTATAGTTAAAAGTACAGCAGCAGCTTGGGATCACGCCTGTGTGCTGTCTATTAGTTCTGCTGGAAGGCTAATGCAAGAGCATACAGACAAGGATGCATTCTAGTAAAGGTGAATGTCTGAGATCAGGTATTTTGTTTGTTTTGTTATAATAAACCACAACACCAAAAACAAAGCAAGTGACAAGCACGCAACTGTATTATAAACGTTAATTTTTTTTAACCTTTGCAGCCTTCTATTTTAAAAAGTGTGAGAAATGCGCCGGTGCTTTCTATTGTGCTGGATTGTACTGCAAAGTGGACTATATGTACTTCATAAGGATGAATAATTAGACGATTAATCAGCTTAAATTAGCTAACAAACTTTACTATTTCTGCTTTTTAAAGGGAAGGTTGTATTGCAAAATTTATCTGGCAACTTCGAAGGTTAGGCTTATTTTTAAATTTTGTTACTCGGCAATGTATTTCAATGGAAAGCTTGTTCAATTGGCTGGCCCACTTTACCTATCTATACAATGCCGTAACTGCGCATCGTATTCTTGCCGAAATCTAGTTAACTTATACATCATAAAAATACACTAACTGTGCCTGTACTTGCTGCATGCATTAGAAGTGCGAGAAGCGATTTTTCTATGAATATGCAATGGTGGAAAGCTGACTCAACGAGCTTCCGTATGTGTATTTTTGTTGGTCGATGTCTGGAATGATACTGCCATTTAGGAGTATTTAAAAACAGCTCGTATTCAAAGTTGACGACCATCAATTTTGCAACATAACCTACCTTGCTTCTGAGATGAAAAATAGAAAAGTCAGTCAAAGTTAATTATGTAACTACAGATACATTTGAGGCACCTAATGTCTGCCTTGCTGTACAGTCCAGCTCAGAAGACCACACTGACGTAGCTAAGTATTTAAAACATATCTTCAAAAGTGACAAAAATCACCCTGTATATAAAATATCAATCGGAAGGAAAAAATGTCTCTCCCGCTCTTTTTCTGCCGCAACTCACACACACACACACACACACACTTAAGGTAATGGAATCGGGGTATGGATTTCAGGCTGTTTTTTATGAGAGGGGTGCGTCCAGACATGGCAAACCGTTTTAGCAAGGTAGGCAAAAGAGACCTAACGTTTTATTAAAGCACGTTTCTCCTTGTTTTATCCGTTCAATCCTCCTCATTCATAGGGCCACATGTACTGTAGTGGCTATGAGTTCCTAGGGTGCATAAGCTACGAACGAGTCTGACACTTTTATCATTACCCACTGGATCAAAACCTCACTTGTGGAGATGAAAGTCGATCTCAAGTTATTCAATATGTGGTAGTAAAATGAGGTGATCACTGAGAAGCAAGGTGCTTAAATGACTTCAGTAGCATCCTAGATACTTCTGTTTCCAATGGTACCTGTATGATCGGAAACTCCAACACATGCCTCGTAAACAATGACATTGTAGAAGCATCGTATGCTCTTTCCGCCCAGCACTGCCTGTGAGTCATGCTGATCTGTGGTTGTTGATAAAACGAATCTTGCTACTTTATCGCTATGAGGAGCTTGAAAAGAAGGTTTGAGCAGCAAAGTGACGCCTCACAAAGCTAGAGTTTTATTTCTGGGTGGGAACAGGTAAGATATTAGTGTTTTTTTTTTACTTAGCTTTTACCCCTCTTACGTAGCGGATCATATATGAGACCTGATTTTTTTAACACATCCGCCCTTGTCAGAGTGGTTGTGCAAGTGTAGAACGAATATATTTTTGTCTTTCAACTATAAAAATTAAGTTTTTGTGCCTGGTCGTTAGTGATAGCTCGTGGCTCTTTGTTTCAGGGCTATTGCAGGTATTAATCCTGCAAGAGGAACAAAGGTGCAAAAGAATGGCGGGAAGCAGCACTGCCAGTCACCAAGAGTGGCTGCACTCGTAACGGCTTTGAAAGACTATGACTTTTAGATTTTTAGTTTCTGTTGCTTGTGTTGTATAACATTTTATTATGTTGGGCTCAGAAATAGTTTTCGAGCTATAGAAGACTGCTGATGCTGATGTGACTTTCGATTTAATAAAGTGTTCGTTCATATCAAGCTGCTTGGCTTTTGGTTCTCAGGCAATGCTATACTGATGAAAATCAGTGTGTTGTGCAAACGTTTCATATTTAGATATTCTTAAATTACTACACGCAACTTCCCTCGAGCAACGAATTATGTAATATCACACTTTCATTGGTATAAACGACGCAAAGATCGTATTTGTAATTTAATGAGCCCTTGTGCTTGCACAGAAACCGTATTTTGTGCGGGGAGAAAATTGTAATAAAAGAACAACTAATAGTAAACAGAACATTGCAAGAATTTCAAATATATTTTCTGCAACCCAAAAAGAAAATTGTGTGTAAATTAACAGGGCAGCCAAAAACAGACAACTAAACTCAATTTGCAGTCACAGATTTTCTGTACATGATAGAAAAGAAACATTGTAAAATAACAGAATAACTGAAAACAGAAAAGTGAATTTCACAGATTTTCTGTACATGACAGAAAAGAAACACTGTAAAATAACAGAATAACTGAAAACAGAAAAATGAATTTCACAGACATTTTACAAGCTTTCAGTAAATAATGAGAAAGAAAAACCTGAAAATCACAGACTTGCTTTGAAACAGAAAATGAAATTTCACAGAAATTTTACAGGGATTTTCGGTAAATGATAAAAATCTAACATTGTAAAATAACCGAACAACTGAAAAACGGAAAACAGAACTGTACAGACATTTTCTGGCAGGACAGCTGCCAGAAAATGTCTGTTTTTTTTGGAAAAAATTTTTTACAGTGTACACTGTAAAAAATTTTTTCCAAAAAAAACAGACATTTTCTGGCAGCTGTCCTGCCAGAAAATGTCTGTACAGTTCTGTTTTCCGTTTTTCAGTTTTTCGGTTATTTTACAATGTTAGATTTTTATCATTTACCGAAAATCCCTGTAAAATTTCTGTGAAATTTCATTTTCTGTTTCAAAGCAAGTCTGTGATTTTCAGGTTTTTCGTTCTCATTATTTACTGAAAGCTTGTAAAATGTCTGTGAAATTCATTTTTCTGTTTTCAGTTATTCTGTTATTTTACAGTGTTTCTTTTCTGTCATGTACAGAAAATCTGTGAAATTCACTTTTCTGTTTTCAGTTATTCTGTTATTTTACAATGTTTCTTTTCTATCATGTACAGAAAATCTGTGACTGCAAATTGAGTTTAGTTGTCTGTTTTTGGCTGCCCTGTTAATTTACACACAATTTTCTTTTTGGTTTGCAGAAAATATATTTGAAATTCTTGCAATGTTCTGTTTACTATTAGTTGTTCTTTTAATACAATTTTTTTCCCCACACAAAATACGGTTTCTGTGCAAGCACAAGGGCTCATTAAATTACAAATACGATCTTTGCGTCGTTTATGCCAATGAAAGTGTGATATTACATAATTCGTTGCTCGAGGGAAGTTGCGTGAAGTAATTTAAGAATATCTAAATATGAAACGTTTGCACAACACTGATTTTCATCAGTATAGCATTGCCTGAGAACCAAAAGCCAAGCAGCTTGATATGAATGAACACTTTATTAAATCGAAAGTCACATCAGCATCAGCAGTCTTCTATAGCTCGAAGACTATTTCTGAGCCCAACATAATAAAATGTTATACAACACAAGCAACAGAAGCTAAAAATCTAAAAGTCATAGTCTTTCAAAGCCGTTGCGAGTGCAGCCACTCTTGGTGACAGGCAGTGCTGCTTCCCGCCATTCTTTTGCACCTTTGTTCCTCTTGCGGGATTAATACCTGCAATAGCCCTGAAACAAAGAGCCACGAGCTATCACTAATGACCAGGCACAAAAACTTAATTTTTATAGTTGAAAGACAAAAATATATTCGTTCTACACTTGCACAACCACTCTGACAAGGGCGGATGTGTTAAAAAAATCAGGTCTCATATATGATCCGCTACGTTGTGAGGGGTAAAAGCTAAGTAAAAAAAAAACACTAATATCTTACCTGTTCCCACCAAGAAATAAAACTCTAGCTTTGTGAGGCATCACTTTGCTGCTCAAACCTTCTTTTCAAGCTCCTCATAGCGATAAAGTAGCAAGATTCGTTTTATCAACAACCACAGATCAGCATGACTCACAGGCAGTGCTGGGCGGAAAGAGCATACGATGCTTCTACAATGTCATTGTTTACGAGGCATGTGTTGGAGTTTCCGGTCATACAGGTACCATTGGAAACAGAAGTATCTAGGATGCTACTGAAGTCATTTAAGCACCTTGCTTCTCAGTGATCACCTCATTTTACTACCACATATTGAATTACTTGAGATCGACTTTCATCTCCACAAGTGAGGTTTTGATCCAGTGGGTAATGATAAAAGTGTCGGACTAGTTCGTAGCTTATGCGCCCTAGGAACTCATAGCCACTACAGTACATGTGGCCCTATGAATGAGGAGGATTGAACGGATAAAACAAGGAGAAACGTGCTTTAATAAAACGTTAGGTCTCTTTTGCCTACCTTGCTACAACGGTTTGCCATGTCAGGACGCACCCCTCTCTCATAAAAAACAGCCTGAAATCCGTACCCCGATTCCATTACCTTAAGTGTGTGTGTGTGAGATGCGGCAGAAAAAGAGCGGGAGAGACATTTTTTTCCTTCCGATTGATATTTTATATACAGGGTGATTTTTGTCACTTTTGAAGATAAGTTTTAAATACTTAGCTGCGTCGGTGTGGTCTTCTGAGCTGGACTGTACAGCAAGGCAGACATTAGGTGCCTCAAATGTATCTGTAGTTACATAATTAACTTTGACTGACTTTTCTATTTTTCATCTCAGAAGCAAGGTAGGTTATTTTGCAAAATTGATGGTCGTCAACTTTGAATATGAGCTGTTTTTAAATACTCCTAAATGGCAGTATCATTCCAGACATCGACCAACAAAAATACACATACGAAAGCTTGTTGAGTCAGCTTTCCACCATTGCATATTCATAGAAAAATCGCTTCTCGCACTTCTAATGCATGCAGCAAGTACAGGCACAGTTAGTGTATTTTTATGATGTATAAGTTAACTAGATTTCGGCAAGAATACGATGCGCAGTTACGGCATTGTATAGATAGGTAAAGTGGGCCAGCCAATTGAACAAGCTTTCCTTCGATACTTCGAAATACATTGCCGAGTAACAAAATTTAAAAATAAGCCTAACCTTCGATGTTGCCAGATAAATTTTGCAATACAACCTTCCCTTTAAAAAGCAGAAATAGTAAAGTTTGTTAGCTAATTTAAGCTGATTAATCGTCTAATTATTCATCTTTATGAGGTACATAATGTCCACTTTGCAGTACAATCCAGCACAATAGAAAGCACCGGCGCATTTCTCACACTTTTTAAAATAGAAGGCTGCAATGGTTAAAAAAAAATTAACGTTTATAATACAGTTGCGTGCTTGTCACTTGCTTTGTTTTTGGTGTTGTGCTTTATTATAACAAAACAAACCAAATACCTGATCTCAGACCTTCACATTTACTAGAATGCATCCTTGTCTGTATGCTCTTGCATTAGCCTTCCAGCAGAACTAATAGACAGCACACAGGCGTGATCCCAAGCTGCTGCTTTACTGTTAACTATAGAGATAAAAGGTTTCTTTATGACGTCTCGCTGTTTGACACATATTTTCAAAAATGAGACTAGATAATGAGGGCATGTTATTACGTCAGTCAATGGTAAATCAATTATTAATTTCTTGTACTACAATGTTGCTAAAACTCCCTACCTTAAAGCAAATTTTCTTCGCTGCTGCTCCTATACTACAGCACACTACCAAATATCTTTAGCATTATTACGTCCCAGTGCTAGTTCAATGCCAAACTGAAGAAATGCCAACTTTCACCTCTATAAGCAAACTTCATTGACAGTATGATATTCTCGATGAACACGCACACTGTTCAAAAAGCTTTTCAGTTGAAGTGCATTTTCTTCGCGTACACTCAGTTTAGCAGCGTAGTAACCGCTTTTCTAAATAAGGCTCTGGAAGATTGGCAGACTGCAGTATGCATTTGCACAGGGCGTACTGTGACGTCAGGCAAGTGTACAGGTGAGTGAACATTGGCTTCAGTTCTTACCTCTGTGTGAATTCCAAGCACAGGCTCGTCTCCTTCTGGTACTGGATGTTAAAAGCAAAATGGGCAAAGAACAGCAGCTTGAAGGCCTCGTCTGGCTTCGATGCATGAAGCACTGGATGGGTGTCCACGCAGATTGTGTATGAATTAGCAGTGAGAAAAGTCCATCCTGGAAAAGAGTTGGAATGAAGCATTAT
Organism: Amblyomma americanum; assembly: GCF_052857255.1. NCBI lineage: Eukaryota > Metazoa > Arthropoda > Arachnida > Ixodida > Ixodidae > Amblyomma > Amblyomma americanum. The sequence continues at coordinate 18,345,754 of NC_135497.1, read as the reverse complement.
TATTCGCTTTGTCCTTTTTTTATTATGTATTTCAGTTACACGTAAAGTCTTTATTCAGAGGAGTGGGTCCATCACCATTAGGTTTAGGAGGATAAGTGAAAAACGAAGAAGGGATAACGACGAAGATCGCATTGGCCTATATATGATAGGAACATCGAGCCAGCAATACTCATTAAGCATTTCAATCAGCGGGAAGTGTCTTTTAATAAATTGCATACATTTGTCTAATAAAATAAAGATTTGCATTTCGGACAAGGTAGCACCAGTTAGTGCATTTTTCAGCAATTTTTTTAAGAACTGCCCCTTTAGTCAGTCATCAGTATCTTACCTTTCGCGCAGATGAAAGGACAGCTTGGCAGATCCCCCAAGTCATCGTCGCTGGCCATCTCCTTATATGAAAAATCCAATTCACATGCGCATTAGCATTAGGATCAGTCAATGGCATGTAATAAAAGAAAAATGTTGCCTTAAGTCCTCAACACAGACGCCATTTCACTTAAATATGAGTTACCATTGCGTCGCACTCTAAAACACACCGCAGCAAGTCTGCTGGCTTTGAGGATAAATTTTTGTTTATGGGCAAGGTTGACATAAAACTTCCAGATTTTTCTGTTATCTCAGTACAAATGTTAGAGACGTGGGTAAAACAATCACTGCACTACTATTATAAAAGGCAGTGCTGACTTGATTATTGGGAGGAATAAATTAATGGGACACTTCACATTGTGCATTAACGTGCGACGACTGGAAGGAAATAATGCAAACTACATTTATCAGTTTTTACCTCTGTTAGCTTGTAAAACAGCTCTTTGTCTTCTCCGAAGATTGCGAGCAGTAGTAGTGGCATGGCTTCGTATTCAACTGCCATTGACTTCCTGTTAGTTTTGGCAGCTTCTATTTCTTGGAGACAAGACTTCACACATTCTTTTTTTACTTGGCTGTGTGCGTAACGAAAAACTTGCCGTCCAACAGTCTTTAGTCAGTCATCGAAAGTCTTTGCAACATTTGAGCCTAGCAAGATGTTTACGTGGTTGGTCAGGTGCTTTGCCTGAAACAGAAATGGCCAGCTTCGCTCAATGTCTCGAATATTTTTGAATGCATTGATAAGCTGACGTTGTGATGCATAAGTCTCTGACATGAGCTGTGCAACCATGGTCTCATCTGGAAACGCAAGCCTGAACTGCGACAGCAAGTCGTCTTTTTTCTTCTCCTGTGAGTCAGCAGTCTCGTCAGATGGAAGCTTTGGTTGCCATGCCACACACCCATATGAGTCTCTCTGAATCTTCACTCGTTTGACACTCAAGTCCAGTTCATCGTCCGGTTCGAACTGATGTGGCTGCTCAGAGCTTGGCCTTCGTTTGTTGTTAACACAGTTTTCAAGTTTCCACAAGAGTGTCTCAATACCCGAGCCAATTACTGCCCCATTTAGGGTGTCCTCGAATGTCTTCGGGTAATGGCTCACAATTTCAGCTGCGATGGCCCTCAAGATCTTGCGACCTGGCTTCCTGTTTATGGCAAGAATATGGTCACTCACAAGTCGTACCATTTCATTCAAGTCGCTCTTTACTGGACGCTTCCCTTCTTGGCAAGCCTTCATAAGCTGTGGTGGGAAAACCTCCCAAGGTGTAGAAAAGCTTGCACACTGTGTGCTTGTAGGCGATTGAATGTCGTTGGGAGAAAGTGACACTGGTGGGTTGGGCGTAGCCGCTGAGTGAAACCTTTCAAGAAGAATCCTTCTGCTGATGGGCTTTAAAAATTGCAAATCCTCTTCAACCACATACTTCAGATGTTCCAGGGACTCTACACCACATTGCTGCAGCTTCTGGACTGTCAGCTCTACAATCTCCTTGTCCAGGGCTGGCAGCCAGTTGGAAATTCGTTGTTCCACCTCCATTGCAGCTATCTGAAACACAGTTCAAACTCCATCAAGTAATCCATGCTTCAAAACAAAAACAGGATAACTGCAGCGGGCAAGGTTGTACTGGATTAATGGTGTGTTGTCAAGCAAGCTGTCGAGCTCAATGCACTTGATTGGACCGTCATTACTTAAGATGTTAAAATACTGCATTCCTGGTTCATACGATGTACTAACAGTTTTTACAAGAAAAAAATGCTGGGCATCTTTCGACAGGATCAGCTGTATTTCCCCAAAATTTAGTTCGCCGTTCTGCCATGACATTACAACTAGCATTTTGCACCCATACAACAGACCCCGAATAGTTGCTTGCTGTGTTGAGAAAATTTCCCCTTCATCAGAAACAACTTCCCGAACTTCGTTCTGAATTTCAGGACTGCAAAGGCTGATCATGAAAGTAGATGCATTGTCGAGAACGTCAGTACTGCTTCCTGTGTTCTTGTAAGCTTGGAAAAGCTGATGCCGCTGAGATAAAGTCAACATCAAATTCTTGAAATTTTGACCATTTCTAGCACATTTCTTGAAGTAGCTGTGTTTGCTCTCGCATGGCATTGTCCACAATCTGATCAGGGGACCAAACTGCATAATAAGCATTGGATAGTGAAGAAGGTAATGGTGTTTTGGCCTCAATGGAATATTTGGGAACAGAGCTGCTCTGCTTGTCATGTAATCTTCGATGATATCTTGGAGCCTCATAGCCATTGCACTTGTAACTGCTGGCGCAGTAACTAAAAGAACAATTTCTGACAGCAACAGAACCTGCTTCCAGACCTCATTCTCTGTAGACTGAACGGAACCGACTAGGAAGAGGGGAAGAAAACGAACCATATTCCAGTTCTGAATAGCATGGCCTCCAAGTGATTTCTTTACAGGGACCTCACATGGTCTGTCATTGAGGTCACTGTGCTTAAAAGGAAAGCCACCTATACGGTTATTGAGATCCTCTAGAGAAATCCACTCACAAACCGTGACAAGATATTGTATATACAAAGAAAGGTCGAATGACACTATGCCTTCAAAAAGATCGTGTGCCAAACAAGGGGGAAGGCCTGGTGCACAAACGTCGAAATACTTCAGATCGTTGAACAAAGACCTAAACTTTACTCCCTTTTCTGCACTTAAGGAGCTATCGGCTGCTAAGGTTAGGACAGCACTGTTGTAATTGTCTGGTGTTCTCAGCTCGAATACACCTGACAATGCAAGTGGAGAAAAGAGGTCTCTTCTTTCCACCAAACAAAACCTGCAGATGTGTGTTGCACTGCTAAAGTTTTCAACAAAGCCACCAATTCCATGGCTTCCAAGATTGTCACCGAGGATTGCGCACACTGTGCCAATCAGACGTGTGCCCTTTGTAGTGACGACTGTGCCTGCTTCGAGCTTTTTGAGATCATCAATCAGGGGTGCAAATATTTTGTCTTGACCAAAGTATTTAAAGTAAGTCTCACTGCAAAGCAAGCAGAGCTTGATGGAGTCAGTTGAGCATCTCTTCCATGAATAAAGATTGCCAAGAATTAAACAAACTGCAAGCAGCTTGTGCTTCTTCTTCGCAGAACCGAGTGGGTTTACGACTTCGAAAGCATCCTGGAAAAGAATTAGCTTTAACGTTTTTGGATGATCCTTTTTAAAGTAAAATAGACTTGAAAACACTGCCATCGGTGAAGTCTTTCATTACTCTGTTGGTGTTTGGTAAGAGTTCTTCACACTGCTTAACCACAGCTTCATTTTCTAGCATGGCCTCCAGTGTTTTTAATACTGGCACGTAGTAGAATGTTACATCCCTATTTCCTTTGTTTCTTCCCAGTAGTATTGTAACAGGCTCCACAAAGAGAAAGCGTTTCTTGAAATGCAAGTTACAGGTGTGCTTACTGCGGAACACACCACCCGGATCTCTGTGTACAGCTAAGACAAGATCTGCTTCAAAAGCTTCGTCGATTATCTTGTCAACTTCTTCACTGCACACAACATGTTTGAGCCTAGCTTTAAGAATGGAAGTCATCGAAACATTAGCGGTCTGAATGTCATATATAGCCTCTGCTATCAGCTGCACAGTGGATGAAGGAACGTGACGCTCTGACAGCAATCTCAGGTACAGATGAGCGAAAGCATCAGTAACTTCGTCACTGCATGTTTCCTGGCAGTCTCTGGGGGAACTTTCATGAGTACTTGCAATTGGAGCTTCTTCAAGCTCGTTGTCCCAGGAGTTCTCAGCAGACTGAATATTTCCTGTGACAGCTTCTGAAGCAATTGCACTGACCATAGTTTGAACCTGCGATTGTGGAGCTGAGTTTGTGGCCTTTACGTGGTAGCGTGAAAGGTGGGAGGAGAAAGAAGCCTTGTTCTTGTACGCTTTGCTGCAGTTCTGAAATGGGCACTTCACCTCTGTCCCTTCGGTAATGTGACATTTCAAGTGTGCCACAAGAGATTTATAATCTTTGCAGAGCTGAATGCAGGCATCCACAGAGCACACGAAGTCACATCTGTGAACAGTTATAGCACTGCGGCTTTGGTGCCACCGCCAAATTTCAGCATGGTTCACCCAAAAATTGACCTCAGCCAAACTGGACCAAAACTGATTATAAGTAATCAGTTTTATTCAATACAAGCATATTTAGTTCTCTGCAATGTCCAGTTCAAGTACTGCTAATTTGATTACATTCGGAGAATTTTGGTTATTTAAGTCACTAATTACTCTTCACTAATTAGCAGTCACTAGTCAGGTACTGCTAATTGTTAAATTATTATGTCAAGTTCAAGTACTGTTGATTTGGTTGATTTTCTGGTAATTTAATTCCCTAATTGCTTTTGACTAATGAAGGGTCACTTATCAGAGGTCACCATTTCTCCTTTACTACCTCCAGGTCAAATACCGTTCGTCTGATTACATTCGGAACATTTATAGCCATTTTATTCACTAATTGTTTATCGCTAATTAAGGGTCGGTAATTAAGTGTCAGTATTTAGTCCTTTACTACCTCGAGTTCAGGTAGTGTTCATTTCATTGTAATTTAAGCATGCTGTCAAGCATCTACGCCGTTTGCAATTCTGCGCCAGCCTCCGAAGAGAACCGACACGTGCGGGTGACCGACGACCCGTTCCCCGCATAACATGCATCTCACCGTCCAGAACTGTCCGTAATACGTGATATAGTCCAATATGGTAGTCTCATTAGCCGACAAACAGATCAAACAGCATATTCAACATTAAAATTTTCAGATTATATTTCACAGCCATAGCAAAAGCCGCGTGGAATCTATTTGACGCTTATGCCGATACAGCGGCGGCGACCAGGCCGCCGAGCCTACTGAGGCGAAGACATGCTCCACCGCAATACACGGGGGAGCGCAGGCCGCGTAGCAACCGCAAAGCTGGAAACGAACGATCCACCTCCGGGTCGACGTTGCTTGTCGACAGCTAGGCAAGGGCCAAGACCGCAGCTTTGTTTACTCGAGAAAGTTCGCGTACGCATGCAGAGTCTGAACACTCGTGAGTTCAAAGATACCGTGAGCCGAACGGCCTCCGCTCAGCCGTAGCTCCGCGTGAGCAAGATGCGATGCCGCTGCATTCGAAACGACAAGCTGGCGCAGGGCTGGAATCTCGCGAGACTGGTTCGGCTCGCGCGAGTGGCCGGTGCGCCGGCCGAATGACGACAGTCGGCGCGGCGGCCAATGCCGCGAGTCGAAGCTCAAGCGAGAACCCGAGCCCTGGCAGATCTCAAATTTAACGCACACACCACGTTAAAACACGCTGCAAAGATTTCAGATAGCCTTTAGAGGCAATCGTGAATGCGATGAAAATTAAGGGCTGCGTGGTTGCGGTAGCGAGGCCGCGGCACGATTTAGAAGCTAGCACAATGAAATATGGAATAGACACACGACGCTTTCCGCTACGGCGGCGTACGCGGCGGCAAGTCATTCGCGCGTGAGCGCTCGTCCTGTTCGTTTTAACTTTTAACTGCGTGTCAAAGCTGCACCTTCACCATGAACAGTTTACGGAGCGTAGGCAGCTTGAAACCGCAAGGCGGAGGATGAAAGTTAGGCAGGGCTAGGGCTTTCCCGCTATTTAGTGAGATGCGAGCTATGTGCCCATGCCTTAATATTTCGCTACAGTAATCCACCTCCATCGCACGCAACATCTACAATATAGTTTAGAGATTTCCACCGGTGACACAAAGCAAATCACACTGTCTGTATCAAGTGGCAGAGATTGTTTGTTCACTCACCTTTCCAAATGAAACGAATAAATCGATGCACGAAGACACCAAGCCCCTCTTCATGCGGAAGTCATCTTGCGAAGTGCAGCTCCGCATCAAAAGCAACCACATAGTACTAGTTGTGCGAAAAATTTAGTTTACTACACTCTAGGCTTTAAAAAATAAACGGATGTTTTTAAGGTGTTCAGGTGCATTATTCGTAGCTTACTTCTTAATAGAGACGCACGTGACTAGACCACGGCGATCAAAAACAGAAAATGTCTGTTTTTTTGCTTGATCACCTTTCTGTTTTTTCCAGTAACAGATTTTTTCCGTGTGGCAACAGTAAATTTCTGCAAAAACGCCTGTAATTTTACACACTTTTTTTACAGTGTAGATGACGGCTCAGATTTCCTCCAGCGTATCTCATACTTGCACCCACTTTCTACGAATGATGGTCTTTCTTTTTTAACTTCGCACTGAAAGCAATCACCGGTCGTTATTCTCGCTCCGGGGATTAAGGTGGCATAAAAAAAATCACGTGGCGCGTGGTTCGAACTGGTTAGTGTGTTAGTAATGCACAAGTAGGACCGCGAAGTTTAACTTTCGCCCAGAGTGCACATAACTACGCTACAAAGAGGGCGCAATGTTTTACAAACGGTTACTGAGGAAGGCACAACTTGAGCTCAGCATGATGTTTACGTGTCGCTAAAAAGTGAACAACCGAACAGATGATGAATTGTTGCGTTCACCGCTTTTAACGCGTAATTCCTTCCACAAGAAACTGCACCGCCGGCGTATGCTAACATATGGAGTGCTTGAATAATCCACGACCAAGTCTTAGAATATTTCCATCATGCTCCTCATTGAAGGATGATACGATGATACAAGTCCACCGGCGAGTAGAAGAACTATATCAGCTGAGAAGGAGGAAGAAAAAACCTTTATTGGTGCTGACTGAGCCGGTGGTTTGAGTCCTCAGTCCAGGACCCCAGTGGTCTTCACTGAGAAGCGCACCAGTTGGATGAGCGGAAGGAGGGGGGGGGGGGGGGGGGGGCTTATGGCACTTCAGACCCCCCACCCCAGAAAAATTTTCGAACTGTCACGCACCGCCAGCGAAAACAACCACCGGCGCCGGAAGTCATTCTGTATTTTGTCACCTGCAATGTCTTTTTAAGACTAGGAAATACATTTTTGAGCAAACATTGCTAGCGCGGGTTGGATTTCATGGCAACTCCCATGCACCTCGAGTCACGCAAAGCAAGGAGCCCCATCCTAGCACAAATTTTCAAGGGCGTATCGATGGCAAGCGGGCTCGCCGCGGCATCTCGCAGCAGCCGCGGAATCTATGGAGCCACGCATTTCAATTCCGCAACTTAATGGATATAAAGTTCCCGAAAACTTTTGACGAGAAAGCTGCCCATTTCAAAAGTCGTGCTTTAGATTTTCAAATAAGGAACTTCAATTGATTTATTATTCTGGTAAACTTTTGACGCCAAAGGTGCACTGAAAAAGGTACCCAGAATCCCCAGCCTGCGGATTCTGGGGACGTAGAAGGCTATAAAACATGACAGCGAGTGCAGTAATATCGTTGCCATTATGTGTGCCCCTCTTATGATGCTCTCGTTGAGATAATGCTCTCTTAGAACCTCTCTTCGGAGAGAAGTTCTTTTGGTCCTGTAAATATTGTAAATAAATCCCCAGTAGTAATATTTCCTCCCATAATCCAACTCCTTCACTCGTCGACCTGCCTTTCCCTTCTGGTGGTGGCAGAGGCTTCGGAGCGAGCGTCGATTTGACCCGTGGTTCCGTCATAACGTCTCCGAATCGCCACATCTAACAACAGCCAGACAAGTCAAATCACCACACTGTGAGACAAGTTCACAAAGCACACAGCGAGGTCTGATGAGACGAAGTGTTGTAGTGATTTGTTTGTGCCGTCATGTCACAGAAGAGGATATCAACATTTTTTTCACCTCTTCCAAAGCGCCTATGCTAAGACACCAAAGCCAGCAATGGTAATCATGTTCTTATCTATATTTTCTACTTTGACTTATATTCGCGAGGACACATTGAGCCTCTTCAATTTTCTTGTTCTCGTTACTCGCATGCTGCCAGAGCCAGCCAGAGCCCATACGTTATTCCCGTATTGTTCTGACTACTGACCACGCGCGGCGCACTCTGGTGCGTGTTCGTTTTTTCTCTGGCCGAGTGGATTTTGGCCTGACAGCGTTTTGGACGCTTTCTGGGGAGCAGTCGAGAAAAAGAAACTATCATCGCTCGCCTCCATCGTTGCGGAGGCCCGCCGCAAAGTGACGCCGTTCGCTTGACGGCGTCACTTTCTCGTCGATCTTATCAGATCCTCTCAGCTTTATGCGAATAACTTTCGCAGAGGAGGGGGGGGTGCCCCAACGCTTGTCTTGAAAGCGACCAAGAAAGAGTAACTGGTGGCGGCGGGCGCGCAGGCGATGGGTACACAGTGCATCTGGTGCTGTTCGTCTTGCTCTCCGCGTTGAAGGCAGTGGCAGCACGAAGTTAGCTGATGCAGCTGCTCTTTCCCACGCCTCAGTTTTCACCGCGAGTGTCATGGAATGAGATGGGTTGATGTTTGTGCACGCTCCAACACCATGCTCGTTGATTTAGTTTTCCAATGTGTTGCTATCGCATTCATTGTTGTTGTTGTTTCGCTCACAAAATGGCTCATACCCCACAAGAGAGATTGGCCATAACCAGGCGGGGACTATTTGAATTGCAGATTGCATGCGTCCAGCATAAGGCGACCGCAAAATTTGGGCAACTCAGTTTCCGTGACAGAGATGGCTGCAGGTGGTTAGGGGGTCTAACAATCTAAATTTGAGGCAAGGGATTCAGTACAACAAAATAAAAAATGTAGGAATTGCATTCATTGCTGCGCCCTTCCGGGGGACTTTTTTTTCTAATCATGCCCCACAACTCGTCTAACCGCACCATGGTCACGAATAAATTTATTTGTAAGATAGGCAAATAATTTTAGATATATATAGTCACAAAAAATTACTGACGGCTTCACAACTCGAATTTAAGTCGACTGACTGACAATTTGCCGTCATGTGTCATAGCGTTCGAATAACCGGTGCTTTAAAAAAGAACTAGGGGCACGATGGTTTTTATAAACTACATATTTATTTTGTTGCGCTCGTGCTAAACTACAGTAATACGTCTATCCTGCAAAATATATGTGTAGTTCACCGTCATTCCCCAACGAAATAATTACTTGCCCAGGGCGTCAGGCGAGCACTGAGGCTGATACTTAGCAGGAAGATGTCCCGCAAGTCGAGCATCTTCAAGGGGATGAAGAACCTACTCTAGGTAATTTACCGACTCTGCTCTTCATAGCGTTCTTAATTCTGAGGTGGTGAAGCTCCCTAATGAGCTAGCCTACCTGTGTAGCACAACTGCTTTCTGAATCGCGCAAAACGTAAGACCAAGCCAGTTAATTACTTTCGTATCATCCGAATCGAATGTTAACAATCTCTCCGGGAGAAGTGAAGACAAAGATGCAGCGCCATAAGAGCACTGATTCATTTGCAGTGACGGCATAATGAACATTGGCAATATAGTACATTAGCGGCCTTAATTTCATCACTGATTATTAATTACACATATTCCCGCACCACTGGCGGGAATCTTTGCGCTAACTGTGTCGCTGGCACATACGCGTAAATATAAAACATCACAAGAAAACTACACTCGGGAAGTTTCCGCCAGTTTGTTCAAAAACAGCTCTTCAGTCAAGTCACGAACCGCGGACCAGTGCGTTACGCTACGAGTATTGCAGAAAGTTCCTTGCTCATAAATGCAAAACATCCACTTTCACACGACGTTTAAGGTCTATACACTACGTAACAAGGTTTAAAAAAACAAACAATGGCGGCGTCTTGTCCGGCTGTCAACATACCTTTCCCGCTGAACCTGGAAAGTTGAAACCCCTTTGGTTCAAGGGGAACAGCCTCATCTGACAGCCGCTGCTTAATTTTTTTCCTTTCCGGTTTACATAGATACTGCGTCTAGACAAAATGTTTCTCCCGCCCCTCAAGACGAGATACTGGCTTCACAGACTAATGTGAAAACTGTGCCGCGGGCGCCTGCATCGCCTGTGCCAACATGCTCCTCTGGTGAGAATTCCTGCCGAAGTTTTATTATACGTTGAATTAGCATACAATTTGAAACCAGCGGAGTCATGTATAGTGCACTACATAGTGATGCCTTAAATATTTACTTTCAGATCCACAGAAGGTGGAAACAAGCAAGTTTGAAATTGGGATGTACTAGGATAGCTCCAAAGCAGACGATCAGACCAGATATCAGCTGCTAACGTCTCCTTGGATTCCACCGCAGGGTTGCATGTTCAAAAGCACGAAAGATTTGAAACAGAAACGCAGGTTTCAAATGGCTTGGCTAGGTAGGTACCGATGGCTCAGCTATTCAGCGCTTCAAGAAGGTGTTGTTGCAAATGGGTCGCAAGCCCCAAGGGTAGCGTTGGCCTGGCGGCCTGGGGTACTGCTGGAAACATCCGAAGGTCCTGGCAAAGGATGAGTCGACTGCAAACAGGACAACTTGTTTATTCTAGCATCGCAAAAGAGCAGCCGGTCAGGGCGACCACGTTACTCGACGGAAGAAATCGAAGTCTCTCTTTGGCGTCCGGGGCAGCTGCCTTTATACCCTCGGAGTCGAGGGCAAGAAGGAACGGCTCGGGAAGGGGCGCACGAGACGGCGACGCACGGACATGTTGAGACGGGACGTGACGCGTCCGCCGGGCCGGCGCCGGTCAGACCTCCTCGCTTCCCAGTTGGGGAGTTCCTCTCCCCGGCTGCCGCGCTTTGAAAAGCGTGGGCACCAACATGCACACACACACGCACACACGAAGACACGTGGCATTGAAACCTGCCTGGACGCGCTTGGCGGGAGGCGTTGTGGCAGCGCTGAACGGGCCAAAATAACCGCCACTTTGAACGAAGCCCCGGCGTCCGTTGCATCCGCGCCGGCTATACAGCGCGTCGTAGGCGAAACGTAACAGACCGCCCCGCCGGGAGAAGGAGATCCCGATGGTCAGGGGACTGCATCCGCTGTCCGGAGGGATGTCGCTCGATGATGCTCGTAATCGAAATCGGTCGTCCCTCGGCGTTGCTTGAGCGCAGCGCACAGAGAAGGCCTCGTTCTCAGGTTCAGGTTCACACAGGACACTGCAAAGTGACTTCGGGAGAGTTGCCATTTTTGTTCTCGTTCCCAGCAAGCGTTAGAACTACGCCGAAACGCAACCGCTCAGTCAGCAAGCACGACACAACCCTCACTAAGCTCTGCCAGGCTCTTTCCCCTTTTATACTACTGCCTAGTTCCTTACAGTAGTCAAGCAGCACTCAGAACGCGTCCACAAATGGGAAAATTGCACTAGAAAGCACGTCATCACTTTGAAACACTAAACAAAAGCAATATGTTAAAAATCCTGCCTCAGGAAGAAAACATCAGTAACAAACAACTTTGAGGCGGATTCCCACGTTAGGGGCCTCGACTTAAGCCATCGGCGTTACCGTTGAGACTCCCCTTTTTGTAACGCACCTCAAAGGAATATAGTTGCGAAGCGAGGCTCCAGAGCAGGAGGCGGCCATTTTTGGGAGAGATGGTCTGCAGCCATTGGAGAGGGCAGTGATCCGTCTCAATGGTAAACCTCGAGCCGGCTAGGTAGCATGACAATTTCTGAACGGCCCACACGAGACACGCACACTCTTTCTCGGTGGCGCTGTACGCCTGCTCACGACAGGTCAGCTTACGACTAGCATACAGGACGGGGTGTTCCACTTCTCCATTTTCCCGTTGGCACAGTACAACGCCCATGCCTCGCTCACTAGCATCGCACTGAACAACGAACCCTTTTGTGTCGTCTGGCGATCGTAGCACAGGCTGGCTTGTTAGGGCGCTCTTTAGGGCGCTGAAAGCTCTTTCCTTTGTCTCGCCCCAGACAACTGTTTGGGGCTCTGTTTTTTTTAGAGCACCGTCAGGGGAACCGCGATATCGGAGTACCTGGGGATCTACCTCTGATAGTAGCCGGCGACACCTAAGAACGACCGAATATCGGTCTTCGTGCGCGGTTGCGGGAAGTCTCGCACAGCGGCCACCTTTATTTCAGAGGGGCGGCGACGACCCTGTCCAATCACGTGACCGAGGTAGACAACCTCGGCCTGTGCTAATTGGCACTTGGGAGCCTTGACTGTCAAGCCCGCTTCGCGCAGGCGGGTTAGCACTGCCCGCAAGTGTGCCATATGCTCAGACCAGGATGCGGAGAATATCGCTACGTCGTCTAAATACGGTAAAGCGAATTATTCCTGTCCCCGCAACACTTTGTCCATGAGGCTTGAAAAGCAGTATGGCGCGTTCTTCAAACCAAAACTCAAAACTTTAGGACGGAATGTTCCCATTGGTGAAATGAACGCCGCATACCTACTAGCCTCTTCTGTAAGTGGAACCTGCCAATAACACTCTTGCAAGAGACGTTCCTTAGTCTTCTCAACTCCTAGGTGTCCGGAGCACGAACCACCATGCGACAAGCGCAACAGATCCTGACGGTAGCACTGAGGCACGATCAGCTGATCGAACTCCACTCCCCTGCGGTCTAGATACTTCCGGTACAGGACCCCACCTCTTTCCACAAAACGAGCATTTTTCTTGGCGATACCTTCCTTGACATTGCAGCGCATGTTTTCTAGGCTGCCATCCTTTTTTTGCTCGGCTATCAAAGCCGACCGGCTGACTTTTAGCAACCTATTAAGTCCATCTGACGTAGGCGCGATGAGCAAATCTGCAGATAGCTCTTCTAACTTTCCCGTGTCGGGCATTTCCTCTCCAGTACCTGGTGCCTTCAACGCTACAGGCTCAATTTTATTCAGTTCGGACGTGCTCTGAATATCAGCTTGCTGCGCCTCCGACCATTTTTCATTGTTCGACAACGTCGGCCCCGCAACTACCGCCTTTGCAGCGAGCTCCCGAACTCTCGATCTGGTTAAGGCCTGAACGCTAGCCTCACCAAACAAAAGCCCCTTCTCGCGCAGGAGGTGATCGGACCTGTTCGAAAATAGGTACGGGTACTGGGGGGGGGGGGGGGGGGGGCAGCATAGATGACACTGCAGCCTCCGTCTCAATTGCTCCGAAAGGTCCTTCAATAAGCACTTTTGCTACGGGCAGACACACGCTATGTGCTTCCACGCTTGCTTGATCCATGCGCACTCGCCCGTGAACATATCGGGTTCTACGTAAGAGGGGTGAACTACATCCATTGTAGCTTCGGAATCACGAAGCACTCGGCACTCTTTCCCGTTCACGAGGAAGTCTCGCATTTAAGGCTCGAGAAGCTTCATGTTCTCGTCAGTGCTGCATAATGACAAAAACACGACTTTTGTTTTTGTTTCTGGACACTGCGCCGAAAAGTGATCCGGCTTCTGGCACGTATAACACACGCGCGCTTGCCTCGTCTCGAACCGCTTTCTGCGTTCGGCTTCGGCTGCCGCCGTCTCCTTACGTTCGGTCGGACTGCTTTCACTCGCATCCGCACTACGTGTGTCCCCCCTTGCTCTCATGGGTGTGAACTTCGGCCTCTCAGACTTGGAGCCAAATTCACCCTTTTGACCGTCCTTAGCTCCGCGAGCCCGGCGCGTCACAAACTCCTCGGCTAGCTCGGCGGCTTTAGCTACTGTACTAACGTCTGGCCTATCCAAGACCCAGTACCGCACGTTCTCAGGTAACCGACTATAAAACTGTTCCAGCCCGAAACACTGCAGAATTTTCTCGTGGTCACCAAACGCTTTCTCTTCTTTGAGCCACTCCTGCATGTTTGACATAAGCCTGTAGGCAAACTCTGTATATGACTCACTTGTGCCTTTTTCATTTTCCCGAAACTTCCGACGGAACGCCTCCGCTGACAGCCTGTACTTTTTTAGCAGACTCGATTTCACTTGGTCGAAATCCTCTGCCTCCTCTCTCTTCAAGCGAGTGACTACGTCGGCCGCCTCGCCGGGTAACAAAGTGAGCAAGCGCTGTGGCCACGTTTCCCGAGAGAACCCCTGCTTCTCGCACGTTCGCTCAAAGTTAACCAGGAACAAACCAATGTCCTCTCCAAGCTTAAACGGCTGCATCAGGTCAGTCATTTTGAACGATACTCGTTCTCCTGCACCGCGTGCCTGACTTCCATTACGAGCGCGTTCCATCTCTACCTCGAGACGCTTCATTTCCAAAGCGTGTTGACGGTCGCGCTCTTCTTTCTCTTCATCTTTTTGTTCTTTACGTTCGCGCTCGTCTTTCTCTTCTTGTTCTTTACGTTCACGCTCGTCTTTCTTTTTTTGCTCTTTACGTTCGCGCTCGTCTTTCTCTTTTTGCTCCCTCTCCTCAATGGTCTCAAGGCATTCCGACAGCTCGTCATCCTCAGCCTCCAACTCAAGAATAGCCCTTAGCAGTTCTGGTTTTCTGAGTTTGTCTGAGACATCCAGACCCAACTCTCTTGCAAGCTCCAGCAATTTCGGTTTGCGCAACGACTTCAAATCCATGGCTGCTCCGAATGCTGCTTTCTCTACTGCTTACTATTGTCTTGCCGCAAACTAACCCGGCAGCAACGACAACCACAATTACCAGCTCTGTTTCTGACACTAACAAAAGCCTGGCAAAACTCAGAAGAAAGTCCCGCACTCACCAAACCTCGCAGCCAAGAATTCAGCGCAGTCGTTCCGCTGCTGGCAATTAGTCATCACACAGGGCTCGTTGCACTGCTCCCGGATGGTCGTTGTGCTGCTCAGCATACAGTCGACCGCATATCTTCGCTGCTGGCCTCCGTTGTCGCGATCCCACCGCTGCCACCAGTTGTTGCAAATGGGTCGCAAGCCCCAAGGGTAGCATTGGCCTGGCGGCCTGGGGGACAGCTGGAAACATCCGAAGGTCCTGGCAAAGGATGAGTCGACTGCCAACAGAACAACTTGTTTATTCTAGCATCGCAATAGAGCAGCCGGTCAGGTCGACGACGTTACTCGACGGAAGAAATCGAAGTCTCTCTTTGGCGTCCGGGGCAGCTGCCTTTATACCCTCGGAGTCGAGGGCAAGAAGGAACGGCTCGGGATGAGGCGCACGAGACGGCGACGCACGCACATGTTGAGACGTGACGTGACGCGTCCGCCGGGCCGGCGCCGGTCAGACCTCCTCGCCTCCCAGTTGGGGAGCTCCTCACCGCGGCTGCCGCGCTTTGACAAGCGTGGGCACCAACATGCACACACACACACGCACACACGAAGACACGTGGCATTGAAACCTGCCTTTACGCGCTTGGCAGGAGGCGTTGTGGCAGCGCTGAACGGGCCAAAATGACCGCCACTTTGAACGAAGCCCCGGCGTCCGTTGCATCCGCGCCGGCTATACCGCGCGACGTAGGGGAAACGTAACAGTGTGTTTTGCCGAGTGTGTGTCCTCTTCTGTAGACATGAGGTTGGCAGGGGCCAACATGAGCGCACTTGAGCCCTCGTGTCCAAACCGTTCCAAAAATGGAAGCACGCACTCGAAATCTTCGACACACACGAAAATAATAAATATCACGGTGAGTCCCAGCTGGCAGCTGATAATTTTCTCCAAGCATTCTCAGGAAGCGCACCCAATGTGATCGATCAGCTGGACCAGCGCAGGCAAAAACAAAGAGAACACACAAGAAAGTTACGACTAATTGTTGAGACAGTTGCCTTTTCCTGGCGACAAGGTCTGGCTCTTCGTGGCCATAGGGATAGTGGTCTTATGGATTTGACCAAAGCCTCAAGTGAAAATACTGGTATTTTCAGAGCCCTTCTTCGCATGCGAGCTGATTGTGGAGATACAGATATGAAGAACCATTTGGAAAGTTTCCCCAGTAATGTCTCGTATTTAAGCCCAGATGTACAAAACCAGATTATAGAAACATGCTGTGAACTTAGCAAAGAAAGCCTAGCTGCAAAAGTAAACGCTGCAGGCTGCTTCTCCGTACTCGCTGACGAAACAACGGACATTGCTGGAATCAAACAGCTCACCGTTTGTGCAAGGCACCTAAACAAGGATGCCAACGACATCGAAGAAGTGTTCTTAGGTTTTGTGCCAATTCTGGAGCAAAGTGGCAGGGCCCTCGCCGACACCATTATAAAATTTCTGCTAGACCTTGGAATTAACATGCATCATCTTCGTGGCCAAGGTTATGATGGTGCTAGCTCGATGGCTGGTAAAACGAATGGTGTGCAAGCTGCCGTTCGTGAGAAATATCCATCCACGCTGTACACACATTGCGCCAGCCACTCCCTCAACCTAGTTCTTTGTGTGGCGTGCTCTATCAATGATATCTCAAACTGTTTTGGAACGATAAAGGCATCGTCGAACTTTTTCCGCAAGTCTCCTATCCGCTCACACGTTTTACGAGAAATGATAAGTTTGATGTGTCCAGAGTCCACAAGGCAGCGACGTTTGGGATTGTGTGAAACGCGCTGGGTGGAAAAGCATGATGCAGTTCTTTCATTTTTGAATCTGTTTTAACCGCTTATCGCGACAATAGAAGAGATAAAATTAAACGGCACTGGCAAAAATCCAGTTCAGGCAAATAGCCTAGCGTTGGCGCTTTTGTCGTCGGCATACCTCGTGAGCCTGCATGTGGCGGAACATGCGTTAACGGTGACTTGCGTTAACGGTCAAAAAAGCGGCAGACGAGGAACATCGACATAAGCACCGCGACATAGATGTGGCACAGCAGGCCATCGAAAATGACTGCAAGAATGCGAATGCTTCATTCTCGGAAATCTTTGCACATGTACTGGAACTGGCAAAAAAGCTGGGTGTGCAAATCACCAGCTGACGAGCCGGTGTCCGGCAGCAGGACCGTGGGAGCCTTGCATCAGAAAATGCCGAGGAATATTTCCGAACTGTGTTCATTCCTTTCATGGACCACGTATTAGCACAGTTACAAGAACGGTTCGAAAAGCGCAGGACAATACTCAAAGACTTTTGTGTAATTGTATCCTCCGCAATAGCACCAATGCAAGATGATCGAGACAAAGGAGCAGAAAATCTCCTGGCCGTTTTTGCGCAAGACATGGCTACGAGGGCTGCTTTGGGAGAACTGCGACTATGGTGGACAAAGTGGGCGAAAGAAGCAGCAAGCCAGCGCCCCAGCACAGGAAAAGATGCCTTCCTTCATTGCGACTGCAGGTTCTACACAAATGTGTACAAACTGCTGCGGATTTTAGTCACCCTCCCAGTGACAACTAAAAGCGCAGAGAAAACATTTTCGAGCATGACATTACTGAAAAACTACTTGCGCTCAACAATGTCTGAGGAGCGCATGGTTGGGCTGGCGCTTCTATACGCCCACAGAGACATCGATATCAACGTGGATGAAGTCAGTGCCCACTTCGCTAAACTTCCCCGATGAGTCAAGTTTGTCCTTTAGATAGTGGAGCCGCAAAAATCAATGCAAGTGAAAAGCTCTGTTTCTTAAGGTCTATAAACGTGAAATTACGAAAATGTATGACTATGCATACCGGAGAAACTTGTGCCCTTCATTGTAACAGTTAGCATCATGATCAAAAGTACCAATCGAATACGAAAATTTTGAGGACATCAATAACCGATTTTGATTGACCTTGTGGCTATACACGCGAATCCCCTGTCCCATAGTAACGGCCGCGCGTAATTATCACGTGATGTTATGCGCGCGCCGTTCGGGAGGTTTGCGAGGGAGGGCACTAAACCACCCCCGCATCCTTTCGCACCCCCGCAGCGACGCCGCCGCGGAGACTTTCCCCCTTTCCCCTCTTTCATGGAGAGACCTCCTCTCCACATCCCTGAAGAAGGCGCGGTCGCGCGGTTCTCTTGGGGCCCGCTTGTCTTCTGGCGGGAGCCGCGCGGACGCAGATCTGCCACGGAGACCGCTGCCATTATCGCCCGGCCACCGTGTGTGAACTGACCGCCGCGGGCCGCGAGCGAGGAGCCACGCGAGGTGAGCGGAACCTTTCTCCACCACCGTTTTGTGTGCGCTCTACCCTTTTGTGCATTTTACCCCCGTACGCGAGCGGAACACTCCCTCGTGTCGGCGGTTGTTTTGTTGCTTGCTTCTGCTTGTATTGCTCGGGAGCAATAAACGGTCATCCGAGTAGCAAACTCGTGTTTGTCCCCTCTGGCCCGAACCCGCCGTGGTTGCGACTTACCGCAGCGCGGGTTGGGGGTCACAGCTCTGACTGCTAGGGCTGGCACGCTGGTGCTAGAGTGCGACTACTGCTTCTAGCCCTTTGAGCGTTATTACAAGAATAACCCCCATATTCTTGGCGCCCAACGTGGGGCCAGAGGTGTGACAAACCGAGTGTCTGTGACCGACTGCCGACGCACAGGCTAGCTGTGGCGTGCAGTGGGATTGACTTCCAGTCCCTGCTGTGGTTGTCCGATATGGCATCTCAGCAGCAACAGGTTGACGCGGCAGTAACAACTACTGCTGGCGTATTTGCAGAAGCTGACGCTAGCCCCTGCGATCTAATATCGTTTGAGCCGAGCGGTGATTCACGCGACACACTGGCTCAGACGAGGGGCGACGCTAGGCACTTCTCGCCAAGCGCTATGCCGCCAGGTATGGAGAGCACGGCGCAACCTGCGCAGCCTTGCTCATCCCACGCGGCCCCTCAGCCAGAACTTCTTGGCCAGGCCAACCCCCAAGAGGCTGTGTTGCGCAACGCCTTGCGCCTCATAGAGAGCCTCACGGGTATTGTGCAGAACAACCTGCAAACGCCCGCTCCAGTGGCGAGACCTAGGCTTCGGGTGGACCTTCCCAGCTACGGTGGCTATCATGATCTTGTCAGTGCCAACGAGTACATGGATCGCATGCTGAACTACCAGCAGGCGACGGGGCTTACCGATGGCGAGGTTTTGGCGGGTGTCGTGCCAGTCTCACTGACTGATCAGGCTGCCCGCTGGTTCTGCCTCACTGGCCACCGGTCACGCACAATGGAGGAGTTCCGAGCGAGGTTTCGCGAGGAGTTCTTGCCCGCAGATTACGACCGTCGTCTGCGGCGCGAGTTGGAGCTGCGTACTCAGCATCCGGACGAATCCTTGCTTGAGTACGTGAGGGCGATGGACGAACTTTATCGTATCGCAGACCCCTCAGCTCCGAACGGCGAGAAGGTAGAGCGCGTCACGCGACAAGCTCACCCTACCTTCGCAGCCTACCTACGAGGCGTGCAGTTCAGGGACTTGGACAAACTCGCCTCGGCAGCCAAGCGCATACAGGCGGACATACTCGCCTCCCACGCGTATCGGCCACCACCGCCAGCGTCGCAGGCACTTGAGCCGCGATGCGCCTGGAACGGAGACACTTTTCGCATTCGTTCCCGGGGTGCCGAAACGGTTGCATTCAGTGACGGGCAACTGAGAAACGGTTGGGAATTGTCTGACCGAGCTCTCGACCCGTACACGTATGCTATGCGGGCAGCACACGCTGCACGTAACCAAGGTACGCAGAATCGGGACCGACATGCCGACCCGAGGACGCTGGAGCAAAGGGCAACTGCGATGGTACGCCCGGCAGGGAGGAACGGTCAACCGGCGCGGCCGAACGCCCTCTGCTACCGGTGCAACCAACGAGGGCACTACGCCCGGGAATGCAGACGCCCCGTGAACCGAGAGCACGCGCTTTCGGGAAACGAACGGAGCCGCTGGTGAGCAACGCTGCACAGCCGGCGGCGTCACCAGCGGTGCTCAGTGAGTCACACGAACTCCTAGCCCCGCTGGCTTGTCGTTTGGAACCACCCAGCGACACGCCAGTCCCGCTTATTGAGCTTACGGTTGCTCGACGTAAGTTCGTGGCTTTGCTAGACACAGGAGTGAGCGCATCCCTGTTTGGCGACGAGGTATGCGAGCATCTCCGTCGGAACGGACTCCGACTGCGAGCGAGCAACCTCACGTTCCGATTAGCCAGCGGCACAGCGCACGCGAGCGGTGCCGCGCGGCTTGTGGTGCGGTGGGAGAAACGAGTGAGGCGCCAGCGCTTCGCTCACCTCCCCGGCCTGTCGGTTCCTATTATTCTTGGTAGAGACTTCCTCGCGAAGACGGGCATTGTTATTGAAATCTGGAACGGAGGATATAGGGAGCGAGCATGTGGCACCTTTAAACCTTTCGTTAAACCCCCAAAAGCGTCAGAAGCACATTCGCTTTCCGATGCTACGCGCGCAGACGTACGCAACGATCGCCCGAAAAAGCCCCTCGAAACGCCTTCGGCCGAGCTGCCATACCAGCCGGTCGACCGCGCCGAGAGGAAAAGCTCGGAAGGGAACCCCTCCCTTCCCGTGCGACCCCCTGTCCCCCCTGCGGTTGCACTCTGCGCCGCGGCGGCATGCAGGCCTTCCCACCCGCTCCTGAACAACTCAGGCGGTTTGTCGGGGGAGGAAAACGCACGCTTGTCTCTGCTCCTCAACAAATACGACGCTGTATTCACGGAGCGGCCTGGCTGCACTACGCTGGTTAGGCACAAAATTGAGACAGGCGACGCCGTTCCGTGGAAGTGCAATCCTCGGCCAGTCAGCTTGGCTAAGAGGAAAGCGCTCGATAACGCTCTGGACGAACTTCTCGACACAGGCGTTGTGGAACGTTCAAACAGCCCCTGGGGGTTTCCAGAGGTGCTGGTGCCCAAAAAGGATGGAACTACCCGCCTTTGTGTGGACTATCGACGCCTGAACGAGGTGACATGGAAGGACGCATACCCACTTCCGAGCATTCCCTCGATCGTGTCTAATGTTGGTGGAGCGAAGTACTGTGATGACCGCCCATAATGCGCAGGTCCACACGGGACGGAGAGGCAAAGAGACACCGTATGGCTCAGTTTAAACAAACAGATATATTCAATAATTACACATGATTAAGATTATACATCAGAGGCTGGGGCGTCCGAGCTTACGTGCCGACGACTTCATGAGGACGATGGAAGGGCTCCGGAGTTGAGCTCGCCGGCAGAAGCTGCACGCCGTCGGGCTTCGGCGCTGAAGGCCCCCTTGGCGAACGATGTCGTCCTGAGCGTCCTTCTTCCGTACTGCTTGTCGATTTTTATATCCTCTTATCCCCACACTCCCTAGGGTGAGGACGCCCACGCCAAAAGGGGGGGGGGGGGCTAGGGCTTTCACTTGGGCGCACAAACACACCGCCGCACTTATGGTCTCGCCCCCCTCACGTGTTGAGTCCGAGGGAAAGAAGGTTGTCTTCGAGGTAGCGCATAGCGTCGGCTGTGGTAAGGCGCGCTCTGGCCCGCTGTCGGTTCCCGCGGGTCACTGGCCTCCCTTCTCCATCAAATGACACTCGCCCCTCAAGGCCGGAACGCGAGGTCACTAAAAGGCCGGGAAAGTGGTCCCTTGTCCTGGGATGTGCTCGGGAGGGTTGATTGATGATGCCCACCGTCTTGCCACGGGGTCAGGCCCGCCGAAACGAGGCCGCCCTGGAACGGCCACGGCAATTGGGGAGGATAAAGCCCGTTTCCCCGCGGCGGCGGCGGCGGCGTTCGACTCGTGCCGACACTATGGAAAGGGGGTCCGGTTGTGCTTAAGCCCCTTCGTTCTGGTCGTCTCCGTGCGGTCCACGGCGGCAGGCCCGAAAGCAATCCCACTCAAGTTGCTTGCAGCCATATACAGTAGAAACATGAAAGGGGGTCCGGTTGTGCTTTCGCCGCCACTGGGGGCTCCGTCTACGCCGCGCCGTCGAACGCGGACGCTCGTAGCACACACAAGGAACGTCACAGTACTTCACTACGCTCGATGCCAGCAGAGGATACTTTCAGGTGGAGATGACTCCCAGTGACCGAGAGAAAACAGCTTTCACTTGTCACAGGGGACTTTTCCAGTTTACCCGAATGCCTTTCGGCCTGGTCGGAGCGCCCGCGACGTACCAGCGTCTGATGGACCGTGTCCTAGGCGATGCAAGGTGGCACCACGCTCTTGCTGACCTGGATGACATTGTCGTGTATTCGGCAACCTTTGATGAGCACTTAGGCAATCTCAGGGATGTACTGGAAAGGCTGAGGTCGGCGGGAATCACTCTGAACCCGAACAAGACCCAGATAGCGGCGACCCGAATAACACTGTTGGGGTTCACGCTAAACAAAGGACGCCTTTTGCCGTGCGAGGACAAGCTCCGTGCTTTATTGCAGTTCCCATCGCCGGCAGACATAGGCGGACTGAGACGCTTTCTGGGGCTGGTGAACTTTTATCGCCAGTTTATCCCAGATTGCGCAGCTCTGCAAGCCCCCTTAATGGCATTGTTGAGGAAAGGTGTGAAGTGGCATTGTGGACCCAAGCAAGAGGCGGCACTACGCCATCTCACTTGCGCGCTCGCGGAAACCACAGAGCTGAGGCTGCCTGACATGAACAGGGAATTTATGATCCACACGGACGCTTGTGACTTGGGCTTAGGAGCAGTCCTGCTTCAAGAGCACGAAGGTAGCCTGAGACCGGTGGCGTTCGCTAGCCGATCATTAACTCCCGCAGAAACTATTCCGTGACAGAAAAGTAATTTCTCGCGATTATCTTCGCTCTGCGGAAGTTCGACTATTACGTCGAGTCGCCTTCGTGATTGAGACGGATCACATGGCACTCACGTGGCTGAGGCGCCTAGGCGAGCCGAGCGGACGCCTAGCGCGATGGGCGCTACTCCTCCAGCGTTACGACTTTACCATGCGCTGCAGGAGGGGTAAAAAAAAACAACGTTGTGGCGGACGCACTTTCGCGCGCGCCCGTTGATGGCGTGGGAAGTAACAACACTGCCCACTCCGCCGTGCCCGACAGCCGGAGCAGCGCGACTGCCGCGAAGCTCACCCAACGCCCCGAGGGAAGGGACTACCCGCCTTCCCAGGGCGAAAGCGTGAACCACTTGGAATTCGACAGTTCAGTGGTGAGTGTTTTCAGCAGAAAGGAGCTTTTGGAGGCACGGCGGGAGGATCCATTTTATCTAAAAGTGTTCGACGGGCTCAGGGAGCCAGTCGGCGCGGCCGCGGAGCACATGGAGGCAACTGGTATTGTTGTCCGTGCGGGGCGCTCGAACACAGCTGGTAATGCTGCGAGCGCGATGGATTCCTATCTTCTCAACTCCGATGGCATCCTGCTGAGATATATCCCCTCCGAGAAGGATACACACGAGTCCTTCAAGGTGGTGATACCACGCACGATGAGAGGAGCACTTTTACGCTACTTTCATTACACGTGCATCGCTGGGCATGCGAGTGGCCCTAAGACTTACCTCAAGTTGTGCCGCCTCGCTACCTGGCCTGGCATGAAGCGGGATGCGATTCGCTACGCCGGCTCGTGCGACGTGTGCTAAAGGGTCAAGCCGCGTGGTGGACGCACACCCGGGCTTATGCAGCCGATCAATAGCCAGGGTCCTTGGCAAATTGCGGCTTGTGACGTCATGGGACCTTACCCCAGGACTCCGAGTGGAAACCACTTCCTGCTCGTTGTCACAGACCATTTCAGCAAATGGGTGGAACTTTTCCCACTTCGAAAGCTGACGGCACGCGTAATCATGGGGAAGCTGATCGAGGTGTTCACACGATTCGGCTACCCCGGGCAGTTGATAACGGACTGTGACGTTCCTTGTGGAGTGTGACTTTCCTTGTGTGTGCTACGAGGTTCCGCGTTCGACGGCGCGGCGTAGACGGAGACCCAGATGACAGCGGCATCATCAATTACCCAGCCATGCTCTTTGAGAGTGACGACCAGAACGAAGGGGTTTAAGCCCAACCGGACCCAACCGGACCCGCCGCCGCCGCCGCGGGGAAACGGGCTTTATACTCCCCAATTGCCGTGGTGGTTCCAGGAGAGGCCTCCCGAGCACATCCCAGGAAAAGGGACCACTTTCCCGGCCGGTGACCCGCGGGAACTGTCAGCGATCCAGAGCGCGCCTTACCTTGAGGAGCGAGTGTCAGTTGATTGATGGAGAATGGAGGCCGGTGACCCGCGGGAACTGTCAGCGGGCCAGAGCGCGCCTTACCACAGCCGACGCTATGCGCTACCTCGAAGACAACCTTCTTTCCCTCGGACTCAACACGTGAGGGGGGCGAGACCATAAGTGCGGTGGTATGTTTGTGCGCCCAAGTGAAAGCCCTAGACCCCCTCCTTCCCCTCCGGCGTGGGCGTCCTCACCCTAGGGAGTGTGGAGAAGAGGATATAAAAATCGACAAGCAGTACGGAAGCAGGACGCTCAGGACGACATCGTTCGCCAAGAGGGCCTTCAGCGCCGAAACCCGACGGCGTGCAGCTTCTGCCAGCAACCGCTCGAGCCCAACTCCCGGAGCCACTCCATCGCCCCCATGAAGTCGTCGGCACGTAAGCTCGGACGCCCCAGCCTCTGATGTATAATCTTAATCATGTGTAATTATTGAATATACTGTTTGTTTAAACTGAGTAATACGGTGTCTCTTTGCCTCTCCGTCCCGTGTGGACCTGCGCATTATGGGGGTCATCACACTGGTGTCAGAAGTGGGGTCTCAAAAGCAAATGTCCTCTGAGTGCTGTGACATTCATGACTTCAAAATTGTAATCAAAAGGGAATCACGAGACTGATTGTGGGACTTTTACCCCCATTTGAGAGGCTTGAGGCAATGGAGGGCTTGAAAAAAAAATGTCTGTATCTGAGGGAGCTCCCACTCCACAGCCGTCGCTCGGAGCAAGCATGCTGGCATTAGGAAGCGTCATTCCGACGTTTACGGGAGATAAGACACGGGTTCCAATCTGCGATTTATTTTCCATGCTAGAAGATATTGGGAAAATGGGGGGATGGTCCGATGCTCAAATGCTGAGAATGGCGAGGTGTAAGATGGCAGGAGCTGCTCATGATTTTGCATGGCGAGACGAAAAAGTAAAATCCACAAAATCATTTGCGGAATTTAAGAAGCTCGCGTTTGAGCATTTCGACACTGAACCACGTCACGTGCGGGTACAGAGGTTCCGTGACGTTGGACAGATGGTAGGGGAGGACGTGCGAACGTTTGCGTCGCGGCTTCAGCGCTTAGCGCGCGATACGTTAAGCAGGGAGGAGGAAGGAGACCAGCTAAAGAAGAAATACGCGGAGGATATACTTAAAGAGGAAATGACCGCTTTGTTCGTGGCTGGTCTGCAAGACCCCGTGCGCCGGTTCGTGCTCTCGCGCAAGCCGAGAAATTTCGACCAAGCCGTGGAGGCCGCATTGGATGAGGAACGAAATGAGGCGTTAACGACAGCCGCAGCGAGAGTACGCGTCATAGAGAGAGCGGTGCTCAACCCTGAGGTTGCTCTCTTGACAGAGCGGTTAGATCGCTTAGAACAGCTGCTATCTCAGCAGGTAGAACGCCAGGTTGAAGCGCGCGCTCAACAGCGCACATTCGCTGGAAACCGGAGACCGCCACAAAGCTACAGGCGTGGTATGCGAGATTTTGAAGAAATCGTATGCTTCGCTTGCCAGGGTCGCGGACACATCGCCAGGTTCTGCCAAAACGTGCGCCGTGGGGAGCCACAAAGAGAAGCAGGCGAGACACGCCCTAAGCAAGCCTACAGCGGGGCTCTAGATACCGAGACAAAAAACTAGTTAGTCCTCCCCAGCCTGAGGAGCGTGGGGAGGGAGCAGTGGATGATGAGGTGGTGGTAGTTTGTGTGGCCGACGAGGCATGCCCTGTTGTGCGTTGCAAGTTAAATGGTTGTTGCATGGAATTGTTGATAGAAACGGGGTCAAAGGTGACATTGCTTAAGGAGAGCAGTTTTAACACGCTTCGAAGGAAGGGGGACCGCGAGGTGTTGGAAGCGTCTGGTGGTATGGCAACCAAATTTGTAGGCATAACGGGGGATGCTCTTGGCATAAGTGGACTCTACCGGTTACACTTCTCTCTCGGCGGAATTGCATTGGAGCACCCCTCTACGTATGCCCGGACACGGTGTCTCTGCCAAACGGAGTGTCAGGTATATTAGGGCAGGATTTTTTGGGAAAAGGGAAGGTAGTAGTCTCATTCTCTGAAGAAGAGGTTAATTTGGGCGGCTCAAAAGTTCCGTTTTTGAACAGGAGAGGGGCTGAGATTCGCATTACCGATATTGACACCCGTCAAACAGTGGGATCATTGGAGAAGGTATATTCGCGGGTTGCCGTCAGGCTGGTCGAGGAGGCGGTCGTCCTTCCTTGGTCGGAGCACATTTTGTACGCGTTTGTGCCTTCAGATGTAGAGAGCGGCGCCGTGGGAGTGCTTGAGCCGGTCGACTCTCTCAGCAATGGCCTGAAGGCAGCCGCGTGCCTCGTGACAGTTAATGACGCCCACAGAGTGCCCCTACGGGTGGTTAACTGTAGCCAGCAGCCACTGAGCCTTCCCAAGAACAAAACATTGGCTTTCTTCACCTCTGCGATAGAGAAACGTGAGCCCACCGATACGGTACTCGCAACTGTAGAGCATGCTAGTCCATCGGCTGCTCCAAAGGTGTCGTTCGATTTTTCTCACGTAAAATCCAGGGAGAGGGAGGCTCTGGCTGGTTTGCTGAACGACTACTCGGAGGTATTCGCCGCGTCCAACCTGGATTTGGGCTGCTGTGGCGTTATAAAGCACAGGATAGAAACCGGCACTTCATCGCCCGTTTACCAGCGTGCGTACAGGATTCCTTACTCCCAACGTGAGGAGATGGAGCGGCAGGTGCAGGACCTGATTGATCGCGGCATTGTCGAACACTCAAAGTCACCCTGGGGAGCACCAGCACTATTGGTGGAAAAGCCAGATGGCTCGTATCGATTGGTAGTGGACTACCGCAAACTAAATGCCGTAACTCGCATCGATCCATACACCATCCCCAATATACAGGAGACGCTTTCTCAGCTGGGCTCTGCCAGGTACTTCACGGTAGTGGACATGGCGGCGAGATTCTGGCAGATAGCAATGGATCCGGCAGATGCCGAGAAAACGGCATTCAACACGCCCTCGGGGCACTATGAATGGAAAAGAATGCCGATGGGTCTGGCCAACAGCCCTGCTGTCTGGCAGAGAACCGCTGATGTTATCCTGGCAGGTCTGCTGGGGAGGCTGTGCTTCGTGTATATGGATGACATTATCATATTCAGTGACAGTTTTGAGAACCATTTGCGCGATATTGAGCAGGTTTTGGTGCGACTAAGAGGAGCGGGTCTCAAGCTGAAGCCCTCTAAGTGCCAATTCCTCAAAAACGAGGTGAAATACCTCGGGCACGTTGTTTCAGCTGACGGCGTGCGACCGGACCCTGAGAAACTAAGGTGTGTCTCGGATTTTCCATCCGCGACTAGCGTCCGCCAGGTCCGGCAGTTTCTCGGCCTGATCGGTTACTACCGAAGGCACATAGAGGAGTTCGCCAAGCTCGCTAAGCCGCTCACCGCCTTAACAGCCAAAAATGTCGCCTTTCGCTGGGACGAAAACGCGGAGGATGCTTTTGGGGCCCTGAAAAGGAAGCTAATGAGTGCACCGCTGTTGCGCCACCCGGATTTTAATTTGCCCTTCGTTATGGCCACAGATGCGTCAAAGTTCGCAGTTGGTGCCGTGCTATCTCAGGTTATCGAGGGCAAAGAACATCCCATTGCTTTTGCTAGCCGACAGCTGAGCCCCACAGAGCAAAAGTACGGAGCTACGGAAAGGGAGTGCCTCGCCGTTGTCTGGGCAGTAAAGCACTTCAGATGTTACCTTTACGGCCGCAAATTCAAGCTAGTCACAGACTGCCATCCTCTGAAATGGGTGATGAGTGTCAGGGACCCTAGCTCGCGACTCGCTAGATGGAATCTACACCTGCAGGAATACTGCTTTGAAGTTGAGCACAAGTCAGGAAAGACACATCTGAATGCTGATGCACTCAGCCGCACAGCTGCCGTGGCAGCTATAGATGAGTTTGTCCCCGTAGTCGACCCCGCCGAATTACGCACAGAGCAGTGCAAAGATCCTGACCTGAAGCGAATAATCGAAAGCTTAGAGGGCGCACCGTCTCACCCCGAACAGCTAGGTTATTTCATTGGCAAAGACGGCACCCTGTGTCGGCGCACGAGGCCAACCAGGAAAGGGAGACCAGAGAAAACCGCTTGGGAGAGAGTCGTCATACCTCGGTCGTGGACAGAGAGGGTTCTTCGCGCGTTTCACGATGCGCCATGCGCCGGTCATTTTTGCGTAGCGAAGACACGCAGGCGTGTGGAGCGTTTGTACTTTTGGAGTGGCATGCGACAGGATGTTAGAGACTACTGTGCGAAGTGTCATTCCTGTCTCGAAAGAAAAACACCCAAGGGACGAAGACCAGCTCCAATTCAGCCGTTCCCTGAGGTTTCGGCTCCCTTCGAGCGGACAGGTATGGACATATTGGGCCCATTGCCCACGACCACTTCCGGAAACAAGTACATTTTAGTATTTGTCGACTACCTTTCAAAATACGCGGAAGCGGTAGCACTCCGAGATCAGAAGGCAGACACGGTTGCAAGAGCATTTGTCGAACAGATCGTGCTCCGACATGGACCCCCGAGGCAACTCTTGACAGATCGGGGAACGAACTTCGTGTCGCAGCTAATGAGGAGAGTTTGCGAGCTGCTTAAGATCGCTAAGAAGCAGACAACACCGTACCATCCGGCTTGCAACGGCGCGGTGGAGCGACTGAACCAAACCGTGGCCGGGTTCCTGTCGCATTTTGTTTCGCGCGACCAGCGGGACTGGGACTTGTGGCTCCCGTATGCAATGTTTGCCTACAATTCCGCAGCACACGAGAGCACGGGCGAATCGCCATTCTTTCTTCTCTACGGCCGAGACCCGGACCAGCCTAGTGAAGTGCCAGAGGGCCCCCGTCGTGTTCATACGCTTCACTGGACGACTATAAGGTTGAGCTAGAATCGCGCTTGCAAGTGGCGAGGGACATCGCAAAGGAGGCCTTAAAGAAAGCGGCGAAGCGCAGGAAGGAGGTGCACGATCGCAGTGCTAGAGACGCGCCGTTTAATGTGGGGAACAGCGTGCACATTGAAAACTGCCAAAGGCAGATTGGGCTAGCTCGTAAGTTCCAGACGAAGTGGAGAGGACCGTGCGAGGTTGTCGAGAAGCTTTCTCCGGTAAACTTCAGAGTCCGAGACGTGAACCGGCGCTTGATAAGGATACACGCAAATCGCCTAAAGTCTGCACCGGTTCAGTATTCACGAAATGAGGAAAGGGAAAGCGCGGATTTTGATGGGGAAAGAAGTGAAGCGGAGCGCGCAGATAGTTCGCAAGAAACGCCCTCTCCTGCATTTGTTCGGCAGGCGCCAGAGGTGACGGCCGGAATGCCGCCGGATTTACTTCATGCATTGCTAGAAGAAGAAGCGCGCGAGGTTGCCGCGCAGATAACGCCAGGAGAGGCTCCTGCCACGAGCCCTCGCGAGTCCCAAAGCAGACAAAGGGTCACAGACTTACTTAGTATGACTCATGAAGGCCGATATCCGCTGCGAAATCGGAAAGCTAAGTCGGACTAATGGCGTAAACAGAGCGGAGTTGTGAACTGGTTAGAATTGTGTAATGCCACAGCTCATAACATTGCTATGTGCTTATGTGTTAAGTTATCGGAGTTGGTAGGTAAACCTTTCTGTCATTAAGTAACACCTTCACAGGAGAGCATGCGGAGCGCATGCAGAACCTGCCCTACTTCCTTTCGTTATCTATATTTTTGTCTGTGCCGTGATCGTGCTAGAAGTGGGAGCTCCTTTGTAACTGTGGTAAATATATTTCGTCCAGTTTGGACTAGAAAGGAGAGGCTTGGGTGCTGAGTTTCATGTTTATCTGTAAAAGAAGATCAGTACTGCCCCTGGAGACGCCAGTTATGACAGCGGAGGCATATGGTGTTGTGCAGTGGTGTTGAGTGCAGCGAAAAGTGTTTTGTCGGACGCACTGTGCGAGGCGATTCAGAAAGACAAGGGGAGCTGCATGGACTCAAATGTTCAGAGAACATTCTTCTGGAGGGTGAGCGAGTGTGACGTTCCTTGTGGAGTGTGACTTTCCTTGTGTGTGCTACGAGGTTCCGCGTTCGACGGCGCGGCGTAGACGGAGACCCAGATGACAGCGGCATCATCAATTACCCAGCCATGCTCTTTGAGAGTGACGACCAGAACGAAGGGGTTTAAGCCCAAACGGACCCAACCGGACCTGCCGTCGCCGCCGCGGGGAAACGGGCTTTATCCTCCCCAATTGCCGTGGCGGTTCCAGGAGAGGCCTCCCGAGCACATCCCAGGACAAGGGACCACTTTCCCGGCCGGTGACCCGCGGGAACTGTCAGCGATCCAGAGCGCGCCTTACCTTGAGGAGCGAGTGTCAGTTGATTGATGGAGAATGGAGGCCGGTGACCCGCGGGAACTGTCAGCGGGCCAGAGCACGCCTTACCACAGCCGACGCTATGCGCTACCTCGAAGACAACCTTCTTTCCCTCGGACTCAACACGTGAGGGGGGCGAGACCATAAGTGCGGTGGTATGTTTGTGCGCCCAAGTGAAAGCCCTAGCCCCCCCCCCTCCTTCCCCTCCGGCGTGGGCGTCCTCACCCTAGGGAGTGTGGAGAAGAGGATATAAAAATCGACAAGCAGTACGGAAGCAGGACGCTCAGGACGACATCGTTCGCCAAGAGGGCCTTCAGCGCCGAAACCCGACGGCGTGCAGCTTCTGCCAGCAGCCGCTCGAGCCCAACTCCCGGAGCCACTCCATCGCCCCCATGAAGTCGTCGGCACGTAAGCTCGGACGCCCCAGCCTCTGAATCTTAATCATGTATAATTATTGAATATATCTGTTTGTTTAAACTGAGCCATACGGTGTCTCTTTGCCTCTCCGTCCCGTGTGGACCTGCGCATTATGGGGGTCATCACAGGACAATGCATCGTACTTCACTGCCAAACTCTTCGTGGACTCCTGTGCGGCCCTTGGCATTAAGCACAGGAGAACAACCACGTACCATGCCCAGGCGAATCCCACGGAACGCGTGAACCGCAACATCAAGCACATGCTCGTTGCATTTGCGGAGACGCACAGCGACTGGGACACCTGTCTCCCCGAGATTGGGTTTGCTCTCAGGTCGACCGTGAACCGCTCGACTGGGTACACACCTGCCGCTCTCAACCTTGGCAGGGAGCTGACGAACCCGGTAGAACTTACTCTCCAGGTTCGCAGCAACACCCCGATTGCTTCGTCGGCACGCGCCGACTACGCGACTGGGCTGCGCGCGAGGATGTCGGAGGCTTTACACAAAGCCCGCCGGAATCTGAGCACTGCTCGGGCCCAGCAGAAGGCGCAGTATGATCGCTCTCACCGGGAAATTCACTACAAACCGGGTGACCTGGTGTTGAGGCGCAATCACGTCCTGAGCGACGCCTGTAAGAAATTCTCTGCTTCTCTGGCGTCGAAATGGACGGGCCCGTATGTAGTTCGGGGGAAACTTTCCTCTCTCGTCTACAGGCTGGCGGACTTGACGCTAAGACCGACCGGCGGACCGGTGCATGTCTGTCATCTCAAACCCTACTTTGACAGAGGGAACGAGTGACCGGTGGAGAACACCCTCCCCCGCCAGCAGGCAGCCGCACCGAGAGGCAGGGCTCGACAACAGAGCCCAGCGCCTCGTTACAACTTGAGCCCACGGCAGAACTAACTCTGGCCAACGCGCAGGGAGTAATTTCTCCTGCTTAATATGGACGGAACACCCCTTCCATGTTTCGCACTGTCGCTTTCAGAGCGAGCACACGCTTTCTCTTTGGAAAAGAACGAGCGGGGTTAGATTGACCTAAACTAAAAAAAATGCTAAATGTAAAAATAACTAGGAAGAAAAGACAGCCTTGCAGCCGCAGGCCAGCCTTCACAGCGAGCCCGGAGGATAGCTGACGGACGCGGAGACGACCGTTGCTGCTTCGAACATCCAAAGCCAGGCCGTTCGGAGAACGGCCGCATTCCAGAGCCAAGATCCCGCTGTCACCGCCAAGCAACCAGGCCGAAAACAAACAGCTTCCGGTCGGCCGCGGGACGAGCGAGCGAAAATTCGGGGAAGCCGGCGCCAGTGTCTTCCGCAGTGAATGCTCCAGCAAAGAAGCCGCCTTTGAGTCCCCCGTTCCCCGCGGCAGAGGCTTCGCCCACGAAAGCAGCTTGGCACCGCGCTGGGCCCGCCTCGCAGGCCCTCGGAGGCCGCGGGAAAATGGGTCGACGCGCCTTTGCCAGCCCCGCCGAGAGGAAAAGAAGACGAGCCAAGAGCGAACGGTGCAACCAGCTGAATGGAGCCTGCTGCACGCTGTGCAACGGGACTGTGCAACTCTGCCTGCCGCCCGCGCGTCCCGGGAAGGCTGCCCTGGCCGTGTGACCCTCTGAAGAGGGGCCAGCGGTCATCAACCCCCTTCAGTGCTTGGCTCCACGGGCGTCCATGGCGGTCGTCTGCACTACCTTCCTGTCCTGTCGTCCACGGCCTTCGACGACGGCACCTGTGGCTGTGAGCTGAAACTTTTCTTAATTGGTTTTAAAGTTAAACGACGTTTCGCCGGCCCCACTCGGTACACCCCTCGGTGAACGCGGTCCATCTTGGCCGTAGGGCAGTTTTAAGGGGGGGATGTGGGGATACACGCGAATCCCCTGTCCCATAGTAACGGCCGCGCGTAATTATCACGCGATGTTATGCGCGCGCCGTTCGGGAGGTTTGCGAGGGAGGGCACTAAACCGCCCCCGCATCCTTTCGCACCCCCGCAGCGACGCCGCCGCGGAGACTTTCCCTCTTTCCCCTCGTTCACGGAGAGACCTCCTCTCCACATCCCTGAAGAAGGCGCGGTCGCGCGGTTCTCTTGGGGCCCGCTTGTCTTCTGGCGGGAGCCGCGCACACGCGCGGACGCAGATCTGCCACGGAGACCGCTTCCATTATCGCCCGGCCACCGTGTGTGAACTGACCGCCGCGTGCCGCGAGCGAGGAGCCACGCGAGGTGAGCGGAACCTTCCTCCCCCACCATTTTGTGCGCGCTCCACCCTTTTTGTGCCTTTCACCCCCGTACGCGAGCGGAACACTCCCTCGTTGCGGCGGTTGTTTTGTTGCTTGCTGCTAATTGTATTGCTCGGGAGCAATAAACGCTCATCCGAGTAGCATACTCGTGTTTGTCCCCTCTGGCCCGAACCCGCCGTGGTTGCGACTTACCGCACCGCGGGTTGGGGGTCACAGCTCTGACTGCTAGGGCTGGCACGCTGGTGCTAGAGAGCGACTACTGCTTCTAGCCCTTTGAGCGTTATTACAAGAATAACCCCCATAACCTTGCACATTGAAAGCACTGCCTACGCGGTGTTTCCCAAAATACACACTCCGATAGTGGTCATTTCAACTTGCGGCATCATTCGTGGCTTTCGTTTGTCTTTTCATTCTTTTTATTAAAATGCTTTTACTTTTTCTTTGGATCAAATGAACAACCTTCTCTAATTATGGGTGCAGAGTAATTGGCGCCGTGCAGCCAGTTACTTTCGTATTGATTTCTGCATTGTTCCTCTATTATTCTAACCATATGGTGCTCTCGCGACCGCACCATGGCTCAAGTACATATCGCGACTTCTGCTATCATAGTTTTCTTCTTGCCTGGATCGTCTGTCTTTCTGTGTGTAAAGTGTACTATCTGCGATTGCGCAAGAAGTTTATTTCCCTTGTTTGACGCATTGTATGCAGTGACTTTTGCTTAAATACGTAGATTTAATGGAGACATAGTGAATTGAAATATCTTGTGCCGAGGTTTTGTGCATACATAGTGACTTTGTTTCCAGTGACACTTTTTCTCCTTTATCAAGTTGTATCTTCACATTTCTAATACTCCATTAAATCTTCGCACTTCTATTGTATATTTTGCAGAACTCCTCGTTTATATATGTGCTCGCTGTTACGAATAACATTTCGCTGCAATTACTCGCAATACATGACCGGTGACACCTGCTGCTGCGCAGTACACTGGAACGAAGGACAGTGTCATTGAGGCTTTTCCCTGGCCTTTGGTTATGTACAAAAATCTAAAAGCTCTTGAACGACAAAGATTCATTAAAATGTTTGTCCTCTGCTTGCGCATTTCATGTCCTTAACGTTTTTCACATCAGCGGCATGCACTGCTTTACTTGTTTCGGATTGATATAGTTTAATACATAGTGTGACATTTTCTTTCCTAATTAAATAGGCAAAAACAAAGAAGCATTGGTATCAGTTATGTCTGCCAGCCACGAGTTTTAAGACATACGAATGCATTATTCCGCCAGCCACGAGTTTTAAGACATACGAATGCATTATTTTATTTAAAGAATACATATTTCACTTGTTTAGACAGTGCGCAGCGTTATCTAATACACAGTGGCATTGCCAATGTCAATGTCATGCAGTTATTAATCTTGCGTTTCATTCCTCCATAAATTCTATGGGGAGGCCGCGCTGCCCCATGAGCCCCCCCCCCCCCCCCCGAACAAAACTGCTCGGTACCCCTACAAGGTGAGGCTGGTCAGTTATTAAGCTTCACTATGCCGCATGACATTCCATTTATTATCCACTAGTTTCTCGAACAGCACTGCCAGACTAGCCTCACTGAATAAGGGTCGAGCGTTAAACCTATCTACAACTCAGACCTACAGCTCAGATCTGGACGGACGAATAGAATAATTTAGTCCTTATTTTAAGCTTATCCAGTTTGCCCTTATGACGGCTGGCAAGCTCAACGTGAATTTGCGCAAAACGTTCTCAGGCCATAGATGAGCGTCACTATTCTTGAAGCTCAAGGTGAACTCGGCATTCGGCTCAGATCATATTCCGAAATGCATCTAGAAGAATGCAGTTTTGGTCGCATCTTTTTCAGTATTACTCTTCTACAAATCAACTGATACAGTGTTTTATTTGTTTGGAAAAGTACCCACATAGTCCCTGTATATAAAACTGGCACAGAAAGAAAGCTATTACCTAAAACCTATATACCTTACAAGTGTCATATGCAAATGTTTGGAACATATCGTATGTGTGAATTTAATCACCCACCTCCTATAAAACAACTTCTATTGCACAACGCAACATGACTTCAGAAAGCGATTTCCTTTCGATACGCTTTCATATAATTAGCTCACAATCTTGTCCTCGCAACTAACAATGGCGGCGAGGTTGAATATATAATTTTTGATTCTCAAAAAGCGTTAGACTCGTTCGCAGACAGTCTATTGTTGCTGAAGTTGTGTCGTCAAAAAATACCATCTACCCACATGGAATGGCTTAAAGCGTACCTTGTAGGTAGACAGCGAAGCGTTATTCTTGAAATGATGTATTCATCAAATATTTCAGCTCTTTCGCGCGTCCTGTGCGGATCTGATTTGGGTCTTCTTTTCTTAATATTTATGAATGAAATAGTTAAATTCGTTTCCAGAAGGGGAGCTTGTGCGCTGACGACTGTGGCATTTAGCGCGACGTGACTTGTGTAAGCGACTGGTATCAATTCTAAATACTCTGCAGTCTCCTTTTTTTAGTAATAGAGGGTTTTATAATAGGAGGACCCTATCAGTTAGAGGTGTAAGGCAACAGCGGGGCACCAGTACGCATGCGCAAAACAATAACCTCAGAGGGGCGCTGTCCTGCGCACTGGCGCCCCGCTATTCCCCTATCTCCATAACCCAAATGGTCATCGTATTCTAAAACTCCCTATTATTATGAGAGCGTCAACCAGCAAGAGTGGCAGATCGGGCTTGTTGGTAATTTTCCATAATGCGATACAGCGCGAATAAAGACGGGAACGAAGCGAGACAAGACGCCACAGCGCTGACTTCAACTGAATTTTTATTGCGGAAAGGGTATATTTATACAGGAAATGGAAGGGAACGCATGATGCCGCTACTGCTGGAATTGATACGCGGGATAAGATATTTAAAGGCGAAAAGAAGAGGCTGCAACAGCGCACAAGGGTGACTGCTAATAACAAACAACAACGCAGTGCAAGTCAATGATGAACGATAAGACAAGGCACCGGCATTTTGCAACAAAAACACAAAAACAAGAGCCAAAGGGCCTTAAACCGCAGTACAAGGCGAGGAATGAAACTAGGGAGCAAAAAGCAGGGCACTAACAATTAGGTAGGGGAATATAAAGCCAAAAAAAGGGTAAAAAAGATCTAAAACCGTGCCAGAGAGACTAAAATTGCAGGGCCAAAAGGGGCAAATAAGAGGCTGCTCATGACATGGCGGCAAACACACCTGAAAACTACTAAGAGCCAAAAGGTTCTAAAATCGCTGAAAATCAAAACCGAATGAAGAAATCACCTAGATGACATCTGGCTCAAATAATCTACTTCTCGTTTCGTCAGGACGATCGAGGGAGAGCTGACACAGTCCTCTCCTAGTTTCAAGATGTGCAATGCCTCCATGATTTCGCGAGTGCTTTGATGGGCATTTTTATCTAGAACAGTGCAATCTTGAAACAACGGCTTGCAAGGGCGAGACGGACACTTCAAGCAATGCACTCCCAGGTTCTTCTTTGCTGTGTTGCTGACGTCATTAGAGTGCTCCATCAGTCGCTCATTAAGGCACCGACCAGTTTGGCCTATGTAAGCCCTGCCACAACTCAAAGGAATTTTATACACGACACCGACTTTGCAGGATACAAACGGTGAACGGTGTTTGACCGGGCAGGCTGGTTTACGCTCTGCAGGGGCGTTTACTCTGTGGCAGAGTTTGGAGAGCTTGTCGGGAGCCGAAAACACCACTCTAACATCAGCCCGCTGGCCTATTCTCTTCAACCGGTGAGACACCGCGTGCAGGTAAGGAATCACAACAACCTTGTTGTGCTTGTCTGGAACCGCCACTTCGCGTATTCCTCCCTTAAGCTTCTTCAGGAGGCCTTCTGCTACCGAGATGAGAAGTGTCTTAGGGTAGCCTGCTCTTTCCAGCCTAGAAGACTGTTTGTTAAAGCTGTCACCCATAGAGTGCAGACAAGATTTCTTTAGAGCATTAGTAAAACACAGGTTCGCGATGCCGCGCTTAACAATCTTAGAGTGGGCAGAAATATATGGAAGCAGGGACTTGCCCCCTCTCGGCTCATACCGCCAGCATAAGTGTCTTTCTGCTAAAGAAAGCCTTAAATCAAGGAAGCGTAGTGACCCACTCTCAGGTGTCTCATGTGTCAACATGAGAGGTGACAGGCACTGCTCAAAGGAGGAGAGAACACGAGAAACAGTACATGGAAAGGAGCAAACATTGTCAGCAAGTAATACTAAGTAATCGTCTACAAATCTAAAAACTTTTGTGACAACTGAAGGGAGTCGTTCAGCGAGCAGTCGGTCATGATGGGCAAGGTAGATGTCACTGAGGATGGGAGCAATGCATGAGCCAATGCACACACCGCTTTTCTGAATGTAACTGCTCTCGCCCCATTTAACAAATGTGGAATTAAGATAGACCGTCAACAATTCTAAGAAGCCACCTACTGACATACCGGAAGAATTTTGAAATGCAACCGAGCAGAACGCATCGATGCTACTTTCAACGCAAGACAAAAGCTTGTCATGTGGCAAAGAATAATAAAGATCTTTAATGTCAACCGAGAATGGCATGAGAGCTCTGCGGTTAGATTTCAGGAAGTCAAGAACTCTACTCGAGTCCTTCAGAAGGAAGGGATCGTCAAGTGCCAGAACCTTGAGCCTAGACTGAAGGAATTGCCCCAAAGCTTTCTGCCAAGTGCCATTCTCAGTGACAATTACCCTCAATGGGCAGTCTGCTTTATGCGTCTTCGCTGTGAAGAATATGTCCAGACTGGCTTTGCCAGCAGCGTTTATGCTTGTAACAAGTTTTTCTAGATTTAAGCGGCTGCAGATTTGCTTAGCTTTTGATTTTATCCTTGACAAAGATACCCTTTCACGCCGCTCGAAGACTGATTCCAAAGCATCAACAGCTTTTGTGCCAAACATTTCTTTGGGCCGGACGAGGAAACCATCTTCTTTGTCAGCTGCTAATAACGAAAGATCATGGCTTCATAAATAAGAGACGACATGATTGAAGGGCCTAGTTTTGTCCTTCAATTTGTGGCGAGACAACACGTCAACTCCTTCAGACAGGCAGCTAGCGAAATCAGATTCCTGAGCACGATGAGCCACTTGCCTGTCCAAGCCCAGTAGATCCGGTGGCGACTTCTTGGGTTCCACGGCGAATTTCGGACCTAGGCTGAGAACACGAGCCACATTGTCCGGGAGCACCACATCTCCAAGGGTGTGCACTCGATTGCTGTGACTTGAGCGCTGTTTCGGTGAGATGGCACGAAGGTAGCCAAGCTCATTTTCCCATAAGGCTTCAGCAGTTCTGTCAGCAAGCGCGGAAAGCTCACGCCACTTCATCCTGGCCCTTGGGAACCTGTCGAGACGATGAAGCTGCAGGTACAGCGCTTCTCGGAAGAAGCGTGCTTGGCGCTGCAACTCTGACCGTAGGATCTTCATGATTCTTATGCCATGATGGAGCGAGGGCTGGAAACCTCCCAGGAGGGTCTTAATCGCGCCAGGAAGCAGCTTGACACTGCGTTGTTGTTTGTTATTAGCAGTCATCCTTGTGCGCTGTTGCAGCCTCTTCTTTTCGCCTTTAAATATCTTATCCCGCGTATCAATTCCAGCAGTAGCGGCATCATGCGTTCCCTTCCATTTCCTGTATAAATATCCCCTTTCCGCAATAAAAATTCAGTTGAAGTCAGCGCTGTGGTGTCTTGTCTCGCTTCGTCCCCGTCTTTATTCGCGCTGTATCGCATTATAGAAAATTACCAACTAGCCCGATCTGCCACTCTTGCAAGTTATATTTCTAGTTCCTCGGGCCCTTTCATGTGTTTCTCTGCTGAACCTTCCTGCCTCATTGCCCTCTTCGCTACTGCTGTCTGTCGCGCCCGCTCTCTCGTCTTTTGCATCCGTGTCAAGCTGCTTCCTGGCGCGATTAAGACCCTCCTGGGAGGTTTCCAGCCCTCGCTCCATCATGGCATAAGAATCATGAAGATCCTACGGTCAGAGTTGCAGCGCCAAGCACGCTTCTTCCGAGAAGCGCTGTACCTGCAGCTTCATCGTCTCGACAGGTTCCCAAGGGCCAGGATGAAGTGGCGTGAGCTTTCCGCGCTTGCTGACAGAACTGCTGAAGCCTTATGGCAAAATGAGCTTTGCTACCTTCGTGCCATCTCACCGAAACAGCGTTCAAGTCACAGCAATCGAGTGCACACCCTTGGAGATGTGGTGCTCCCGGACAAAGTGGCTCGTGTTCTCAGCCTAGGTCCGAAATTCGCCGTGGAACCCAAGAAGTCGCCACCGGATCTATTGGGCTTGGACAGGCAAGTGGCTCATCGTGCTCAGGAATCTGATTTCGCTAGCTGCCTGTCTGAAGGAGTTGACGTGTTGTCTCGCCACAAATTGAAGGACAAAACTAGGCCCTTCAATCATGTCGTCTCTTACTTAAGAAGTCATGATCTTTCGTTATTAGCAGCTGACAAAGAAGATGGTTTCCTGGTCCTGCCCAAAGACATGTTTGGCACAAAAGCTGTTGATGCTTTGGAATCAGTCTTCGAGCGGCGTGAAAGGGTATCTTTGTCAAGGATAAAATCAAAAGCTAAGCAAATCTGCAGCCGCTTAAATCTAGAAAAACTTGTTACAAGCATAAATGCTGCTGGCAAGGCCAGTCTGGACATATTCTTCACAGCGAAGACGCATAAAGCAGACTGCCCATTGAGGGTAATTGTCACTGAGAATGGCACTTGGCAGAAAGCTTTGGGGCAATTCCTTCAGTCTAGGCTCAAGGTTCTGGCACTTGACGATCCCTTCCTTCTGAAGGACTCGAGTAAAGTTCTTGACTTCCTGAAATCTAACCGCAGAGCTCTCATGCCATTCTCGGTTGACATTAAAGATCTTTATTATTCTTTGCCACATGACAAGCTTTTGTCTTGCGTTGAAAGTAGCATCGATGCGTTCGGCTCGGTTGCATTTCAAAATTCTTCCGGTATGTCAGTAGGTGGCTTCTTAGAATTGTTGACGGTCTATCTTAATTCCACTTTTGTTAAATGGGGCGAGAGCAGTTACATTCAGAAAAGCGGTGTGTGCATTGGCTCATGCATTGCTCCCATCCTCAGTGACATCTACCTTGCCCATCATGACCGACTGCTCGCTGAACGACTCCCTTCAGTTGTCACAAAAGTTTTTAGATTTGTAGACGATTACTTAGTATTACTTGCTGACAATGTTTGCTCCCTTCCATGTACTGTTTCTCGTGTTCTCTCCTCCTTTGAGCAGTGCCTGTCACCTCTCATGTTGACACATGAGACACCTGAGAGTGGGTCACTACGCTTCCTTGATTTAAGGCTTTCTTTAGCAGAAAGACACTTATGCTGGCGGTATGAGCCGAGAGGGGGCAAGTCCCTGCTTCCTTATAGTTCTGCCCACTCTAAGATTGTTAAGCGCGGCATCGCGAACCTGTGTTTTACTAATGCTCTAAAGAAATCTTGTCTGCACTCTATGGGTGACAGCTTTAACAAACAGTCTTCTAGGCTGGAAAGAGCAGGCTACCCTAAGACACTTCTCATCTCGGTAGCAGAAGGCCTCCTGAAGAAGCTTAAGGGAGGAATACGCGAAGTGGCGGTTCCAGACAAGCACAACAAGGTTGTTGTGATTCCTTACCTGCACGCGGTGTCTCACCGGTTGAAGAGAATAGGCCAGCGGGCTGATGTTAGAGTGGTGTTTTCGGCTCCCGACAAGCTCTCCAAACTCTGCCACAGAGTAAACGCCCCTGCAGAGCGTAAACCAGCCTGCCCGGTCAAACACCGTTCACCGTTTGTATCCTGCAAAGTCGGTGTCGTGTATAAAATTCCTTTGAGTTGTGGCAGGGCTTACATAGGCCAAACTGGTCGGTGCCTTAATGAGCGACTGATGGAGCACTCTAATGACGTCAGCAACACAGCAAAGAAGAACCTGGGAGTGCATTGCTTGAAGTGTCCGTCTCGCCCTTGCAAGCCGTTGTTTCAAGATTGCACTGTTCTAGATAAAAATGCCCATCAAAGCACTCGCGAAATCATGGAGGCATTGCACATCTTGAAACTAGGAGAGGACTGTGTCAGCTCTCCCTCGATCGTCCTGACGAAACGAGAAGTAGATTATTTGAGCCAGATGTCATCTAGGTGATTTCTTCATTCGGTTTTGATTTTCAGCGATTTTAGAACCTTTTGGCTCTTAGTAGTTTTCAGGTGTGTTTGCCGCCATGTCATGAGCAGCCTCTTATTTGCCCCTTTTGGCCCTGCAATTTTAGTCTCTCTGGCACGGTTTTAGATCTTTTTTACCCTTTTTTTGGCTTTACTTTCCCCTAGCTAATTGTTAGTGCCCTGCTTTTTGCTCCCTAGTTTCATTCCTCGCCTTGTACTGCGGTTTAAGGCCCTTTGGCTCTTG
Source organism: Amblyomma americanum (assembly GCF_052857255.1). Classification (NCBI taxonomy): domain Eukaryota; kingdom Metazoa; phylum Arthropoda; class Arachnida; order Ixodida; family Ixodidae; genus Amblyomma; species Amblyomma americanum. The sequence goes on along the minus strand of NC_135497.1, from coordinate 18,304,249 downwards.
TTTTTGTGTTTTTGTTGCAAAATGCCGGTGCCTTGTCTTATCGTTCATCATTGACTTGCACTGCGTTGTTGTTTGTTATTAGCAGTCATCCTTGTGCGCTGTTGCAGCCTCTTCTTTTCGCCTTTAAATATCTTATCCCGTGTATCAATTCCAGCAGTAGCGGCATCATGCGTTCCCTTCCATTTCCTGTATAAATATCCCCTTTCCGCAATAAAACTTCAGTTGAAGTCAGCGCTGTGGTGTCTTGTCTCGCTTCGTCCCCGTCTTTATTCGCGCTGTATCGCATTATAGCGTCAACCAGACAGTCGTTCAGAGTCCCATTAGGACCGCAGTAGCGAAACAGATGAGAGTATACATGCATACGCACAGAGCGCTTCCCTATTGATGCGCCTTCTGCTAGGTTGTTCTGCTTAAGTGACACAACCCCCATTGCTATTCTCGCGGCGCTAGAAGAAAAGCAGGTTAAACATTGGAGAGCTTTAGATGATGTGGTTTGGTCTCAGATGAACTGGCACAAGCCCACAGTGGAGGACTGGCATGGCTGAGATGCAAATTCAAATGAGAGATACCCTGACGTTTATATACGCCCGAGTGGGTTTCCTGCAAAGCTAGGAAGGATTGTATAGAAATAGCAATCTACAGTGAAAAGCAGCAAAAAAAGTGGCGGTAGATTAACTCTGCTTATACCTGGAGTGACACGATAGCTACAACTGGCCGAGCGGAACTTGCTCAGTTGAACTGCAAAGTCAGTCTTTCGCCGCTCCCTTTCGCTGTGCATTGCTTCACCATCTTCTTCCCACTTGACACGGCGCATGCGCACAGCTGTTGCAGCTCGGTTTCGCTGGCGCGCCGCGCCACCGGCAGCAGCAGCTGTTCCGCACCACGTGACTGGTCACGTGTCCGACCACGTGACTACGTAACGGTGGCGCCGTCGCCACCTCACGTGCCGCCACCGCAGTCACGTGCAACCGCAACGTTGAAGGCTGGAAATGGTACCACAATGTACACTGTAAAAATATTCCGTACCTATAACGTAGACTATGTACGTTTTAAATACAGAACCACTTCTGCTTTCAATGAAACGGAGGGAATGACCGTATATTCAGTCCAGTATTTAAGGAAACGTCCGTGTTCCTCTGTAGTCGTTGCAGGGAAAAATACTAAACATTCAATTTAAGGGATCAAAACTTAACACGACAGGACGGTTGACCCCATCGACTATGTGTTGCACCAACCGCACTAATAACTTGCTTAAAGGCAGCAAAAACAGAAGATGCTTATGATGTGACGCCACTTTTACACGATGAACTGCTGGCCCGCGAACTATAGGCATCACATGACGTCCGATTTTTTATTTGTCTGGTTTACTCTTAGCCAACAATGTCCGCAAACTAGCATGGCAAACGACCGTGATCATGTCTAATGTGATTAACACAATGAAGAGCCAAGGAAGGGTGATAACGCATTACATTGCTTCAAGGTTGAGTGATTGGTACAAATTGTGAGCAACGTTAAATAACAAAAGCCTTAATTTGCTATAATGTTAAAAGCTGACTTGATGAAAATATTTTTCGCTACATTGCTAGCCACATGATAGAGTAACATTTAATAAAATGTTACTGCAACATTTGCTTTCTGTGAGAAATGCTGCGTAATGAGGTCAACTGTTAGAAAACATTTAGACACAGACAATGGTTGGACAACTTCTCCAAAGTGAAACTGAACACCAGCTGAAAGTACATTGCAAACATGATGAAAGTGCACAAGTTGAAAGCCGAATTTCCATCTGCCATTTGGTAAGGAAATAAACAACTGAGTAAACCAAAAGCATGGGCAAACAAATCTGTGAATGCAGTGCAATGTAGCAGTTACATCTTTGCTACACAACCATTAATCAAAAACACCAACTCCTTCATAGATAACAAAAGCACCGACACAACAACATATTGCTCAATGCAATGTTTAATTTAGTAGGCACCTATTGCTGCCCATTCATGCCTGCTCTTCCTGCAGATAAATGAAACGCCACCAAAAAGCAGCGAGCAGCCATAATTGCTGCAGTGACAAGGAGGATGTGCACCATCGATGCTGTTCCCCCATCCTGAGTAGAAAATAATAGCAGTTTTTTCTGGAAATATTCTGAAAGCACAAATTTTCTATCCATCGTTTACTTAGCTTGCACTGACACGACCCATTGTGTACTCGGTACCTTTGACAAACAAGGGGCCAGCCGATAGGCACACAAGACTGTAGAACCTTGCTAACTTGCAAAAAATCAATGCACAGAAAGAAAAAGCTGACAAAAAAAAGAGGAATTCCTTATTTGCACTTTTTATACAATACTAAGAATGTGGCTAAGATACGACATGAACATTGTTTTTTTCTGTTCACTTACAAACTTTCCAGCCTGTGCTAGCATATTACTGTGATGTAAATAATGAAGCATGCCAGCACTGTACAATATGCTGTAACACTCATGAAATACTCCCCTTCAAGGCTACTACCGCATGCCTCTTACATGCGGTAAAGTTTAAATCTGCCAAACTAGCTAGTCTGCAAGATGAGACGCCAAGCCTCTGACATCTGGCGATGTGTACCTCCCATGTAATTAGAGTGATTGGAGATGCTCCTTTTTGATGGCATTTCAGTTGCTGGGTGTGGAAGGACCAGATATGAAGGGCAACAACTAGACACCAACTTTTAAGCAACATCACAATAAGCAATGTGCCTTAGCTTTCCTTCTGTCCAAAAAGGAGTTTCATTTTCTATGTTCTGTGTTCACATAACTGCTTGCATGTGCACATTTTGGCTTGCTGGGAGGTGCTTTCCTCTGTTAAACTACAGTTTTAACTCTGGCCTCAGTCTTCTGCGCCTTCTTAATTTTTTGCTAGCGTTCACCTTAAGTCACGTACAAACTCACGCAGATCTCCACTTATCTACGTTTCCAGCTGTCACATCTTCTCTGCCTTCGTCATGTCCACCACTGCATCCAATGCCTTCAAGTCTGCTGTGTATAATAATTTTAATTAATCTGCCTACACATGTATTTATGTTAGTCGCTCTCCTCTCTTCGATGCCAATTGGCCCTGAGAGTAAATAAGTGAAATGGTAGTCTAATCTAGGTCTGAGCAATCACGCATTATGTTGAGTTTATTTTACCACGTTGGCCAGTAGAGAGTGGAAGGAAAAAAAGTTGCTAAGTGGAGCTCGACATGCCTCTCGACCCCTACACTGGAAAGCAGCAGACACCAAGGCATACGTAATCACTAACGTCAACAGAACATGACAAGTGTGAAGTAATTCAGTAACGTTCGTCGCATTTACCACAGTGCATACTCGCTGCTCAGTAATTTATTACCTCATTAGACATTCTTCAAAGAGAGTGTACAATTATGTGTTTTGTTTGAACATGGCACCACAGTACAATGACAATCATTAACCTTGTGCCAACACAACATAAAATAAACTTCTGCCCAGTAAATGCATTGCTTACAGTGCCACCACGGCACCTGTTTAGAAAATAAGCTCAAAATATTAGTGACATTAAATTTGAGCAGACGGTAATTCCCCCACCCCCTCCCTAAAAAAAATGAAAAAGGGTGCTCTTCCGACGGTACGTTTGTACGCTGTAATATTTGCGAGTCCAACTACGTGTGAAATTCAGATATAAATAATTAACGCCAAAGCATTCGGTTGAATGCGAGGCGCCAGGGCGCGGGCAAACAGTAATCGTCTTCAAGTATCCACTGGTGCCACGCCCTGAGGGCCACTGCTCGGCGAATACCATTCATGGCCACGTTCACATTCAACAAGCTTGTCACAAACATCACACAGGTGATGATGCAGCAGCAGTTCATCATTGCTGTTGGCCAGTGCTTAATTTTTTGACGTGGTAAACGGAATCATCCACCGAAACGCGCGTCGACTGTTACTCGCCAGATTCTTGCAGTCCCACGAGGGAGAGCAGCTTTTCCGTCGGCTTCAAGTCTCCTCTTTCGTGCAGGGCCACTGGCATTGTAACGCACATTCTGCATGATCGTTTTACTACGCACCGATGCCGCACGGGACAGCGAGCTGTTGTATGTACACTCCAATGCAGCGTTCCGGCCACACACATACTAAAGCCGCACAACGCGCAGGACGCACGCAGCGAACACGGAAGTACAAAAACCCATTCCATAGCGCCTGTTCATTCAACTCCACCAAGGGTGTGACATTCCCGTAGAGCCAATGGGGACGATTTTGAAATGCGACGGTGGCGGTGCCTGGGAGTTGGCGGTAAAAACATAAATTGCTCAAAACTTTTTGAAACAAGCTCAGCCAAGCCAATCCAGAAAAATCCAATATGGCGGCGTTTGTTTACCCGGCTGGTTGCGGGCGGTTGCTCGCGCGTTCGTGGTGCTGGCTGCCGCTAGCTCGATGCAAGCTTCGTAAATACTGGTGACTTGCTGCTCCCGCGCTGCATTCCCGCTTGATTTCCTAAGTACTTACGACATCTGCTTACCCGCTTTTGCATTTCGATGTGTCTGTTGAGGCAGCACGGTGCATGGTGGCGAGCGGCGCGGCCAGCGCGGCTGATTAGCAGCTGCTTAGGGCGCTCGCTCGAGTACCAAAAACGTAAATAGTTTTCTCCAAAGAACAGTTTATTAAAGGAAACATCAGTAGTGACAATCGATGTACAAAAGTGATTTTAGGCATCTTGGGCATTGCAATATCAGTGACAATCGTTCTAAAAATCAAAATTAATAAATTCCATTATGGAAACCTAGAACACATGAGCCGCCAGATACCAGGATCGCTGCAATCGTTCCGACCGTGGCGACACTTACGGCGCGGACGCGCAACTTGCAACATGCCACAGCACTGACTCCACACTGCGCTAACTGCGCACATGTTTCCGACTGCGCGCTCGGCTAGCGCTTCGACTTCGCCATGGCTAGCCATGGCCAAGCTGCGCTGCCGCTGGTGGTAATAACGTTCATGCAACGAAAAGAAAAAACAATATATCAAACGATTCAGGTTGTCAGCTAAAAAAGCTACCGTAAAATTAAATACATCTTATATGTTTTTGCCGTTGTGCGCCTTTGCGACATCAGCGACGTGAGCTTGAGCGCGAATACGCGAATGGCGCTATGAATTTCCCATGTAGCTCCGTAAATTGCAAATGGCGTGGCTGCGCCGCTAACTTTCAGACATGCTTGCAGAGGTAGTCGGTGCGAACAGTTGGAAGTTCAATCGACTGGAATTGCTCAAGGAAAGTCAGCGGCACTGCATTTTTATTGTTTCTGTGCATTGCGAGTGACCTTGGCGGCAGCCACTCGGCAACGTCTCCGGTTTGGCGAACTTGTGAGAAGGTGAGCCTTTTGTTCTCAAATTTTGAAAGCGGTTTTTTGTTTGTATTGTAACCCTGCGTCTCGTCGCATGTTATGTTCACGATAACATCAGTACAACGTGCATGCGCTTTCTGTCTCTATTTAGAGTAATATTGGTCGCTCAGCGTAAACTTTTGGATTCAATTAAGCACGAACTGTCCATGTTGGTACTGCGTGTCGAATGTGTTTTGAGATGATTCTGAGCGGGAGATGGTGTTCTGATAATTTGTGTACTACCAGATATAGTCTAGAAATTTGAAACCATTTATCACACTGAAACAAAGTTGGAAAACTGTTTTGTGTTCATGTATCTGCTGTCCTTAAACTTGACTTTTCGGCAATCATTCGCATGGCTCCTTTGGATCTGGAAAATTGACTACTGTTGCTAGGGGTGCCTGGTAGCAGAGCTCCTGGGGACGCCGAGTGGGCCATTTGTTTGTCTAAGTGCCCAGTTCCAAAGGTACCATTCCTGACATTTTTTCCCAGTCCGTTAACCTCATATTCCTTGCAAAGATTACAGTATGTAATCAGGTAGTAAAAAAATTGGTAACTTCTGCATATTTCAGAACAGTTCAGAGAAATGCACATGCAGCATCAGTATTCTCTCGGTAGAATTTCTGAGACCTGGATTCATTTCTTCTAGGACTGTGGCAAGCAGTAGGTCAACTGTACATAAATTTATTTTCCTCTGGTGCAAAGTAAAGAGTGCAAACGTCATAAGACAAGTCTCTAGTCTGTTTCATTCTCACTGCATTTGGCCAAAGCATAATATGAAATGCTGTATGTTTTATGCCCTAGTTTCCTTTACTTTGAGCAGTAGATATTGACAGTGAATAGCAAGGCAACTCCACTCGCTGACGGTTTTGCCTTCGGCAGCAAAACAGGGAATACCTTACCCCATGTGTTATCTCGACAGACACAAAACTGCGATGGACAGCTGCGTCCACAGCTGCTATCACCTCCCAAGTGCATGCGCTCGTAAGACACATAATAACTCTGGATTGCCATTAACATAGCCTTGCTCATTGCAGTTGCCGATAAACACCTCATAAGTGGTACTATTATGCACTCTTTTCTTTGGCACTATGTATGAGCTTCTGTTCTCGCACTTTCTAGAAATAATCCATGCAGTTTTGAAGTGCGAAAAGGGAATTTACGTGTAACTATATTGCCATGTCAGTATGTTACAGCCAAATTATACATTGATGTCAGTGCTGGTGGTTTCTTTTCATTATTTTAGGAGAATGTTATAATTTTACCTATGGCAAATAATAGCCCTCACTAATTAGCTGATTTTGTCATGTCCAGTATTTTGATATGCTAAGCCACTAAAGCATGATTCAGAATGTTGTCAGAACTAAAGGCACTGAGTCTTTCGTGTCAGTAAAAAATGTGCTTTATACCCCTGTCACATGGCATTCCTCGAAGGCCTTTCCAGCAAAGGCACCATTTTTCACCAAAGGAGCGAAAGCTTAAAGGAGCAGCGATGCAGCTACACGGTGCAGCCCAAAGGTGAAAGTCGTTCAGGCTTAGCACCCGCTGCTATACTCGAGGTGGCTGAAGTGAGTGTTCTAAAATTAAAGTGGTGTATTCTGTTCATTCGTTGAGCTTTGACAATTTTTTTATTCTGATTGCTTCCTTAAAAGTACTGCAACAGCTACTCTCATCAGCAGGAGCAGGTTTTGGACGTGTATTGCCTTGGCCACCATGGGCGCTCGGTGTTGCCGCAACACTTTCACTGTCTTGAAATTTGAACATAAAACATAAACACCCGTACAAAAACCAAAGCCAGACACACCTTTCGTATTTGAAAAAAATGTTTTCAAACATTATTAGCTTATCTATTTTTTTTATTGCTTTTACTTTTTGACTTTGGATGGTACTGCGATCACAGCTTCTCGAATGCCGCGTCTTCGGGATCCGAAGGTCTCGGTTGAGCGCCTTCGCCTCCAAGGCCCTTAGCGACAAAGGCGCAACATTTGTACCAGGTAGCTGCACTCCTTACGCCTTTGGATATGATTCGCAAAGGCCTTTGCGGTGCCCGTGTGACAGGGGTATTAGTGTGGTATGGCTGCTTGAACACCTGTCCCTGGTATCTCACAAACTGAATAAGGAAGGGAAAAGCCTCAGGGTGCTTGCCGACATTTCGACAAGAGGACTTGTCTTTGTCTGGCAAAGTGTTCATCATTGGTGGGGTTTAAATAAGGTTTTCACTTCGAGGCGAAAGGCCTGTTGTGTGGGACGAGGGTGCGATATGGGAAGGGCGTTACGATGGGGAGCGTGAACCTTGACCAGGCATGATAGCTGCTAAAGAAAATTAACCGGTTGACCTGCAAAACTGTGAAAACAAAAAAGCCCAATTCAGTAGAAACGAATCTCGGGGTATGGAGTGTGGATAGTGGGCTTGAATGGCTTTATGTCCAGCCGCGCCTTTTCCTGAAAAACTAGGATAAAGGAATTAAGCAGCATGGCAGAATAAAATACCAGGGGGGGGGCAAAATAATTTGAAGGAAAAAGAGAAAATGAGGGCAGGTTCGGAGAAAAGGCAAAAAGAAGGGGGAGGGGGAAGGGGGAGGAGTATGGCAGCCAAGGTTCCGAGAAGTGATGTCAGGAGGTGCAGGGCGTAAGGTTAAAGTATAACGATAAATTAAAGAAAGCAGGAAAGGAGGGGGAAATTATGGGTTGGGAAACCTCTGACCATGTGCAAGGCCTTTTCAAATAATTATGCCAATTCCGGAATGTACAGAGCTGGCCACATTTCGTGCAAACATGTGAGCGCATGGCCGCACTCTTTAGAGGTCCACTGTGTGTGGCACAGCCACTCATCGCTGCAAAATGGCGCAAGAGGAGATGCACCTGGATGTGGTGCTTCGTGTCATGTTACACTTCGATGTGTGGCAATGTCAGACACAGTGGCCCAAAGATAACAGCCATGTGCTCGCGTGTTCGCACTAAGAGTGGACAACCCTGTACTTGATTCTAAGTTTCCTCTGTATATGTTGACCCCAGACGAAAACAAGTTGTCTTGTCGAAACGGCAAGCACCCTGAGATTTTTCCTTCCCTTGTTCACTTTTTGAGTGTCAAGAAATCATCTGCCTACTCTCTCTGTACCATGCACTCCTCATCTTGTACGGTTATCTTTGTATGTATACACCAGTGATAAATCATGAAGGAAATCAAGGGATTTGTATTTGTATTGCTTAACACTTACTTTAAAGCTATATCATGAGGGTATAGTTGAAAATGTGCTACGGGGGCTTGGTTGTGTGTCGTGACTGGTTTCTCTTTATCAGGGCTACTTGACAGCCACCATGAAACGCAGGCTTTTGAAAAGTCGTTCCTCATATAAAAGAGCGTTTCCACTGTTACAATGGAAATGTTATTTGCTAAAAACTTCAATCATTGCAGTTCAGGGATTGATATTTTTCAAATAACTAACCTGAAGTTCAAAACCTGCAGAGTGAACTATGTAACTTCTTTCCTGCCTTAAAAACCCAGTACTTATTTGCCAGTTTCAGCAAGCAAAGGTCTGTTTCATAGCACGTACTTTCCACTACCTTGCATGAAAATTGTGCAGTACAGGCCCACCATAAAACTAGGGGCATAGTTTACTGCTTGTATGCCACTACTTTGGCGTTAGAGCATGCATAGCATGGTCTTAAAGTTATTCTTTTCATTTGCAACTGGTTCATAAAAGGCCTATTCTGGCAAAAGGCATTTAGCAAAATTATCTTCCTCTGAATGCTTCTAAGGATAACTTTAGTTCATTCAGGAAAATATATATTGACAATATCTCTTAAAGGCATGATTGTCCATATTAGCTCTTGTTACCTCACAGTATTTAGTTTTGTGCCTCCAGCATCACTGACTTGCATCATATGTTAAATAGAGTAGTAAAAAGCTCGCTGTTAGTTTAAACCACAACTCATGACGGGGCTGTGCACTTTTTGTTGTGTTACATGAAATATACTTATGTATGAAACAATTTCTTTCAGCTGCACCTCACATGATTCAAATTCCACCAGAAGAAAGGCTGCAACACAACATTGCCCACTACTGTTGCTTTCCCAGCACATAACATGCCATAACAGCACATAGCAGGTAAGATGTGAACAAAAACAGTGCATGTATATGTTCCACACATGCATTTTGTGTACTACCAACACTATGATATGATTAACTATGCCATGTAAGAGAGAGCACGCAAATCATTTTTTGTATATATTGCAGCATGGTTATTTCAAGTTTTAAACTGGCCATTGAAACGACCCATTGTATCACCGCTGGTTACCCGGTGGCACTGGGGATCGAACTCCGCACCTCCTGCTTGCGAGGCAGATGCTCGGACCACTAGGCCACTCCTGCGGTCCCCCCACTGATGTTGCTTACACCAGCTGCTGTTAAAGCCCCGGTATGTATGTTATATGCATTTTAGAAAACCATTCACTTCCAAAGTACCATTTCATCTTTATAGCAAAACCACAGTTCGCCTAGCTAGACAAACCTGCTGCATACAAGCCAGCAGAAGGGTTGCACGTACATGCTCCGTTAGGAAAACATAAAAATCAAGCAGAGCCTGCCCTTCATGGTGCATTATACCCTGATTTTGAGCAATGATCAAGATAGGCAGATGGTCATTTCATTGAACACTTGCATGATACATTCGTAGAATCGAAAAGACAAGTACTATTGCAAAATCTTCAAACAGTGTTTATTCTCGGAGAAAACATATCATGAAAAAAGTGTTGGATTAGTTATGGTGCACCTTGCATGGGGAAAGGGGCTCCCACTTTGCGAAAGGCTTAATTTTGGAATAACGACAGCATTTAGACTAGTTGGGTTACCATGTTTAGATAGTGGATGTGCTCAAAAAGACACTGGAAGTAAGCGCACTGCGCGGAAATCTCTTTCTGTATCCTTGTCTTTTTGAGCGCTTTCACGATCTAAACTTAATTTTGCAAGAGGACAAGGAAAACGGATATTTAAATTCTGATAATTAAGGATAAAAGATCATGTTTCATTGTGTTGCTTAAAGTGTACATTGTATCGTTATTGCTGTATTGCAGCACTTCTGCCGTGGCATTGCATTGCAGCCTCTTGACTTTTGTTTATATAATAGGCAGTCCTTTTTTTCATTCGATTGCAACACTTTAGGAGTTACTAAATAGTTGCGTGGTAGCGAACTCTCAGATTAACGGCTTGCATTATTACGCCAGCATAACTTACTAAGTGTTTCACTGCAGTCTTGTTACTAGAACAGCCTCTTGAAAGTATTCAGCCTGGTGGTCATTGAGGGTTACTGTTCACATATCAAAATGCCGGATCAGCTGTATACTCTTTACAGCTACCAGAACTATGGTACATTTCATGACATGCTGGCTGAAGAGTGCTGGAGCACCAGACTGGGGATTTGGATGAAACAATTTTCAAATGTGTGCTCGGTATCACGCTGTTTTGTTCCAGTTGTGGAGAGGTTTTCTTTTCATATTTGTTCTGTCAAACATTTAAATTTCGGGCAATATGTTGTTGCCTTTATCTTGTGTTCTCTTTGTTGTTGAGGTTTAGTATTTTTGGCACAAGCACTCCACTCTATTACTTTTCAGTATAATTTAAAATTTGTAGGGCACGTCATGAAGAATAAAACTTCTACTTGAATAATCTGCATGTGTTTATGTTCTCATTGTTGATATAAAAACTTAGTTGAGACAGCTTGTATTTTAGCTCTGGCTAGAATTTTTAGGAGAGCCTCAGTAACATAATCACATGACCAACACAAACTCGGTATTATTGTTTGTGCAATGAAAAACAGTTTTAAAATAGTTATTAACAGCTGTCAGTGTAGGACTGGCCTAAAATGTTTTGTGCTCTATGTAGCTCTTCTCTGAGGCATGATTAATTCATCTGCACCTGCAGCCTGATACCACCAAGATACCAATTCTTGGGTGAACTTATGATTTTTTTTCACTGAGCAAACTTGCATCATCTTGAAGCATGAAACTTGAGCTGATGCTTAACAGCTCTAGTGTAGCGAATTTCATTCTCCTCATTGCTTAGTTTACATTCACCTCAGGACAATGGCCTTTTCCAGCTTAATTATCTGTGTCTTGCACCAGCTACATGCCACACTATCAGAAATCACCTAATCTTATCTAGTGAGCTTATAATCAGCTATCTCCTGCTATATTTTCCTTAGGGTGAAATTCATTTTGTTGCGCTACAATGCACAAGCTGTTTCCTGGCGTGGTGCTCAGCTTATCTGGAATGAAATGCTTGGGAAATGGGTCTCTGATTTCACCTTGAGTAGACAAAATTAACTTGTGCTAAGGCACTCTTTGGCCACAGATGCCCTTGTGCCATTAAAATCCATCAAATTCATTCTGTTGCCCTAAGATACCATTGGTGATTCATTCTCTGCATTGTATGCCCTGGCCAGATCCATTTTCTTCTTTTAATTTCTGCCAGAATATTAACAACTTCCTTGGTCATCCCTGTTATGGTTTCACTCGGTCAGTTGTTCTATTAATAATTATAATCACTTTATTGAAAACATATTTTGGGCTAAATGGCATCACGTTTGCCACTCTGCACAATGATATATATGTTTGGTCTTGTATGTCTTTACTTGTGTGGTAATGTTTATTTTGTGCTCACTGTCTAAACAACCTTATTTGCCTATGATATCCTAAGCCCTTCTATACCTATTTTCCTTCCCCCTGGCTCTTTCTCTTTTCAGTCATTCCTCCTCTTTCCTTTACACCGGCCATTGGTCACAAGGCTGCTGTGGGAACGACAGTCAGCACTGGGCCCTTTTTTGTTCATGGAACCTGCACTGCTACTATTAACACTAATAGTACGTTATCAGTATTTTTGTGATACTGCATTTATTGTTATTTATGAAGTAGTTGGCTAAGGCAATGGTAGCAGTGTTGGATATTGCAATATATTATGCATATATCTCACTTGCAATATATCAGTGTGTTCACTATTACACTACCCTCTATTTCTTTCAGTTCAGTTATTTGGCTATAGATATATTGTGCTGCTTTCCTAGTTTAGTCCACTCAAACTAAAGCTTTGCTCGTTGTGTCACAGGTAGAATCTACAATGATTGCTGCTCTGTGTCTTGTAAGCAGGAGGCAGTGTTCAATGGAGCCATGAACTTTCCTTGGAATTGAAAAGCCTTTGCCGAATTATGCGCTGAACCACGAGTGTGAAGAGGAAAATGTCATGCCTTGGATTTCTGCAGAGGTGAGCCATTGCGGTGAATCCACCAGTGCGAAAGACAGGGATGAGAAAGGAGACAAGACAGGTGCTGACTCGCGACTAAAGTTTATTGGCGTGAACAGCGAATATATAAAAAGCCAAGCAATACCATAAACCATGTAGTTACAGATAAGCATACAGGACAACATGAGTCAAAAATCACCCTCAACATTTCCCTGATTGAGGTAGTCCAACTCATAGTGTGTTAACACGATAGACAAAACACACATTCTTCACGGAGTCATAAGATGTGTCTAGCCTCAATAATCTCCCATTTAATCTCTCTGAATTTACTGCCAAAATGCGTGTTGCCAAAAGGAAAGGGTAGCAGACTTCACATCCCGTGCAGTGTACAGCAGAGTTACCCCAACCACCTAGCCAAGCCCCTACCCTCTTGTGTTCCTGTAGTCTTACATTCATACACCTTCCAGTTGCACCTACGTAAACCAGACTACAAGATAATAATATTTGATACCACATTCATTTTACAAGGTACATATACATTTCACTCTACACGTGTACTTTTCTCGAGCCACATTCACAGAATTATTCTTAAAATTTTACATGCTTTAGACAACGTATTAGGGGCCGAGAAAGCCACTTTTACATCATACCTTCTGGCCACATTTTTCAAATTGTGCGACAATTTATGTACATACGGTAACACAACTGCTCTTTTGGCATCTCACTGGCTGGCCCCAGCCTGATTGTGCCGGTCACCGCAAAACTGTCTCAGCTTCTTTACAATTGATCATATGCTCTTGCAGTAACAAGGTTTGGAAATCCTGCGTTCGTTAACCTTAAAATCTGCTCTTGGAAACTAGTCGCCACGCTGTGAAAGCATAATTTCATCAATTCTGAGCCCGCGCTAGAAAGTGCAATGCTATCTTTCACTAGCTTGGAATGGTCGACATGTAGCCAGGTAGCAGCTTAACACTCGCCAGCACACATGAAGTGTGCTGAACATCAAGGTAAGGTCCAGAAACCATAGCTCTTTTTCTTGGGACATTTGCTCCAAGGTAAACCTGAGATAAAGGCCTTGCTCCTTAAACAACTTGAGAAGATGTACAGGTCCCGAACTATCACAACCTTTATAAAAGACCAGAAAATCATCGACATAGCAAAAGATATTTCCCCCAGCCCATGCACATTCTGTACAATTATTCTATCCACCCTACTCAAGAAAATATTGCTTAGCACAAGGTCAACCTTTGAACCACTACATATTCGAGACTTTAGAACACATACCGCACTGCGCTACTCTACAAACATGCTCTTCAAATAAATGCTAGTCAATAACATGCTCTTCAGATAAATTTCAGAAAAGGATTCATGCAAAATTATCTCTGGTTATTTGCAAAAGCATCTGTCTACTTCGCATCTTGAAGATCCATTTCTTGTACTCAATTCGCAGTGTGGTTGAGTATCTTAAGAATGACAATCCAGCGGATTGTCTTGTGATTAGTGTCGATGTAGAACTATTTTATTCTACCCGTATGAAGATCTTGTGAAAAGCTTATGAATGTGTATATCGGAGCACAACGATGAGCTCGTGTTTAGGAACGGGTGTGTAACCTAAGTCTTTTTTGGCACTTGCCTCCTTTTATTTGAAGTGAAGACCATGTTTGTGGAGTATGGCAGTGCGGCATATGTTCAAAAGTCTGCTAAGTGTATCGATTCGAAGGTTGCCCCTGTGCTAAGCAATATTCTCTTAAGCAGGGTGGAAGGAATGATTGCCAAGAAATTGCATGGGCTGGGGGAAATCTTTCGCTACGTCTATGATTTTCTGGTCTTTTACAAAGGTTGTGATAGTGTGGGACCTGTACATATTGTGAACTTGTTTAAGGAGCAAGGCCTTTGTCTTAAGTTTACCTTGGAGAAAATGTCCCAACAAAAAGAGCTGCGGTTTCTGAACCTTACCTTGATGTTCTGCACACGCCATGTGTGCTAGCGATATTCACCCAGGAGTGTTAAGCAGCTACTTGACTGTTGGTCGAACGATTCTAAGCTAGTGAAAGATAGCATTGCGTCGTCAAGTCTAGGCTCGGTATTGGTGAAGCCATGCTTTTACAGCGTGACAACTGGTTTCCAAGAGAAGATTTTAAGGCTAATGAAAGCATGATTTCCCAACCATGCTATTGCAGAAGCGTGCGATAAATTGTTAAAGCTGAGCATATAAGATTGGGCAAGTTGGTCTGACATGCTAAAGATAAGAATGGCGCAGCATCAAGTAACGAGGACAACAGGAGAGCACACCCACGCACAAGTGCCATCCTTGGAGCGGATGCAGAATCTAAGAGCGTGTACTTGACATTCAGCGTTGGCAGCCAAGGATCGGGCTCGTTCAATCTTTAGCGTTCAAATCCGTGTTTCCTCGTTTCCTTGACTGTCAACGCTGAATGTCAAGCACGCGCTCTTGGATTTTGTATCTGCTCCAGGGTTGGCACTTGTGCGTGGGTGTGCTGTCCTGCTTTCCTCGTTACTTGATGCTGTGCCATTCTTCCCTTTAGCCTGTTAAAAGCTGAAACCCCTTCGCAGGGACTGGCATGATCAGGCTGGGGCCAGCCAGTGAGATGCCAAAAGACTGACTGTGTTACTGTACATACATAGATTGTTGCAAAATTTGAAAACTGTGGCCAGAAGGTATGACGTAAAAATGGTGTGTTCGGCCCCTAATAAGTTGTCTACAATCTGTAAAATTGTTAAAATTTTTGTGAATTTCGTTAGGGAAAAGCACATGTGTCGAGTGAAACGTGGCAACATATATGTGCCTTGCAACCATTGCATACCATTATCATGTGGTTGGGTTTATGTTGGTGAAACTGGAATGTGTATCAATGTAAGACTACAGGAGCATGAGAGGTATTTGGATATTGGTAGGGGTTGTAACTTATCTGCATATTACAAGGGATGTGAAGGCTGCTAGCCATTCCTTTCAGCAACACGCATTTTGGCACTACGTTCACAGCAGATTAACCAGAAAATTATCGAGGCTAGACACATCTTATGACTCGGTGACGAATGTGTGAGTGTGCTGCCCATAGCGTTAACATGCAGCGGGTTGGACTGTCTAGATGAGAGGAATGTTAAGGGCAATCTTTTACTTATGTTGTGATGTAGCTTATGTGTAATTGTGTAGTTTGTGGCGTGTGGCTTTTCTGTATACTCTCTGTTCACTTCAATGAACTTCAGTTGCGAGTCAGTGCCTGTTTTGTTCCTTTTCTCGTCCCTGTCTCGTGCTGATAGATTCAAGTACTTGTAGAGTAGATTCACTGAATTGTGTACTTGCAGAGGCTTGTGAAAAAAACAAGAGGAATTTTCTTTCCTTTATGCGGAATGGAAGGTTGAAATGTTTGCAGCATTAAATTCTATTCGGAAAGGTAAAACCCACTTTATTGTACATTTTGTGTGCAAAGGTGCCGGTGGCTGCATGCAACTGAAAACATTCGTCCAGGTTATCTAGCTAGCGTCCTTCTTCCTTGTGCCACATTTTCTGAAATAATATTTTGTCAGATTTATTTCAATCAGAATTTCTAAGAACATATTGGTGATCACATAATGGTGATCACATAATTTGGTGATCACATATGACATAATTCAAAGCGTGATCATTGGTATTTTTTAGTCTGGGGCAGTACAATGAGAAGTACATAGTATATAGTAAAATTAAATATGACCAGTCTAACATAAACAAAACTACTTTTTTTTAAAGGAAAATTTTGCTACCGAAGTGCTGGAGTGACATGGCATTATGAAGACGTGGACAGTGTGCTGTATTCATGATGGCACGAGAGCTTGCGTACAGTGCTTCAGGTAACTGGTGAGTACCTTGGTGCTGTGCTTCTGCTAATGTAGCCAAATTATGTTTTTAATCTAAGAGTGTATCTGAAAACTTAAGCAAAAATTGAGTAGTATTTAGATATTCTTGCACCAGATACCACTGTGAGAATTAGTTATTAATGATGTGTCTCACATGTACCCTTGTCTGCTGAATATAGCAAGCATGGCTTTCGAGCTGAGTGCCTCCGACGTATGAAAAAAAAAATGGCCACTGGGCTGCTCCACGACGCGTGGAGCAGCCCAGTGTAGCACATTCAGGCTTCATGGAGTGGAGAATGAAGGCAGTAAATAATTTAAGAGCAGAAAACACAGCACAAACCACAGGACCAGGAAACTGACAGAACACACCGACCCTGATGACACTCTTTGCATGAAGGGTGTTATAAAGTTGCCTGTCATGTAGTGCAAGATGGAGGTCGCACAGGACGGGTGTTAAATATGAGTTGATGCAGACACCTGTCATTACGTAGTACTCACTGTAGAACTCGAGCAAGAAGCAAAGGTAACAGCTGATCTTGGCCACTCTTGTGCTTTCCTCCGCAAGCATCTGGAATTGCACTTAGAAATCTTTTATGCTTTCTCTTGACATATACATCATTGCTGCATGTGGCGAGGAAAAGTACATACCCTTGATGTCAAGTGACAGTGAACTCACAGGGCTGGTAACAGCTCACTGAGGTGTTGTGATATATCTACAGGGCACCTCATGAGAACAAAGAGCCCTTGAAGGAATTCTCTCAAAGTTTGTTGCCACATGGACCTCTTCGTAATCAATGACTCTAAAAGGCAAGCCTTCCTTTAGTGTCACAAAAAAAGGCCTAGGACATGGGTCTTTTTGCTTCTCCATTAGTGCCAAAATGTTTTCTAGCGAGATCTTTCGCAGATATATAATTATTTCACAAAATGTCAAGAAGGAGACTGAAACTGCACCAAGCAGTACCAGTAAAAAACTTATCACAGCTGTTCAAAAAGCAGAAAGACTCATGCCTTCATCCTTCTTTTGCATCAGACACAGGAGGACACTTCGTCTTTCTGGGTCATCATTTTTAAAAGGTTCACATGGCAACGGCCTTTGGTTAAATTTCTGCCAAGAGCCCTTTTTTGAAACTTGAGCATCCGTTCCTTGTGAGGCACACTGCAGAGATATTGGAATGCCTTAGTGAGCTGCTTCCGGTACGTGTGACTGCATTTTCACTGACATCAGATATTAGTACATTTTCTTGCACATGCTGAGATAATGGAAGCTATGAGTGAAAACATGCGGTTTTGGGGAAGTGTGCTTCCTGGGGCCGTATTCCAAGTTTGTGTCATAATAAAAAGCGTCATAATCTGCCGCAACAGGCATGCCCGGGAACTGGATATAAACTGAGTGCGGGACTTTCGCTTCGTCTTGTCTTGCCTATAACAAATTGGATGGACGATAAATTCGGCAAGCGTCTCCCACCTTTTTCAGATGTTCCCAATGTTCCTTGCTCGCTAAGTTGTGCATTTAGTACTATGTACAGAAAGGCACCTGCATTGAATTGCATCTGGCCCCCATCCTGAGCTACTTTCTATTTGCACAAAATGACAAGCAACTGTAAAGACTTTCATGCGCACAGTGCCGCCCGGGAAAGCGCATTTTGTCTGCTTCTTTCTGGACCTGTGGTTTTTACTGTTTACTGTTATGAGAAATGAATTTTGGGCAATAAATTATAACGGGTTGGTTCTCGGTGAATGGCTTTTGAAAGCTTCTACGAAAGCCGATTGTTCAATAGCGGATGGTTGAAATGTATTTGTGAAATTTATATTTGGTGTTGTGTGACCACTAAATGAGGATTTTTTTTATGCTTTTCAGATGGATCCGACAGCAATGTGCAGATGTACAATGTGTGTAGTTTGCCATGAAAATAAAACGTATGTACTTGTACTCACCCAAACACTTACCACTATTTCATTCTAAGCTGCATTCTTTGTACGTATGCACTACATAATATGCGTAAAGGAAAGCCTTGTACATACTTATTTCTTCGGCACCTGGACGGCTATATCTGCAGTGAACATTGCGGCAGAAGCTATACGAAGACGCATGTTCATGTACTACAGAAGGTACATAATTACAATACAGATAAATTCCGCTCTAGATGAAATGACTTCCGAGTGAACGGAGGACGTATGCATACACATTGCGGAAACTTCAATAAGAACAAAACATAAGCATTCGTTGTGAAAAAACGATTTCGGTCTCATGCATAGCATGGCGTAACTTTCCGTTACCAAGAATGTGACAGTCGTCATACGGAGTCTGTGTCTGACATTTAGTCCGTACCTCATGTTGCGGAAAACCCTCCGGCAACGCATTACCAGCGGGTTTCTCTGTACTGCGGAGCATTTTTTTTTACAGTGTAGCTATCGCGACAAAAGATGACAGAAACTGAAATATGGATAGAAGTTTGGCGGCAATATAAGAAAGAAATGGAATTCAGATTTCTTTGAGATATTGATTCATGACTCTGCTTCTAGAGTCGCACAAAAGCGGAAACCAGTGTCGCATTACTTTGCTGAGACAACTCGAACTGTTTAAAAGGGCACCCAGCTTGTACGTCGCTTAGTAAGGCACCTTGTAGCGGGAATGAAACAAAGGCACTACATCATTCCATTTCAATCCGCATGTAATGGAATAATGCTATTCCAGGAAGCCCCAGCCACAAAATACTTCGCTTTCAACGATTAGCTTTCTCATACTCAACTGAAACTGCAACACATATTGCTCACGCTAAGGCTGACACGCACGAATATATTACAAAAAAAGCAAATTGCTGTTGATTAGTCACGAGTGAACAAGCAAAGTAAATGACGCCTCTTGACTGTACCTCAACCGGAGAACACTCTGTGGTAAAAATCTCTTCAGGCGCTGTAGTCCCAACTGCTTATCATCAGTCTCTTCAGTATTTTTCTTGGACACATATATCAAGCGCTCATTTACGACACAACGATGAAAAAGCGAGAGATCCTGTCTTTGAGCACAGGGAAAAAAATTCTCCTATTAATCGACCTCGAATTCACTGCCATGGGCTTTCAAGAAATATACACATAGCTGAATTTACGTTAAGCAACAATCGAACAGTACGATTGGTGGGAGATAGTCACACAAACGGAGCGTATGTCCAGCACTTACGCAACCGCCGAACACAGTCCATATAGGCATTCCAAAAAGTCTATGTGTGATTTGAGAGGCTACACTTAGCGACAAACAAGCTGCTTGAGCAGATATTCGAGTTCAGTATAATCACATAGTACACCCTGGGTTATAAAGCATGCATTGAAAACAACAGATAGAAGAGCGCGGTAATTGGATAAAAAGAAAATCCGACCGCTTCCAGAAGCCATCTTGCTGCACAGGTCCGCAAGACAAAAGCATGCACGAAAAAATGTACAAAGCTATAACAAAATCAGTTAGCGTCGTTCATGCACGATGCGCTCTTAAGCACGTCCGGGTCCATCGAGCAGCCGAAAGCAGCCGCAAAGTCCGCGCTGTGCCTGACCGGCTGGTTGATGCTGTCTTTGGCGGCCTTGGCATCGCTGCACCGGAAGTAGGCGTATCGGGCGTAAAAGAACTGCGCCTTGGACATGCGGAACAAGCTCCACAGCGGTCGGAGCTTGAACCAGTCGCTGGTCGGCTCCGTGGCCGCTGCTGTTTTTGCGACAGAGGACGCCGCCGTCGCTGCGACGCGAGCCGCGGTCAGCAGTCCCGTCGTGGACGCCAGCAGATCTTGCGGCTTCGCTTTGGGAACTGCCGCCAGCGACGGCAGCATGCACGCGCTGTGTTGCGAGAATCGCGGAGAGAGAAACGAAATGAACGGTCGCTGTAATTACCAGTCTATTGATGGTCAAAAAGAAAGCACATGAGCTCTCTCTGCGTCCGCATTCTGTTGCTGCGTGCCCTCTTAACCGCTACGATCGCGCAATCTGCCGCGCGCGCATGAATCTACAGGCTGCGTCAAAAGTCCCCGGGCCTGCTCTAGAGCCACGCAGTGGGGAATTTATGACGCCTCCTACACGAATCTCTGTACTAGGCAGGAGAAGAATGATTGGTAGCTTCTTAGGCGCGTTAAGAGCCCGAAAGCACTGCTCAAAAGCAGACCCTGTAGCCTGCGAACTTTAGGCGCACCCTGCATCCCCTATTCCTGTAGTACATAGCTCCGAAGAGAGAGCGCAGTCAAATATTTCTTGTAAGTGCGCACAGCGTTATCAGTCACTCCCATCTTTACAACGAACTGAAAAGAAGTAAATGGGCAGGTTAAAAGAAAATGGCAATGTATGGAGCCCGAAGGCATAATTGAGTGAAAAACAGGAAACAACGGCAACCATTAGAAGCCGCCTGAGCACGGTACCTCTAGTAGATATAGTCCAGTAAGTAAGCATATCTAATCCACAATTAACACGACCGCGATAACAGGGCAGCTGTATACAGGGTGTTTCACCTACGACCTGTCATAGTTATTAAAGAGGTTTTTTAAGTTAGAAGAGCGCTTTTTTCGGCATAGCATTGTCAGCGGTGTATTACATCAGAATACAGCTAAGAAGTACTAAACAGCAGGCTCGCTAACTAATCATTATCATAATTATTTACTTTTACCTTATTAACTACTACTGTTAAGCTTCATAAATACTGAGAGGCGTGTAGCTTACCGTAAGTAATATACATATCAGTTTTTAGAGCCAAGAAAATGTGGCTACCCTCGGCGCTGTGACCCAACAATTTTTTGATACACCGCGCCAAAATTAGATTTACAGAAGCCTGCAGGCAAAGCAGCCTGTCCAGTGTATTCAACCCGTCGAAATAGTAAAAATTTGTTGGGCGACAGCGCCGAGGGTAACCGCGTTTTCGAAATTCTAAAAACTGATATGGATATCACTTACGGTGAGCTACACGCCTCTAAATAACTTTGCAGCCTAAAAGTTAACTATACGACATTAGTTAACCAGCCTGCTAGTCAGCACGTCTTTGCTTTATTTTGTCGTACTACACAGATGAAAGTGCAGTGCCGAATAATGGGCACTTCAAAGGCAAAAGGTCTATTTTTTAAAAATTGCGGAAAGTTATAGGTGAAACGTAGTCGAGGGTTTGACGGCATACCGTCTGGTCAGAAATCATAGTGATGCAGTTTGCTGGTCATTGGCCAAAGTCAAAAGATGAAAAGACGTTTCGGGAGCACTACGGCTCCCTTGTTCACTATGAAGCAATCGGCGCACGGATCCGTTCTTTTGTAGCACCCAGTAGCGTTTTTAATGATTTAGCATAGATAAGATGTAGAGATCCGTCATTAGTGTTTGATGTGTTCTTTTCTGTTGTTAATATCTTTACTTTATCCCAGTTAATCCGAGGTTTGAACTTCAACCAAGGGAAAGTTCTGAACCCACGAAAGGTTGCTTGTGCCGTCGAAGGAGCGGTGCGAATCCTGGACCGAGACGTTCAAGACGAAGTAAGGACGAAGGCGATAGGTGTGCTGTCTCGTATGAAAAAGACGTCACCAGACTACTCCCTGCCTCAAGACGAACGCAAGGCAATTCGTAGCCTACAGGCTAACGATGAAATTGCATTCCTTCCTGCATATAAAGGCAATGTCACAGTAATCCTTAACCGCTCTTCGTACCAAGAAAAAATGGAAGCCTTGCTGCAGGACGAGAATACCTATCGCCGACTACCAAAAGACCCCACGTCAAAGGTGCAGACGTCTCTTCAGAAAATGCTTGCAAAAACCTTCGAGGGCCTTCCACCATCCATAAAACGCCTATACTATCAGCTGCTTTGTACGAACGGCTCGGCTCCCGCCGTATACGGGCTTCCAAAGGTTCATAAAGAAGGCACCCCTCTACGCCCAATAGAGTACTTCAGGAGGTCTCCTGTACACTCTCTGTCGCAGTACCTTCACGGTGTTTTGGCTCCACTGGTTAGAAAGACAGAAACGATCGCCAAAAACTCGTCCGATTTCATCGACAAGGTAGAAGCATTGTCCCTGAACACAAACGCATGCTCGTGTCTTTCGACGTCTGCTCACTGTTCACCAGCGTACCTGTCAATCTGGCCGTTGAAGCTGGCAGGCAACGTCTCGAAGATGAGGGCTCATGGCAAGATCGGACCCCTTTCGACGCAGCAGAGGTTTGCGAGCAATTGCGCTTCTGTCTCGCTAACACCTATTTTACTTATAATGGCACCTTTTACCAACAGACCTTCGGCACAGCAATGGGAGCAGCAATCTAGGTGACAGCGGCGAACATCACGATGGAAGTCATCGAAAACAAAGCACTAACCACTTTCCAGCCGCGACCAAAAATATTTCTAAGGTATGTGGACGACTGTTTCTGTGTCCTAGAGCTCAAGCACATGGCTCTTTTTCTGGACCACCTGAACTCCATTGAACCCTCAATCAAGTTCATTTTTGAGGAAGAAACCGACGGCTGCCTCCCATTCCTGGATACAACGGTAACCCGTACTCCGACTGGCCTTGTATTTAATGTTTACCGCAAACCTACGCACACTGGAAGATATTTACATTTCAGTTCTGTGCACCCAGTCGCTCACAAACGGTCTGTGGTTGTCCTCCTGATCAACCGTGCCAGACAGGTCTGCAGTCAAGATGCCAATCTAAAGAGCGAAATGAAAAGAATAGAGTCTGATGTTCGAAGAAACGGCTTCCCTCTTTCCTTCATCAGGAACACCGAAATAAGAATGTCAGCGAATCAACCTGCCTCCGAAGAACGCGAGAGCACAGAAAAACCAAAAGAAAAACGAGCTGCTGTCCCATACGTAGCGGGAATTAGCGAAGTGCTTGCACGTATTTTCCGCAAGTATGGCGTCAACATCGCACACGTCCCCGCTGGCAAGGTGCGAACAGAACTGGTGAATGTAAGGACAAGCTCCCTAGTGAATGATTTCCAGGTGTTGTGTACGAGATTGACTGCGCCGATTGCTCATCAATATATACCGGTGCAACAAAGGACTTCAGGAGACGCCTGAGAGCACAAAGAACGACGTCCAAAACCAGAAAGCAGCATCTAACGCCATCGCCGAGCATGTGCAAGAATCCGGCCACGAGATTTACTGGGATTTAGTAAAGATATTGACAACAGAAAAGAACACATCAGCACGGCACAATCTTGAGTCCCTTATCATACAGACATCGTCTAACACATTAAACAGGAACGACGAACTCTACATCCAATCTATGCTAAATCATTAAAAACGCTACTGGGTGCTACAAAAGAACGGATCCGTGCGCCGATTGCTTCATAGTGAACAAGGAAGCCGTAGTGCTCCCGAAACGTCTTTTCATCTTTTGACTTTGGCCAGTGACCAGCAATCTGCATCACTTTAGATGAAACACCCTATATATTGTGCTTTAATTTCGTCACTTTTTTTCTCCCCCAGTAGCCGAGTTTCCCGCCATACCTTTGGTTATTCAAAGCCGCTTTCGTCCGGCTTTTCCACATACTACTCTTGAAGATCTCGGTCCAGAGCACAGAAGCAATGGATGTCGCAACCGCGGGCAGATCGGCGAGCAGCGTGTCGCCGGTGCCAGAGCTCAGCAGGCCGTACGCGGACGCCGACATGTAGACGGTCGTAGCGTTTACGAACTTCATGTGGTTAAGGATCATGCCTTTCGCGTCGTCTTGCAGCTGCGGCATTCCCAGGCGCCACTTTTGTTGTTTGACGTCAAAGTCGAAACTCTTCGCGCGGAAATAGTTGCGGACGAACCCGTGTGCAGGCATGTCGGGAACACGGACTCCCTCCAGAACGAGATCGGCGGGAAGCAAGAGGGACACGTTCATAATGAAGCCCTCGAAGAGCTCTGTGTCGTTGCCAGCTGCCATGGCTCGGCGAAGGGGCTGGTGGTGAAGGAGCGCTCGCCGCGTCGTCTTGAAGATGGCGCGAAGGCGGTGGTTTTTGGCAGGACTCGTCAGGGCGGCGACGTGGGCGCCGCGCCACAGTTCGACGCTTCTGGACGCGTGTAAGTTGCAGATCTGCCAGCTGCGTGGCGTGGGCGAGTGAAGCACGCTGTCCACTTGGAGTGCGTTCATGGTGTGGAGGGTGACCGTCGTCAGCATGTAGCACAGTGACAGCGGCTGCTTGGAGACGTCCCAAAGGAATCGGATATCGCTGAGAAGGCGCTCCTTGGAGAGAGCGTACGTGGGTTTAAGAGAAATTCTGTTTGTGAAGAACTCCTTGAAGACGGCTTCAACCTGAGCAACATCCAAACCTCCAAAGGCGCCGCTGAGTTCTTCCGCGGTCACTTCATTCAGGTCGACCCACACATCGACTTCCGTAAGTTGTAGTTCAAAGCCGGCCATCTCGTCGCTCGTGTAGTTGGTGCGCAAATGAGCGTTGACGCGTGAGAGAGCCACTCTGTAACAGATGTCACGACAGGGGCGCTGCTCGTCGCCGATGCGAAGGTACTTCCTTTCAAATATGAACACGTTTTCCGTGAAGTAGTTGACTTTGAAAAAGAAGCCCAGTTTGTATCGCATGGTCACGTTTAGGGCGAAACGCAGCAGGTCGGTGCGACTCATTGCACCCTTGGAGCCGGCAATGCGCAGGATGGTGGACGTGATGTCACTTAGCCGCAGGTCTTGTTGCCACACCTCCTTGAGGCAGGAAGTGTAGAAACCATGAAGCGCTCTGGCAGCTGGTGAACCGTAGAACGTGGTGCCTTTAATGATGTTTCCAGTTATTTTCGCCTGGTGGGGGAAAAATGAGATGGAAAAATAATTTTGAAAAATAATTTTGAACTCTTTCCGTCTAATACTTCATCATAATTGATAGCACTTTCAAACGGCGCCCATATTTAAGGAAAGTGTCGAAATTCACTTTGCTAAAGACCTTGTTAGCGCTAATATTATTGTTAGGCACGCTCACCAAGAAGAGCGAGGTGTGAAGGCCTTCAGACGACACAGAACGGGAGTATTATGTCAGAATAGACTCATAGGGTAGGGTGATAACAGATATATCGATTGTACCTAAAACCACGCTTTCATAAGCCAGAATGGTGCGTAAAAGTGATGTACATGGGGCGCCGGCACTTGAGGATTCGTGCAGCGGCGACGAGTGATGTATTCTTGAGAGAACGATATTTCGCCATTTCGATGTGCTATCACCGTCGAAATACGAGGGAACCAGCCTGGCGAGCACAGCCGAAAGTGCAAATGGTCTCGTAATTAAAACAGCGCACAACACTCAAGGAAGAAAAAAAGGTTAGTCGCAAACAAGAACGCTGTAGCTTTCGCCTCGCATTATGTTCACTCAGGGGGACGCGTTGGGCGTTCGCATGTGGACGGACGCACTCCACATCGGCTCCGTGTCTTTTCGAAGATTCCGACCCAATTTTCACGTGGGCCACCGAACATTTTCGGCTACATCGACGGATAACGTCACCTGGACCACGGCGACACCACTCCTGAGCCGGTAGGCCCATTTTTTTGGACTTTTATCGGACTTTCGAGTGGCCACCTGCGGCCGGGAGCGCTGAGCCTAGCGTAGGCCTAGCGCGCTCCCGGGGCGGCCCCGTGCGGTGCTTGCGTGTCTAGACATCGGCCAGCATGGAACCCCGGGACGCTGACGACCCTATCATGAATGAACCTACCCGGACCTCGGCCCAAGGTTCGGCGAATATTGAAAGTACGGACGAATCTCCTGCCGCGCCGCCGGTCAATGCGAGCCCCGGACTTGGGGACGCAGTGACCGAGGCCATGGAGACCTCGCCACCGCAGCGGGACGACGGGGCCGACATCGACCCACTGCAAGACGAAGACATGGATCGTTGGCAGCTTGTTTCTTACAAACGGCGCCTAAAAAGGAAAGGCTCGAAGAAAGGCTCGAAGAAAGGCTCGAAGGGGCCAGGCGATCCCCGGGAAGAAGCAAGCAACAAGATAGCGCCGACAGCCGCAGCTGGCGGAGCAGAGACGCGAGCGAGTGGCGTGCCGCGCTTTACATTAAAACCACATCTGGTGGGAGCGCAGCGGCAGATCAGGCCACGTCCGCCGCCGCTACCGAAGGATGATATCAAAATCATTTATCGCCCCAAGGGAGGCCTAAAAATCAGCGAAATCCGTGTCGACCAGGCAACGCAAGCCCTCGTCGCGGCCAGCGGAGGAACGATCAAGGAAGAAGACTTCATCATGAGACTCCGGCCCGGATCGAACATCATGATTGCGAGCACGCCCGACCTGGACATCGGCGACGTGCTCAGGAAGACCGAAAAGCTCACGATCAATGACCAGACCTATGCAACCAACACCTATCCAGCCCTACCGGACGACCTGAAGCGTGCGGTAATTCACGGCGTCATGCCGGGGCAATCCCCGGCCCTACTGAAATCGAGGCTGCGGCTTCGATCACAAGGAGTGAAGATCCTGGAAGCGAGAATGCTGGGCAAGTCGGAAACGGCGCTCATCACGTTCGACGGCCCGTATATCCCGCAGTGGGTCATCTACCGATCCGGAGAATTCAAGACCTACCCATATCGTCCTACGAGACAGATCTGCTACGTGTGCGGAGAGCAAGGCCATCGTTCGGACGTCTGTCCAACGCCGAACACCAAGCTCTGCAGGACGTGCGGCACACACGACCCACCAGAAGGCCACCCGTGCAAGGCCAAATGCATGGTGTGCGAAGGCGACCACGTCACCACGGAGTGCCGTCGACGCCTCAAGAATACTGAGGAGCTCCGGGGCAGCACGACCGGCGGCCGGCAGTCCCGGAAACAACAATGGCAGCAGCAGCAGCAGCAGCAGCAGCACCAACTGCCGCAGCAGCAACAACCGCAGCAGCAGCAGCAGAACCCGCACCTGAGTCGAGAGCGCCGACCCAGGTGGCTTAGCTCGGAGCGGGACCATGGCCGCTCCTCGAGCCGAGGCCGTAGCACCGTGCGAGATCACAGCCAGAGCCGATCCAGGGATGACTCTTTCCCGCCGCTAAACCGGTCAACGGCCAAGCCGAAGCAGCAGCAGCAGCAGCCGCCGCAGAAACAACAGAAGAAGGGCGGCGTCAAGGTGAGCTGGGGAGCGGGCTCTCCAAACCCACTGATTCCGCACTCGGATCAAGATAATATTACGCGTAACTCGAAGGAAATTAAAGCTCTAAGAGAGGAGAATGCACATCTCCGAAAAAAAATCGATGACCTCATTAAAGAGATGCAGGCTCAGAGAACAGGGCACGTACCGCGGCCCCCGACTCCGGCGGCCGAAGTGCAACGATCTCCAACCCCCTTAGAAGTGAGCCCCGAAGAATTCAGAACTTTCATGCAGCGCATGGAGGATTTCATGATGCGCACCGAAGGACAGTTCCGACAAACTCATGCAAGATTAGATGCCATGCAGGTCCAACTCAACCTGTCAGAACAGAGCATCACATTACTACAGCAAAAAGTTGCGTTGCAGGACCAAAGTTTCCGCAGCCACGTCAAAAGTCAAAATACGCAACGAATAACAAACGAGGCCCGGGACAGGCTCATACACGAGCGCCGTTTCGGAACTGAAGGCTCCAATCAGAACAATGCCCAAAACAATGGCTAAACAAACTCCACTAGAAATCTGGCAATGGAACTGCAGGGGGTACCGCCAAAAGCAGGGACTCCTAATGCAGTTTTTACATACGCAAGGTTCAACACCCGATATAATCGCTTTACAGGAAACTAACACGACACCGTCACTCAGGGGATATACGTGCTACGATAGCGGACGCACGGCAACCTTGGTCAGCAAAAAGTTGGTAGCCATAGCCCATGACCCAATTCCCAACACCAAAATTGAACACTTAGTGACGGAAATTATTCCCAAAAAGAAGCGTAAGGAAAAGAGTGTCTTTCTAGTAAACCTCTATAGCCCGCCTCGCCAGCGGGACGCGAATTTTGATATACTCTTTCTAGGGGCCAGCAAACTTGCGAAAAGCAACTCGTTGCTCATTGTAGGCGACTTCAACGCCCGCGGACAGCAATGGGGATACCCCACTAATAATCACAAAGGTATACAGGTCGAGGACGCGGCGGAAGCGATCCAATGTACCCTCTTAACAGACCAACTTCATCCCACGCGCCTTGGCACTTCGATCTGCCCGGATACGTGTCCGGACTTAACGTTCGTCAGGGGAGTGAAGCACGCAACGTGGGAGAATCTGCTGGAGAATCTAGGCAGTGACCACTATATCCTGAAGACCACGATATCAGCCACCAACATCAAGCGCAAGCTCGGCACGGCCAAGATCACCAACTGGCCGGCTTTCCGCAAGGCTTGCGCGGACCTGGAAGGGGGGATTACTTCCATAGATGATTGGTGTCAACAACTTAAAGACATCCAGAAGCGGTACACTCAGGAAGTGGATCGCACCGAGCAAACACCTGAGGTGGACCCTCGGCTCATCAGGCTGTGGGAGGCACGTCGAGGACTCACCAAGCGCTGGAAGAAGCAGCGCTTTAACAGTAAGCTCAAGCTCAAGATCGCAGAAGTCACCAAGATAGCGGAGGAGTACGCGACCCAACTGGCCAGGCAGAGCTGGCAGCAGTTCAGTAGCTCGCAAGACGGCACCCTCAGCACGGCCAAAACGTGGCGTATACTCAAGACCCTCCTCGACCCTACCCAAACCAGGGCCGAAAGCGGGAAAGCTATCCGCAGACTCGTCCACACCTTCGAGGGTACGGAAGAGGAACTGCTAGATAAGGCCAAAGAGAAATGCTACGGCACGACCTTGCCTGCGGCATACGCGACACCATACCTGGGGAAACCGAACACCCACTTAGACAGGCCGATCACCAGGGAAGAAGTGTTCGCTACCATAAAGGCATGCACGCGCAACACTGCGGCGGGAGCAGACAAGATCCAGAACGCACTCATACGCAACCTCTGCGACGAGGCGGTCGACCAACTGACCACCTTCCTCAACGGGCCCTGGGCCGCAGGAACGGTTCCTGAAGAGTGGAAGCATGCAGAGGTCGTAATGATCCCCAAACCGGGTAAGAAACTCCAGATCGAAAATCTCCGACCTATCTCACTCACCTCCTGCCTAGGCAAGCTCTACGAGCGAGTCGTTACTCGGAGGCTCCAAAGCTACATGGAAGACGAAGACCTGTACCCCCACAGTATGTTCGGCTTCCGAGCCCACCTCTCCACCCAGGACATCCTCTTACAACTCAAAGAGGAAGTCCTCACCAACGTCCCGAGCGTAGGCGAGAACGTGGTTATGACCCTCGACATCAAAGGAGCCTTTGACAACGTTAGCCACACGGCTGTAATGGAAGGACTCGACAACCTCCACTGCGGCGAGAAAATTCACAGCTACGTGAAGGCCTTTCTCTCCAACCGCACTGCAACGGTTGGGCTCGGAGACCTTCGTAGCGCTAAATTTTCGACCCCAAACAAAGGCACACCTCAAGGGTCCGTCATCTCGCCACTACTTTTCAACGTGGCCATGATCGGCCTCGCAAGACAACTCGAGAAGATCGAAGGCATACAGCACGCAATATACGCTGACGACGTCACGGTCTGGGTTACCACTGGGTCGCTCGGCCAGAAAGAAGAACGACTGCAAGCAGCGGCTACCTGCGTGGAAGAATATGCCAGTGCACGAGGCCTCGCCTGCTCCACCGAAAAATCAGAACTCCTGCGAGTCCACAAAGGGAAACACAAGGAAGGGTCCCTCAATGTCTCCCTCGAAGGACAGCTAATTCCCGAACGAGACAAGATACGCGTCTTGGGAATGTGGCTGCAGAGCAACCAGCGATGCGGCCATACGCTCGGCCTTCTCAAGCAATCGACCACTCAGGTCGCCAGAATGATCACGCGCGTGTCGCAGAAGCGGAGCGGCATGCGAGAGGGGGATACCCTGCGCCTGGTTCAGAGCCTGGTGGTTAGTCGCGTGGGTTACGCCCTCCCGTACTTCAATCTCAACAAAGGAGAAGTGGATAGTGCAGACACCATACTCCGCAAAGCTTACAAGACAGCCCTGCATCTACCAATGAACACCTCCAACGAAAAACTATTGGCTCTTGGAATTCACAACACCTTCGAAGAGATCAAAGAAGCCCAACTGGTCACGCAGTTAGCTAGGCTCCAGCAGACTCCTACGGGGCGCTCGCTCCTTAGCCGACTGGGGCTAGGCGGAACTGCGGAATTCGAGAATCGTACTGCGAGCATACCGGACGCAATCCGCCAGACACTAAAGGTTCGCTCCCTTCCCCGGAACATGGACCCCAACTTGCATGCGGCCCGTAGGGCAGCCCGGGCGAGGTATGTACAACAAAATCTAGCTACAAAATCCACAACGGTATACACGGACGCGGCTCCGTATACAAGAAGCTCACATAACAGCACAGTGGCGGTAGTTATTGATTCGAACTTAAAGGAATTAGCTAGCGCCTCAGTGAGGGATTGCACGGTAACCGAAGGGGAGGAGCTGGCCGTAGCTCTAGCGGCGGTAGCCGGTTATCGAAGCAACATGTCCCTTACCATCCTTACAGATTCGAGAGAAGCGTGCCGTAACTACATAAACGGCCGCATAGGTCGCGCCGCGCTCCGGCTCCTCCAGAGCGCGACCCCACCAAAAGTCATACATAGCATTTACTGGGTGCCAGGACACACCGACATAGCGGGGAACGAACGCGCCGACGAGGTAGCTCGAGGGTATACGAGCCGAGCTTCCTCACAATCGGACGATCTACCCGACCGAGTCAGTCCTATGTACTCAGACATTCTCAACTACTATAAGGGGGTACGGATCCGCTATCCGCCGCCTCATCCTGATCTAAATCAACTAGAGGCAGTGTATTGGCGAAGATTGCAGACAGGAACATTCCCAAACCTGCATATCCTTAGCAAGATTTACCCGACGCAATATCGGGACACTTGCCCGTGGTGTGGCAGCAAACCATCGTTGTACCACATCACGTGGGAATGCAGTAAAAACGACAGCTTTCGCAAAGACCCGAGTGCGGAACAGTGGGAGAGCCGGCTCTCCAGCGGCGATCTGGGTTGCCAACAAGGTCTGATCCAGCACGCCCAACGAGCAGCGAAGCTCAGCGGAGCCCTGGAATAGGGGCATCGACCCTGTGAGAAGAAGGAAGATGGACCTCTTCTTTCTCGTCTGCTACTAGCACCTTTCTAGAGCATTAAAAGTCTTTCCTACCTACCTATGTTCACTCAGGTTGTGTGTAGCCGTTGTACGAAGCAAGTTCATAACCGCAAGCTCGTGGCCAGTAAATTCAGTTTCGTTCTCGCTTCAGCCGTCGAATCTGCTGCCTTGTGCAGGCTGCGGGCGTTAAGTAATTGCAACGTGCTAGTTCCCTCATTTTAGTACGCGTAAAACTGTGATGTGCAATGCACTCTAAACAGAAAGGAGTGAAAAGGCGAGTAAGCTGTCCTCTATAGTGCACTGCCTTTTAAAAGAGGGAGTCCGTAAGAGGACAGCTTAATTCCTTTTTACTCTCACATAGGCGCCTTTCTGTTTACAGCGTACAAGCGGCATGTTTTATCAACAGGACAAAGGCAAACATGCTTTTAGATGTGGTGAAAGACATCTGAGAAGTACCACATGCCTGCACAATCAACTCTCATTTGTCTCAGTAAAGAAAAAAGGTTTCAAGCGCGGGTCATCATGCATACAGTGCGCTAGGCGCCGGCGCGAAAGACGGGATTTTCGCGAAAAAACTGTTCAAGGAGCTGATTCGTCTTCGTCAAATTTGGCGTGCGTTTCCTGCCGGCAACTGTAGAGCCAGCAGGCACCAAACTGCAGTTGGGCGGGACGTATCCTGGTTCTTTACCGCTTACAAACCAGAGGAAGCAATCCACAAACAAAGAAATCGCAACGACCCCAGCAATGTCAATCACAAGAATTGTCTACGATCGTACTAAGTAGTTAATTAACAAAACACGCAATAATCGACAGTGTAGTGCACCACTTGATGCGAAATGTGGGTGAATTTCTTCACTGAGATGGGGTATTGAATGAATGCGTCAGAGCGCAACAGCTGCTTCCACGCTTTTGAGGATCCCTCGAAGCTTACGTGAACACTTCACGACAGCATACAGGGCACAGAAGGCCACACTCGCGCATTATCGTCGCCGATGGATGCATGCCTGAGGGAGATCAGCAGCGCGCCGACGGCCCAGCAATGAGCCAACCGGGATAAATACATGCTGTCGAACGTCTACTTGGTTTAACGCAGTCACTTTTTCCAGGCAGTGAAGGCTGTGGCAGTCTTCTACTGCTGAGCTTGCAATAAAATGCCTGATCACTGTGAGTCTGTAAGATCTTTCAAAACTTTTGACAGGCCAACTTTTGAGAGTGTCGAGAAGCTATGTGGTGGAGGGCGGGAGGGGGGGGGGAGGGACATTGTCAGGTGTCCTTATAAGACAGATCCTAAAATTTTTAACGCACAACACACATACTTAATATTGAAGAGGCTCTCGATCTGTAGTATGTATTATTTGATTTAAAAGCTGCGTATCCCATAGGGCCTCGTTAATTCTACGAAGCTTTCGCAATTTTCTTCTCCGCGAGGGGGAGCCGGAGACTTTTAAAATCGACAGTGGCGCACAGCGAAAGACTTGACAGACGTGACGGGTACGCATGCAGGTCTCACCAGCGTGTCCTTGGCGACGCCTCGCTGGACGATGCCGAGCTTGATGGCGTTATTGCAGACGTACGCGAAGAAGTCGTCGCAGGGTGGCACCGCATTGTCGATGACGGCGAACAACTGGGCTGCCTCCTGAGGGCAGCAGAACGGCGCCTGGGTGGCGTTCACCCTGCGATGTTCGGACGGCTCCCCGACCACCAGCCAAACCAGCGTGCTCACCAGCGCCACCGCAGACGCCACGCAGAGGAATCCGCCGAAGGTGCAGATCGCTTTCACTCGCTCGCTCCGAAACAACGATGGCAGGGTATTGGTGGGAGGGCTGACCAGCGGAGACCTTATTCTGCCGTTCAGTCTGGGGTGTTCCATCTCGTTCTTCTTCTTCTACAAATATGGCGCGAGGGCACAGAGGCTCGAAGTGGCGAGAACTTCATCTTTTGTCCCGATAACGTAAGCTCGTGGCACCGACTGCCTGCACGCTTGGCGTCGTTCTATTCCAAGAATAAGCACTAACTGGTTAAAATTTCCATACCACTGTGATCCTTACTAGAGTTTGCAAACTTACAATCCTTCCTGAGCTCTGCTGTTGTTTGAAGCACTTCGTTGTGTTCTGGCAACTGTGAACGTTAAACCAAACTGAGCTGCGCTGCAGCCACATGTGTGTTGCTCATGCCGGCAGACGTGTATTAAAACTGGAGGAACCGCACGTCGGTCGTCCCGTCGATGCCTTCGTGAGAGTTTGATAGTCTGGCTTTCGAGCCGTGTTTAAGGAGTAACAGCAACTTCTTATAACCAGTATTTCTCACAAGATGGCCACCAGATAAATATAGTCGACAGTGCTTGTAACTAGGCTAGTTCGCATGTTCCCTAAATGTTGTTCTTGTTGAAATCGATTACACTGCAAGAGCATTTGTTCCTCCAGGACCGCAGCTGTTGCCCGATGGAGCTCGATGTAGTCCAGCGCTATAAAAGAAGCCGTACCAATAACAATATGCATCTAGTACTAACTGATGTGAATGCCTGTTTCGATATGACCACTTGGCAACCCTGCTCCTCCACCCCCTCCTTATGTGATCTACCTCACGGGAACTTTATAGGAACAATAAATGATGACGACGATTTATGATAAAAGTTGAGGTCGCTGTCGAGAGCATTATGCATGTCCCGCCATTTTATTCACGACTGCCAGGTTTAAATTGTTTTCTATGTGTATATAGCACACATCGAGCTGGATCCCATGTGTTTTCTCTGCACCAATATAAGAGATTACGCGTGTTTCAGCTCACCAGATTTCAAATCCGGGAGGTGTACACGAACATTGTTTATATTAGACGGCGCTCGCGACCATTGCGGTGGTTCTGCCAATTCTACAGCGCAAGGGAACGGACCATACACAGACAGATCACGATTCGAATCCGATGGCTATAAGTGATGTAATGTCAAGCTTCTTAAAGCTTGAACATGTTTGTGCAGAATAGAGTTCAAAGCGTTTTAGGAAAGTGTTGTCCGAAGCTACAAACAGGCCTCCTTTTTCATTCATCCTTTTTCCTTTACTATCATTTTTATTGTAGCAGCAACATGTTCCTTATATGGAGATTGAATTGGGCCACCTGGTGCACGATCATAAAGAGAGGAGGGGGAGAGGTATGTCGTAGTCTAATTATTTCCTAGTTTATCGCTCTGCCCCCCCCCTTAACCCCAATTACCGCTATGTATGTCCGTGTACCAACTGGATACACCCCCCCCCCCTGTCTAGAGGTTGAGGTTGTTCAAGCTACTGGTGCGGTTAGCCTTGCGGATGCTGCCGGAAAATGCTCGACCGTAGCAACACTTAGGTGCTAAATAAGGCCCACAAATCAGGCACATGCCTGACACGTGACTGGTCTACATAGCCTAGGACGTAGTCTTTAGGATTCCTGTGCGATCTGCATAACTTTCACATTTCCTAGGACCAGCTAGATTATTCAATACGTAGTGTGTTTATAAGGGCTGCCAAGCGGGTGGAGGTCACTAGGATATCGGCGGGGACCGGGAAGGAGTTGGCATGTACAGAATTGTCTCATTCACGAAGAGCGTGAGGTACCTGGTTTTGGTTTCATGATGATATCAAGAGAGGTGTAATTCTTCTTCTTCTTCTTCTTCTTCTCCTCAAGTAATATGGCACATACCCACGTGGGGGGGATTGGCCAAGGTATAGAGTAGAATGCCAATGAAGCATTTGCGCGGGGAAGGAAACGTCAGAAGACTGAATCAAGATAAAAAAAATTGGAAAAATAAAATGAATTCAAGAGGTATGATTCATCCGGAATAGAATCAATCTAGCCTTTTTTGGACATGCGAAAGAATTTTGTATATAGCTAACAAGATAATCGATTAGTTGCACTTATGTAATCGTGAAGGTAGCCGCATACACTGCTTAACGGGAATCCCTTGGCACTCGCACCGAACGATAGAACTGTAAGAGA